>NC_136058.1:273063852-273626352 GCF_964261635.1 Lissotriton helveticus | reverse complement strand
GTGTTTCTCAGCCTTTCTTCCCTCGTATTTCTTCTGCTAGTGACTGTACAACATCAACTGCATACATGTATGCCCGTTCATCCACATTTAATATTCACAAGAAACATGCTTACCTTCTCACTGTATTAGATTGGGTAAATGAGGAGAACCCCACTGAGTTTATGAATTCAAAGGCAGAAGTCCTCAAATTGTTCCTGCATGTTGCCCTTGCCTCTAGTTCCCTTCTTCACAACACATTTAGGCTGCTTAACATCTTGATAGCTTATTTAGATACTCAATAGCCGTACAAGAAAACGGCAACCATTAATTAATTTAGCTAATACTAGGAAATATTTTAGTTTTTGACGAGTAGAATGTACCAGCGTGCAAAGTACTGTATTTTCATGAAATGGAAGCCATCTGCCTGCCAGCCTTCTTCTGACTTCCATGACTATGTCTGAATACGATTGGCGAAAAATAGTTTATTCTACAAATATGGACCCAAACTCTAGTACAATTTCTGAACAATCCTAGATCAATCTCTCCCAGAAATCATGTCTTTTATCGAATCCTTAAAACTGCAATGACAGAACAAAGTTAATACAAATTATGCAGAAAAATGGGGAAAAATAGGTTTAGGCAAACAAAGTATCTTAAATCCTTCTTTCTAATTTGGCTGGTTTCATAAAGTGGAAGAGGAACAGTATAAAGTTATTGTGACTGTAAACATAATTCCGCATACAGTGACAAAACTGTGGCTTGCTGTCAAAGAAGTCAAAAAGTCCCACTGATCCGCCTCATCTCTTGTATTTCCTCACACTAACTTAGCAAATGTAGGGTACAGGCATATGAAAAAGCCTTAGAAACCTACCAGTTGCCCCTCTGTAATGGGCGTTACCATCTCAGACAAAGGCGATAAGGGTGTAAAGACTACTGTGTCCGAATACATCTTCTGATGTGGGAATACATTCCTGTCCTTTGATAGGCAACCCAACCACTTGGTTCGCTGCTACTTACTCTTGGTTTTTCTGTATTATAGGTACATTTTATCTTTAAATGGCTTGAACGTCAGCTAATGATCCGCTGGTGATGAAGCCAGGGAGATGTTTTCTGGTGACTGGAACATAGAGCTAGAAATGTGTGTACACTGTGATTTCCAACTCCACTACCTTGTTTTTCTCCTAGTACTCATCGGGATTCAACAGTACGAGCTGGACAGCGGCGTAAGATTCTTAGCTCATCTTTGGTGGGACACCAGTCATGCCATGAAAGGCTAGGCGTGCACAGGATTGCGTGGTGTGCGAGTGGGCGTGACTTAATCAGGTCTTAGTTTACTTACACTACAGAGGCGTGCACAGCAGCCATGGAACCATATCTCTGTGAAACCCTATCCCTTGCACCCCTTTTTTGCATGTCATGTGTAGGATATCTTCATGTACCTGCAGCCTTCCAACCATGTACAGTTGTAAAGTTACGTTCCTCTGCAACTAGGTTAGTCTGTAAAATAGTTTTTTTCTTTTGTATATTATTATTTTGGGGGGGGCTATGGAAAGAGTGAGTAATTTACCTGCTGTAGCATAAAAACGGCAACACAACAGTACAGTGTTATGACTTTTGTAGTGAGTAGGTAAATAGTGTGTAATTATTTTTTTAAATATATATAAATGTATATTCTCAAGCTAGTTTCTAACTGATCAGTAAACATATTGTTTTCCACATAACGTCCATGGTTTGTTGTGCTTCTCTTCCATGTTGTCAACAAACAATGTCTTCTGAGCTTTAGGTATGAAGGCTGTCAGTGGCCAATCCTTCACATAGTTACAAGTCAATAGGGAAATCAGAAGACTGGAAAGTGGTGCTTTTGCATCTCAGAAGCATCATCCTGTCATGAAATGAGCTGTTTTCTCCCGATCCTTCAGGTTTGATTTTCACGCACAGCTATGAAGGCCTGGGCTTCCTCCCAAGTATTGGGTGAGGGGACACAACTCACTGAGCTGCCACTTTGAAGAGGTCGAAATATGGATAGACTGCTCTCAGGGACAATCATGAGGCTTAGAAAATAGTGGTGAACTCTTCCTTCTTTGCTTCTATGCAACCAGACCAATGAGCCAGGTACCTGCTCTGGCTGCCACATGTGCATTCATATTTTCTCTGTACTTCACTCTGATACTCTGTTCTAATGCAAAGCAAAACTGGAAGTCGCTCGTTCTCCTACATCGCACCCAAGACTTGGAATAACCTTCCTCAAAACATCAGAGCCTCCTCCTCACTACAAAACACAATACAAACATAACCCCCCTCCATCCAGTGTGTTTCAACCACTAATATGGAGGGACCACTTCATGGCATGCAGGCACAAAGAGACAGCATTTCAAGAGTCCATGCCTAGGCTTTCACTGGCCTTTCTATTGAAACTGCTGGTGTCTGTGCTCATTGGTGCCATAGGTGGGCTCAATGGGATATGGACTCAGACCATTAGATCATAGTAGCTCTCGTCCTAAGGCTGTTGATCACAGCCATTTCAGTAGCCCTTTGGCAGGCAGGCACATGGATATATTGGAAAGGTGGAATTCTAGGAAGTCTGCAGTGCCAATTGGTGGTCAAATCGATGAATATTATTTTTAATACACAAACAGACACAAACACACTACAAATCAGCATACCTGGCCACAAATGTGTTTTCAGGTATCAGTAACCACACACCATATAACCTTTGCACAATTGGGTGGCCTGCAGCTAATCGAGCCTTTAGCAAATGTCCTTTATTTGTTTTGGCTTGTAAATTGGCTACCTTTTCAGCATTCTGGAATTGTTTTGCCTTAGGCCTACCTATCTCAAAATCAGACATATAATTTGAGCTTCCTTTACTTGAACCAGCATTCCTCTATGGCCGTATGGACATTCTCAAAAGGAGCGGCACAATTGGATGTAGTTTTGCATGAATACTGTGTTTGGCACAGGTCTGCATAACACTGATGGTGATGAAAGAGCGTCTCCTCTAGTCCAGAAATGGTACATAGACACCAACCAAGCACTGTTGTCATTCATGTCAACAAAGTAGGTGTCACCCCTCTGCTACCTTTACTGCGATCCTTTAGAATCAAGAATGCACATAGGCATCTACACCTATGGTTACTAGATGATTTAATGGCACTGGGCATGTAAGGTCCAGTTCAAGACTGCCTTAGTATGCTATGTGCCTTTTCATAACACGTTCTTACAACCATTTGTAAGCTGTAGTGGTTTCAAAATCTGGGTGCTCTTGATGGTTCTGGGATCTTTGTGATCAAAGTCAAAGAGTTCTAGTGATATTGCACTTGGTTTTCTTTTATGTTATTAACAGACATATTGGATAGTAGCCTTTGAGGTTAGAATACTCTAATGTATTGTTCAGTGATGGATCATGTTGGTGAGTGACTGGCTGGAATGATCTGTGTGATTTTCCAGCAATCTAATGCAGTCTGGCAGTCATATCCTTGGTTCAGTTCTATTGAACCAACGGGACCATAGTATAAGCTTGTAATGGTTTGTAGAAGGAAGGTTCACGACAAGAGCCTTGTATCTTCAGTACTATGCCAATATTTGACAGCCCTGCTTAAACCCGGAACATTTATCATAGAAAAGTGGCAGTGGGCTGATATTACGCAGTTTGTTTTATTTATTGTTGTCTAATACAATGAAACACACAAAAGGTGATGGGAGAAATGCTTGTAATTTGTCTAACCACTGGCGATCGCTCGGGTAGCATCTCAACCCATCGTTCTTTTGCTCACCCTGTCACCTCCAGCCATATTCGCCTTGATCCTGCTTCTCATTGGAACAGTCCAGCCTGAACTGCCAGGCCAGGTCCTCCCTGAACTGGAACAAAAGTAATCCAGGGCCAGTTTTGCCCTAGTTATGGGCTCATCAGCCAGGTACAGCTTGGTTCCAGTGACACAGTGAGCATGGGACCCACACTGGGCATAACAATGCCACTTAGGGCGGTACATGAAACACACAAGATTTGATGAGAGGAATGCTTGCAATCTATTCAATGTCTTATTTTACGATATCAGTGACCACAATTAATGTGAAATAAAACACCCAGGGACTGCAAAACTTTCACTGTGTAAAGATGCACATTCACCTCATCTGTGGCCAGTGGCTCTCATTAAAGTCTGTGTGTCCTAACTTTCTGCAATTGTATTACTGACATTCTCTTTAATTTCCTATTTCTTAAGCACTGGATTTTAGGTCCAGGTTCTAGTATTGCAATGTTTAAATGAAGTGACCGACACTTTTAAATCAACTAATCTTACACCTCAGTCCACTGTGTTTTCCAGATTGTGTTTTCCAAAAAAGTCTCTTTCAGTGCGATGTTTTGTGCAAAACTCTTTTTTCTATTGAGAGAGTTATTATGGCACTATGGCGAGTTGACTGTGGCAAGGCTTAGGGGAGAGGTATATTGCTAGATGATTTTCTTTTGTTGATTGTTAAAGATTGAATGCTCAGTAGGAAAACCGGGTAATTTTCGAACAGTCTGGTGCCACTTAGAGGCATATACTGCCTAACATGGCTCTATGTCACCTCTAACAATCCTATTAAGTACACTAGCAGACCGAAAATCACCTGGTTTCCACAGTGCAAGTCTACCACTAGTAGCTAGGATCCTTTCTCCCTTTCACCCATTGTCTTAGCAATTATGTGGAGCTGTTTATAGGTATCTTCATAGTTGGATATGAAGTATTTCAGTGTTAAGAAATGTTGCCAGGATTTTTTGATTGTCAAGAATAAGAAAACCCAAACTATGTTTCTAAATGGAGCACTTATTAGAGTAAGAAAAGAAACCCAGAACTCAGTTTCCAGATCTTCGCTCCAAAAAAGAATAAAAGCATTACATCTCTTGGTAGTAAGAGGGGCAGAGAATGGTCCAGACTTTAGACTTTAATCAGTCATATTTTCAGGTGAAAGAAACTAAAAAGTATACCTCAGAGAAAGCTTACCTTACAACCCAACACCAGAAACTGCTGAATATAAAAAGATGGAAAAATTCACTTTACTAATATCAACGGTGAATTGGCGCCTCTGATCCCAAGGCAAAATGGCAGCCTGGGGAATTTGGAAGTTTCATAATGGCCGACCTGTGCTCTCTGGAAACTGAATGTTGAACCCTAAAAGTGTCCCCCACATAACCTTTTTGCTGCCCCTGTGCTCCTTCTCATCAATTTGCCATAATGTTGTTTACTGCCTTCCTGTGAATAAAGCGGCGTTTCCAGCAAATGCCATATTTAATGCATGAGCAACATTAAAACTTTAAAACGTGTCTGTTTCCCCCTGCGTGGGTGTTGATTTCCTCTGTGAAGTTACAAAATAATGCAAATGTTTACTGTTTCAACTTGTACTTGTTAATAGCAATAATTGTGTAAATGTGTATTGTTCCTTGGTTACTATACTGTAAAAGTGTCTTCCTGATCTGTAGATTTTTAAAAGTCTCATAGAGTTTAATGAAAATTTATATTCTGTTTTATGTGTGTTGCCTCTTTATTTTCTTACGTTTGTCATTTTTTTAGTATATCTACTTGGGGGAGGGGGAGATTTTATATAAATATTCACTGTTTGTTATTAATCTGTGGTCATACAGAGTGGGGTTAACTTTTGTGGGTAAAAAAATGGCGTGCGGAAAAAATTTCAAAGTACACCATTGCTTTTTTTAGTACAGTAATGGATTTTTTGAAATCAGGGAATTTTTGGGGTGTAATTTAAAGCCCAATGAATGCACCATTTTTCCCTTTTTGTATGCTTTAAATTGCTTTCTGAATGTATGTGAATGCCTGTGCATATCTGATATTGAAAATGCTGAACTATTTGGGGCTTTGGCACCCTATCACAAGTGCAGTACAAGCAGCCCTACCAAGTCCCACGCACCTTAGATTAGACTATGCATTTCTGTACAGCTCTCCGCATCACCGCACTATCACACTGATTTAGTGTCCTCCCTCTGCATTGCCATTCTTCCAGGCGCTCCAAGCACAGCAGTGTATCGGCCAGTGAAAGAACTGCTGCCTGGGGTGGAAGAGTGTTCAGCTGAAGGTGACACTCGATCCTTTTAGGTCTCAGCCTGCGTAGGCTGCGCTTGCGCAGTCTCGCTGGTGACATTTTATGTTTTCCAGAGTGGGGCTTGAACCCCCCCTCTTCTCCATTGGCTGGCTTCCTAAACTGAGGCCAGCCATTGGAGAAGAGGAGCGTCTGTCCATTTAAGCCCCGTCTTTTTCTGATTGAGGGGCGTGTTTTTTTAGGTTCTTTCTCTCCCCTTCCCATTGGCTGGAATTTTACATTCCAGCCAATGGGAAGAGAAGAGAAAGAAAAACACGCCCCGCAGTCCGAAACCAGAGGCTCCGAGGCATTTCTGCTTGACCTCGGAGAAACATGGTGGTGTTTGACTGCCCTCCTGGCTGCTTGTTTAATCTACGAAACAAGTTCCAATTTTAAGACATAGAAAAAGGACAGGTGTGTTCAAGGCCTCTGGAGCCCTTCATTCATTGGCATAGTAAAACGTCTGTTACCTAATATTTTTCAAAACCCTCCTCGTTCTGTTGAAGACGCCGTAGCAGTTATTTGGAATAACAAGTACGTAAAGTCCAGGATAACGTAACACCGTTGTCTAGGGGCAAATTAGATCTGCGATATTTTTTTGTACTACTGTAATTGAGCAGTCAGCTGTGCATTTGGGTTGGTGTTCCATAGGTGGCACTCTCACTTGTTTTGGCTTGACGGCGCTCTTGCCAGCTTCTCGCTCTATCGCCCCTCCCCCTTCTATCACTTTCTGTGACCGCCTCTCATTCCATTAGCAATGAGGGAAGGCAAGTTACGAACAACCGCCAAGCCTCAATTCCTGAGCAGGATACAACACACTCCCACCTTTCAGGCAGAGCCACAGCGGGACGGACCGCATCAAAAAGCAGGTAAGAGAGGCTTGCTGACCATCTTGGGCGCATAGGTCAAGTCAGCTCAAGGCCTACGGAGCGTGCAGCCACCAACGGACAAAGGAGGCGGCAGCCCTTGAGCGGTGAAACCTCTGCCAGTACCTGTTTACATTGTTGTTCTGCCGTTGTTTCTTTCTGACTCCGTACAGGGCCATTGGGTGATGATACTGATGGCGCCCCTGCAGAATGGTTGGAGGGCCCTCAACCAGGCTGTTCTTCCAGTCCAAGGGCCCCTCTACCCAGTCTGCAAAAGCTGACCTCCCGCCATTTCCACCGATTCATGGGATAGCTGTCTTGTATGCGGCTTTCCACGAATCCTCACCGTCTGTCTGCCATCCCATCCATGCATTTATAAACACCGGTCCACTCCCCTCATTGGGTCGTTATCCCCGAGCGTCCAGTACTAGAATTTTAATTCCAAGAGGACCCACGGCAGGGTTTGTTTTTTTGTAGTGCTTCCCGAAAGATTACGTTTATGGTATTCCTTGTATCAATGGAGCGCCTGTTATGAAGAAATCCACCGCTCGATGTGGTTTAACCCATCGTTATTCATATAAGGATAGACCTGTGCAAACAGGTACAGCCTTCACAAAGTACCATGGAGTGCCCCTAACCGTTCCCCTAGAGCTGGGACTCGGTGTGGAGGCCTGGTGTTATCGGCGGGGTGCTGCGGGAGGATAGTAGTGCCGGATCTGGTTGGGGTGAGTGGGGGCGCGGCCTTGCTTGGGCCTGCTGCTGCGGAGGCGGGTGTGGGCCTAAGTGCCAGGCCGCGGTCTGCAAGCCGCGAACAGCGGGAGGGCCCGTGCATTGCTGAGGCCTGCTGGTGGTTGTCGCACGCCTGGATTGGGCCTTGGACTAAAGCGTTAGCCCCAACTGACTCTGCTATGTTGGTTTCCCGCATGGTCCTGGGTTCGTGATGCTGCAGCCACCAGCGTGGCCTTTCACTATTGATCATTCATCTCTTGCATGCAGTAATGTGTAAAGTGTGTAATTGCTCCCTATAACCACCCGTGGTGCCCTCAACCACTCCCGGTGCCCTCCTCCACTACCCCTGGTGCGCTGGTCCCCCCGTCCCCCACGAGCCCTCTAACCTCTTTTCAGCGGGGAGTCCCGGGAGCCTGCCCCCGCCGCTGTGTGGCCGAGAGCTGGGGCCGAGCCATGGAACCGGTCTCCCAAGCTTGGTGGGTGAGGCAGTTGTGTGTGTGTGGCTGTGTGTGCCTCTGTGTGTGACTGTGTGTGTGTGTGTGTGGCTGTGTGGGTGTGTGTGGCTGTGTGTGTGTGGCTCTGTGTGTGTGCAAATGCAATAGGTCTCGGATTTGCGAGAGCTAAAGCTATTGGCATTATAAATGACAATGCCATTTATTTATCTGTTTTCAAAACCAACACATAAATAAAAAGTTTGTCATTTTCAATGCCAATAGTTCTAACTTTTGCGAAGGCGAGACCGTTGCATTGTAAATGCTTGTTCAAATTAATCTCATTGCATGGATATAACTACTTGTGGTAAAGTATCACTTGAAAAGTCACTGGTCAGGCATTTGAATGTCACACAAACACATGCAAAACATGGAAATGTCACACAAAAGTAGTCTGAAAACTTGGCACCTATGTATATCTCAGAAACCCTCCTTCAGGAGAGAAAGCAGCATTCGATCATAAATCCCTGTCCTTTCAATTAAAGAGAGGCATGCTTCTGTACTGACTTCCTTCCTCCTCCAAAGGAGGAAACAAAAAGTAGGAACTAAAGATGATGTGACCAGGGCCCACATATCTAAGAGCCCTGGGAGAAGACCTGATGATGAGCAAAGAGGGTCTGGTACCTTGTACCCCTCTCCTCCCCAGAGAGTCGTGGCACTCTAACAGTCAGTTCAGCTCTTTTGGCTGCACGAGACATGTGATCCGCTGCTGCCAGAACCGGCTACTGCTAATAACAAGCATTTACAATGCAATGGTCTCGGCATTATTTTGCACTAATGCTGACGGAGGCGGGCACTGATACTGTGCATACTGTACATGTTCTTTGTGCATGAGGTACACTTGCACGACTGCAGAGGGAACCATTCATTAATATTGCCCACGCTGCAGCTGCACGATTCTTTCTCACTCACCCCATAACAAACACACAGTCTCGGGTGCGGGCAGTGGAGGGTCAGGTCCAGTTATGAATACTGCGTGCCAGCAGCTCTTTGCCAAGTGTGTGCCACTGCAGGGAAGCAGCCGCCACCCTCCATATAGTGCCACCTGGGGCGGACCGCCCCCCTCGCCCCCCCCTAGCCACGCCGGTGGGGTGGTGAGACCTGAGTGTCTAGCACTTACTGCAGGACTATACCTCAAATTATACTCTGTTTTCTCTTATAACTGCACACTTGTCACTTTCATTTCCTCTTGTGCACTTTTGACTACCTCATGTATTTTGGTTGCTCACAATTTTTACTCAAGTATTTTGTTTGCTCACGATTGTCACTATTACCTTTACTACCTCATGTAATTTTGGTTGCTCACAGTTTTTACTACCTCATGTATTTTGGTTGCTCACAATTGTCACTATTACCTTATGTAAGTAACGTTTGTTTTTGCAATCTGTTCTTTTGTAATGTTTCTCATTATGTTTCATTTCTGTTCCTAATGTGAAGCGCTCTGACGCCTTCGGGTAAAGTCCGCGCTATATAAAAATGCATAAATAAGTAAATAAATAAAGAGAGAAGGAGGTGCCTGGGAGGGGTGTCCTGGAAAAGGACGTCCAAATCAGGGGAGGGGGATGAGTTGTGGAGGAGGGAAGTGCGGGCCGGGAGAAGGAGGAGGAGCGGAGACCTCCGGGGTCTGAGAGAGGGATCGGGGAGTGTGCAAGCCGAGGGAGGCAGAGGTCAGAGGCAGAGAGCAGAGGGCTGCAGCCGCAGAGAGGAGCCCGGAGCGCGGCAGAGAACTCAGGACCAACAGGGGGTCGGGGCGGCCCCAAGGACTCCCAGATCAAGCAGCAACGAGGAGTTCGGGGCTGCCCAGCGAAGCCGGAGGTAGCAGGCACGGACACACACTCTCCGCCAGGGGTCGCTCTGGAGAGCTACGGAGGACGGGGACCCGCAGAGGGGAGCAGAGCAAGACCCGGAGGAGGGACCGGGAGAGGGCGCCAGGCGACCGGGCATGGATGGGTGCGAGCCACGTCTGGAAATAGGGTAAACTGCACCGCAAGGGCCATGCGCGCCACATTTTAAAGGCATCACGGTGTGGATGTGTGTACATGTGTCTCTGTATGTGTGCGTGTATGTGCGCTCCTGTGTGTGTGTCTCTGTGTGCGGGGGAGGGGGGGAGTGTCTCTGTCTGCGTGTCTGCATGTCTGTCTGCGCTCGTGTGTGTGTGGCCGCATGCGTGCAGGGGGAGGTGTGCCTGGGTATGTTTGTGCTTCCCAGGAGACAGCCTGGCCGAGCGCGGCACGTGCCAGTCGGCGCGTGCCAGTTTCAAATCGCCTCAAAGGCGATGCGCGCGGCCCGGATTGTCTCCTGGGAAGCACACATGCCGACAAAAGAGCTTCGGCGGAGACGCGCTTTCGCGCGCGTTCAGCCGAGCCCTAAAAAGGAAAGAGCTTCGGCGGAGACGCGCTTCCGTGCGCGTTCAGCCGAGCCCTAAAAAGGAAGTGGCATATTTGCTCTTGGACTTGTGCTTTATTATGGTACCACACATGTGCCAAAATGTATTTATGGATTTTGAAGCAAGCCTGCCAAGTTTCTTAATGACAGGATTCAAATATAAGTAAATAAAATAAATAAATAAATACCACTGGAACTGAATTTTCTTCTCTTTCCCTGGAAAACATGTTTTTAAAAGAAAAAGGTGCTCGTGCAATAGGGCACAACATAAAGTTTTTGACTAGTGCCCTAAACAATCTTCTACCATGCTTGCTGCTTATCATGGGCAATGCCAAGTGCTCTTGAGGCCCCCAGACTTTACTCTTGTTATACACGTAGTACTGCGCATATCGGAAAGTAGATTTATACAGGCAAACAATACACATAAATATCATTATTGCTTATTGCATATCACACACATCATGCATTGGAGGGAATGGAGATTAGGTATCCTAAAATGTATTGCATGCTTGCTGCCTTGTAAATACATTTTTAAGAGGTATAATTATATTTGGGATCAAGCACCCCCTACCGTTTGTTATAAGGATATTCTAAGTCACTGAGGAAATCCATAACCATATAGAAGAACAAGGCCAAAGGCCAAGTTCCTTTATAAGGTTATTGAATTATGATGTGTCTTGCAAAATTCCTATACTGTATGACAGGGGGTCCTTTATCCTATATAATACATGGTCACACCACCATGTTTACTGCAAACCACTTAAAACCTTGGTGCATAGCTTTTCAGATAAAACAAAGAGCAGGTTTGCAAACAGGAAGAATACAAATAGAGCTTCTAGGGCATAATTAAACACATCAGAAATGTGTTCAATATTTGCTGCAAAAAGATATAAAACAGTTCAATACTAGTCAGTTTTTAAAATTAAAATCTGAAGTAGCTCTGAATGTGTAGAAACATGTATAAAGATTCTAACTTTTCGATAATAGTCTAAGGAAGGAACGAAATATCATGTTCTTCCTGCTCATCACTGTAAGCTAGAAAAATAGAGCAAAATAAAGAGAGCAACATTTTGTTTTCATTGCCTTAAACAGCTGCCCTAATTATGGTCTGTGATCTGACCTCCCTTTCACCTAGGCTTCTGGCTCTGACAGAAAGCAGTGTGACATCAGAACTTGACTGTAATGAGTTCTGACATCTTTTCTTTATTACTCTGTGCGTCACAAGTCGCCATTTATAAGGAAGTAGAGATGGGCATTTATACAGGGATTGCTGAATCCCATGTATTATAACTTTATACCTAGCCTTTTTTTAGATTCCCATTGCTAGAAAAATGGCTCCTACAGATAACTTGTAGCTGTCTGCTGTCCAAGACCTGCTGTGGATCAGCACATTGCTTACCTTTGTTTGGCTTTTTTGTCAGTTTGCTTGCTTTTTATTTGATGGCTTTCCTTCCACTTTTGTGTTTGCCCCTCCCCTGGACTATTACTCCTTTACCATCCTTCAGATTGGATAGCTCGTATCCTTCCACAGCTCCAGATCAGGATACAACTATCTTTTTCTATCAGGACTCGACGGGAGTAGTTGAAGTCAAGGCAGAGCCACTACAAAGGAGTGGGTTTGGGGCACAGTGGGCATTATGCACCATATCCTATGTTTTGCAGGCTCTTGCTCCCTGTAAGCAACATATACTTAAAGATTTGTAAGTGCAAGGAAGCTGGCTATCTTCATTAATAATGAGGCAGATTGTGTGGCCAAACCACTAGATAGTGCCAGTAGGCATGTTTTCTCTTCCCTTGAAGTACATTTTTTAATGCCTTGCAAAAGGTGCTGCTTATTACACCTGGGAAATAGAAGAAGCACCCGTTAATCTCTTCGCCGCGGGGCTAATTCCCCCGCGGTGTTGGGGTGAGGCGGCCGCGCGCGGCACCGCAGTGCTCATGACGAGCTTGGCTCGTCACGCATCACATTGGCGCTGTGCTCATGACGAGCTGAGCTCATCATGAGCACAGCGCCACTGGGCCTCATGACGAGCTGAGCTCGCCATTAGCACCCAAGGTGTTAAGGGAGCCCAGATCTACGACTATCTTCCAGTAAAACTGTGCTTGGAGAGCTGGGTTTTCTCAAGGAATCATTTTAGAAGATTGCAGGATGTGGTGCATGGGGGCTGGATAAATATACCATCGTATGTACGACGAGTTCTCATGAGACACGTATATCAGAGGGTCCTTAGGACTGATGCCGTCCTTAAGGCTGGCCTCTCAATTCCAATGGTGACTGTTACAGCAGTTACTGGCCCCGTCGGAAATATGAGACATCTCTTTTTCTATGCTTTCTTTACTTTTGCTTGCTGAAAGCAACTGAAATCTAGGTGTGAAAGTCCAGTCCAAAATAGGGAATTACCAGGAGAATCATAGCCAGTGATCAATTCTCTGGTTAGTCTCAATTTCTTATTTGTACCTCAGAGTCCAACTCTTTATTGGGCTAACGTTTCCCACTCCAAAGTTACCAATAACTTCTGTGTCAGGAATTCTTGGGGTGGGGAAATCATTTGTCCATTTTCTAGGCCAGTTGTAATGAGGGCCTATGTGTTTTAAGTAATTTAATATGAGAGTTGTTGGTGGTGTTTTTGTATTCAGCATTTTGTCATTCTTATTTTTGTGTTTCAGTTTGTTCTTGTAAGTAAAGGTCTGTGAGAACTGTATGTGTGCATGTTCACAAGAGAGAGGGGGGTCTTACAGCGTGTTTTTATTCCTCTCTGCTGCAGAACTTTATTGTGCCAAGTATCTAAGGTATTGTAAAGGTGATAGATGATCAAGGTTCCCATCAGGAAAGGATGAGTATTGTAAAGCTTAAATAAATTGAAGTAATTATTTGTGCCCATCTCAGCCAGCCTCTATATTCATGCACAAACAGGGCACATATTTGTCAACCATCAGAGTATCTGCGGTCTTATGTTCTCTGTGAGGACATCAGTTATTTATTGGGGGAGGGTAGCCACTCTTAGCCATATAGTGCCACAATTGATATAATTAGTCATTACATTGATGATGTCCACTCTAAAGTGACTAGCGAGGGCAGGAACAGTTCCTTGAAGAGGCATTACTGTCAAATAACTAACCTTACCTGGGGAATTCCAAAGATATATTTCTTTTTTAATTGTATTTTTAATGTCCCTTCAAGCTGACATGTTATAGTTGATAGTAATGCTGTACTTATAAAGTTGTTATATCCATTGGAAAGGTGTTTTGGTCCTCTAGTTTCAACTGTGTAGGACAAAACTATGCACAAATTAATGAAGTAAGGAAATGTTGACCTTGATGTCCCAAAAATTGCATCTTCTATAGGATTTTTGATACTCCTGCACAGCAAAAACCAATAGATGGATTAACAAAAACATGGACAGGAATACACTATTTGATACACCTTAGTTTGAGGAATTTATGTGGCTTAAATAGGTATGGTTCTGGACAAGAATCCATTCAAAGATGGCCACCAAATTCAGGCTCAGTCTAAGATTGCCACTGCATCTCTATCCCATTCCAGTGTGTTCCTTTCTGAGACGTCCCCTTCCTGTCAGGTGGCCCTTGGCCCAACAGTATATAAAAGGTCTCTGATCAGTGAGTACCAGTGTGTTGCAACTCCTATTGTTGGATTCTTCACTCGGACTTCCGTTTCTAATCCTGCTATTTTCCAGTTCCTGTTGGCTTCAGTCATGTCTGTCCCAGCTGCTGTTTGCTCTAGCCATGCCTGATCCAGCTCAGTTCTAAGCCTGCTATGTTCAGCTCCAGGTCTGCTCTAGTTGTGACCTTACTACAGCTCTGCTCCATGACTAACAGCTCTGCTTCAGTTCTGATCTTATTCCAGCTCTGTCCAAAGCCTGTCCCCTCCAACTTTATTCTAGTCCTGGTTTTACACCAGTCCGGACTGTTTCCGGTCCAGCTGTGCAAAAGTCCTGGTCTTACTCCAACTCTGCTCCTGGTATGCCAGTTCCATTTCACAACCTTCGAGAAGGCGGTGATGAATGATGTTCAAAATCTTCTACCTAAATGCTCCTTCCAGATTGACGAGGGATGAAGGTGATGCTATTAAGACACTAGCAAGCGATGAGACAATCACCCTAAAACTAGCGGACAATGGTGGATTAATTATTAACCTTTCCGCTTCAGACTTCAGGAAAGAATGCTAAAGACTTCTGAGCAATTCAAATCACTATAAACCTTTCTCCCAGTATCCAACACCTAAACTCCAGACCAAAATGTGTGTGTTGGTCAATGAAGCCAACACTAATGGATGGATCACCAGAAAAGAAGTAGATTTCCTTCTTAAACTTGGTCCCAGGCTACCATACTTTTACTCTTTATCTAAAATCCATAGATAGACATGATCGCATCCAGGAAGACCTATCGTCTCCTGCATTGGATCACTTCTCGTACCTTTGTTGAAGCTTTCTGATCTCTTCCCAAAGCCCCTGGAGGAGAAGACACTGACTTTTTTGAGGGACACCATGGACATACTCCACCTCATAAAACCCATGAATGTTGATGGGAACGTTGAGCTCTGATTTCCCTTGATGTAGAAGCCCTTTGTACCAATATACCCCAGAATGCCACCTAACTGGTCGTAGAAGATACACTGAGGGAAGAGTCGAGATTCCCAAACACCAGATGACTTCATTATGGAATGTGCAACATCAGCCTTGAAGGAAAACGTCTTCCAATTTGAAGATCAACCGTTCTGAATTTGGAATGCTCTGCAGCTGGATCTATATGACAATCGTTTCTACACATCAGAAAACATCTTAAATTACTTCTCCTCAACAAATACCTGAACCCTTCATCTTAAAAGAATCCACCTGCATTGATCCTCCTCCGCTACAACCATCAAAGATCCTGAACATCACTACCTCTGAAAATAACTGTGCAATTATTCTTACAACTTATGAAACAAACAACAACCCACCTTTGCTCCCCCTGAACTATATTGTCCATCTACTCCACCATTTATTGTATATTTTTTACCCTGTTTGTGTATTCCTTGAGAATGTTGCTGTACAAACTCTGTAAAATGCTCTGATACCCTTGGGTTAAGTCCATGCTATATGAAACATAATAGATAAATACCTGCCAAGGGACAGCAATAGACAGTACTTTTGCCCCTAGCCATGCTTGTCTCTATATGTATATTTCTGAGGAAAAATACGTTCTCACCCACACCAACCCTTACTTCTTAAGGATCCAATTATGGGGCAGGTACATTGATGACCTCATCATCGTTTGGAGATGCGATTCTATGGATATTCTCTAGTTCACCACCTGCATAAATGAGTGCAAGCCATTTCTGAAGATCACACCACCGGTTTCCAACAAGCAATTATCCTTTCTTGACCTCATGATATCGATAGAGGGCGGACATCTGAAAACCAGAACTTTCCACAAAGCCACTGACAGGAACAGTCTCCTTCTGGTTGTTGATAGTCACCACCCACAAGCCCTGAGAACCAACCTCCACTTCGGACAGTTCCTTACACTGCGACAGCACTGTAGTGATGGGCCCACCTTTGAGAAACAATCAGATGCCCTAGCGAATAAACGGGAGAATCGCAACTACTCAAGACACATTTTGAAAGCTGCCTGCAAACAGGCATGCAATAATCACAGAGGAGCAATCCTGGTACAGCATCACAATCACCTGGGGTCTAGCCCCAGTGATGGGACACTGCCCTTGGGGCCACTGCAGTGTATGCCACCTGACACATACCACCAAAGAAAATGATCTGGGCTTGAGAGTTACATGGAAAATACTAAACCATACTAATTGCCAGACAAGGAACTGCATTTACCATAGCTCCTGCCTGGCTTATGATACATCAGAGTTACCACCAGACCAGTCAAAACAAGAAACAACGAACACCATGGCAACATCGACTGCCGCCGTTTCACAACAAAACTAACTACGCACTTCATTGTGGTTAACTGTACTCTGGAGAACCTGAGATGTATCCTACTAGAGACCATTCAGTGGTGTAGGAAGGGGGTGCAGTTGGTGTGGGCCGCCCTGGGTGTCCTCACTGAGGGGGATAACAAAATGGCAAAAAATGTGTTTTAAACACATATTTTTGCCATTTTGTCAAGCCCGGAGTGACAAGAAATTTTCTGCCCCAGGTACCACCTGACCTTGCTACACCACTGGTACAGGGAGCACAGAGGAATGAACAATCCATTTGGAGACAACATGGAAGGGGATTCTTGCCTCTTTTGTGCAAAGACTGAGACCCAAGACCAGCAACCAGATTATCTAAGGTGTTAATGTTAGCAGAGCAAACCAGTTGAAATACTGCAATGCACAAAATATGTTGAAAGCCAAGTGAAAAGGGCTTAAGGAGAAGTATGTGATAGCCCATACCTCGCTAGCACAGAGTGGAGAGCATAGGGATTTAAAGTTCCTCTTCATGGCCCTGAAGTCGATCCCAGTTACAGGATGACAATGCAAGGAGTTTCAATGCTTTATGGAAGGAATGCCCCAGAGGTGGAAGGAGGCTGATGTAATGTGTCAGGAACTTGCATAAGTGTCCTAAAGAGGTTACACCGTGCCACATTTGCAACAAGGTGGGGTACTAGATGCAGGTGTGTCATTTCATTATAACCCAGACCAAGTCATGGCCGATGCCCAAGCCACAAATCTTATGGGGCAAAACAAGCTTGCCCCGATACCGAGAAGCCCCTATGCCAGCCCCAAAGATCCCAAAGTTTGTCATGCTGCAGAATTCGTATAGCCCAATGCAGATGCAGAGAAGGATTTCACATTTCCAACCGAATACCATGGTACCACACAACCCGGTGATGTCTCAAAACAGTCCATTCCTTATGACGTTTAAGACTTCTGCATATGTTGATCAGGACCAATGATGGTGACTAAGGGGGAGTGCATACTTGGTGCATTTTTGGACGCAGACCAGAGTGGACCATCTATGGACTGAGAGGTTAATGGGCATCCCATATATTTTCTAATATGCACAGGAGCCCCTCATTCGACATTGAGACCAAACCAAATTACTGCCCCTGTTCCAGTAAAAATAGGAGATACCAGAGAGCGACACCAGTTTGTGGTTAGTGATTCTGCCATTGATACCTGATAGGAATGGGTCTCATTTGTAAGATCAAATACATCATTTACTGTGCTCAGGACAGAGTCCTAATTGCGATGCAAGCAGCTGATGCAGATTTTATATTGCTAACACCCAAGTCTTTCATCAGAGTGTATCCAGTCAATACTAAGGAGGATCTACCAAATGATTTGAGGGAAACAGTTTAAGAGAATGCCTGGGATATCACTAAAGACCATCCTCAGATCCAATGCTGTTTTGTCCTCAGACCCATCCTAACAAAATGACCCCAGAGGTAATTGCAGGAATTACCCCTGGCATTGAGTGCATGATATAAAAGGCCATTTTAAAAGACGTTTTTGGGGGTCTATGTAATTTGCCAATCATGGCTTTACAAAAGGCAAACAAAAAATTGAGGATAGTTCAGGATCTCCGGTAATTAATCAAATTGTCATTCCATGCTATCCTATGGTGACAAACCCTGCTGTGATCTTGTTCCAAATTGCATCAGAGGCCAAGCAGTTTATGGTCATTCACCTTTGCCAGGCCTTCTACCCAGTTCCCTTCCATGAAGCAAGCCAGTTTCTCTTTGCATTCTGGTTCCAAGAAAATACCCTTGTGTGGTGTTGTAAATGCAAGGGTATAGTGAAAGACCATCCTATTTCAATCAGATACTTAAAAAGAATCTAGAGTCTCTGCAGCTACCATGTAGTTCGACCCTAATACAGTACATTGACAATTTATTTTACTTTCTTCTGTGACTAAGCCAGCCTGAAAGCAAGACACGATTTCTCTGCTCAACCACCTGGCGAGAATGGGCATAACGTTTCTCCTAAGAAATTACAGTACTGCCAGAAGGAAGTCATGTATCTGGAACATCAAATAGAAAAGGGAGTGAGGCAAGTGTCCCATGATTGCATACAGACTGTTCTTAAAATGAAATTTTCAATCATACAGCGAGAAGAGCAAAGGTTCTTGGGCATGGTTGTCTACTGCTGTCAATGGATCCTGAACTTTGTGGCAAAGTCTATGATGAGGCTGAAGCACACCAATGCCAATAACCTGGTACTGAAGGATGACAAAAGTATGGAAGCCTTCCAGGAGCTTAAGAATGTACTTTGCCGTGCACCCTCTCTTGGGATGCCATACAATACTATAGAATGGGTACTCTTTCCAAGGAAGATATGGGTGTGTGCGTGCATTATTAGTACTAACACAAACCCATGGGGAGACTAAGCACCCCATTGGGTACTTCTATGTGACTCTTGATCCGGTGGCAGAAATGCTGCCTATCTCAAAGTGGTTGCAGCAGTGAACCTAGCATTCAGCAAGCTGAGGGGACAGTGATGGGTTACCCCTAATTGTAATGGTCCCAAACTCAGTTGAGACTCTCATAACTCATACCCGCATGCAACATTTGGCACTTAACTAGGTTTGAGAGAATCATTTTGGCAGCCGAAAATGTTTGAATCAGGAGATGTAACACATTAAATCCTAATTCTCTGTTGTCAACTCCAGAGGGAGATGATGAGAGTGATTTTGACCACAACTGTGTTAGTGTTAATGAATTGTACACAAAACCGAGATCCGATATACTGAAAGTAACCCTTCCTGAAACTGATCATACCCTTTTTGTTGATGGGTCTTGTTGAGATTCCAACATAGTGTTTTAAGAGACGCCTATGCTGTATTCACTTTAAGTGGGGTTGTGGAAGCGTCCGACCTGTGCCATGTAACTTCTGCTCAAGAAGCAGATTTGAGTGCCCTTACCAGAACCTGTTGTACTTCAAAAGGCTCACGAGTTGCCATTACACTGACAGCCAGTACGGGTCTGGGGTGGTGCACGATTTTAGGCAGTTGTGGTATCAGTGATTTCATGTAGCAACAAAGGAGGAGTACCCCCTGAGGGAAAGAAATAGAAAAGAATCTCTACTTCTAGAGCATAAAGCTCAAGTCAGCACAGTGTGCCCCAACCCATTACCGGACAATGCATGTCCTTGAAGAAGACCCCTCACTCACCAACCTAGTTGGTGACATGCTTCATCATCGGGGTCCCACCCCATAGGCCGAGTGCCCAAAGGGTGTGCTGCGACACCTGATTACAGTGGAGCAGGTTTCTTTTTTTTATATGTGCATAAAATACATTGGTAAGTGTATTAAAAAAGGGCCAAAGCTACTCACTTCAAGACTTTATTCTTGAGTGTTTGAACCCTTATTAAAACAGATGTGGCACCCGTGCCTAACTAGGAAGGCTTTGGTGTCTCAAGAAGTGTGATATATTAAAAATAGCGTAGTGTGCTATGTGAATTAAGTGAAGTTAGGTCTACATGTTTCAACCATATAAAAATTCCTTGGTTTTCGTCAGGACCGTGATGATTGGACGGAGTGGTCCGCACTCGCTAAGGTGCGTCCAGCCCACGTTCAATTTACAGACCACAAAATGGTGATCTGGTGTGAAAAAGGTGTATTTTCCTGATTCAGGAGAAAACCTGTAAGAGAAAAAGGGGTTGGGATTACGTACTGGGGGAAACAAAACAAGGGTTTACATTTAAACAATCATTGTGCTGGATAAGTTCACGACGGTGGGGTGGTGATGCCGGTAAACCATTTTATCAGCATTATTTTTATTCGTAACCATAGGCCTTATGGTACGATGGACAGAGTGCTACCATTAGGCTGTGTGATTACAGTGAGTACAAAACCTAGCATCGTAGGAAAATGGCGGTGCGCCATGACAACTGGAGTTGTGGGGAGAAGGGGAGTGACGAGTGATCACCATTAAAATGCTGCGCCAAATGTGCTCGAAAATAGATGGATGTGATTGCCATGCTGGCGGCTAGATAAACGGGCCACCAAATGATCGGTTTACATTTCTGCTGTCAACCTTGTAATGTAGGGAAAGCGCAATATCCTGCTATGCTTACACCCCTACACCTACTTGGTCCTGAATGGGCGTGACAACGTTCGTGACCCTGGGCGGACCAATCAGGGTCACGAACGTTGTCACGCCCATTCAGGAAGTAACGTACAGTTTACTTCACCTTCCCGGCCCCGCTGATCCGATGGAACACGCCAAGGGGCATTGTGAGCGACAACCAAGTAGGTTTACTACAAGATGAGCAGAAGCCGCAAGTAAGTATATTCTGCCGACAGACATACGAGGCGGCCCCGCCGCCCAGCATCACTGTTGTGTTCCGTGGAGATCAATACACGGACAACACACTGATCCCGGTCTGCCTGTACTCCTAATAACCCATAGGTAACGGATTTTCGCCGTCTTGGATACTCCGATGCCTATGAAGCGGCAGTCTCCGCTTTGAGTGTAAGCATAGCAGGATATTGCGCTTTCCCTACATTACAAGGTTGACAGCAGAAATGTAAACCGATCATTTGGTGGCCCGTTTATCTAGCCGCCATTGATTGCCATAATCACATCCATCTATTTTCGAGCACATTTGGCACAGCATTTTAATGGCGATCACTCGTCACTCCCCTTCTCCCCCACAACTCCAGTTGTCATGGCGCACCGCCATTTTCCTACGACGCTAGGTTTTGTACTCACTGTAATCACACAGCCTAATGGAAGCACTCTGTCCATCGTACCATAAGGCCTATGGTTATGAATAAAAATAATGCTGATAAAATGGTTTACCGGCATCACCACCCCACCGTGGTGAACTTATCCAGCACAATGATTGTTTAAATGTAAACCCTTGTTTTGTTTCCCCCAGTACGTAATCCCAACCCCTTTTTCTCTTACAGGTTTTCTCCTGAATCAGGAAAATACACCTTTTTCACACCAGATCACCATTTTGTGGTCTGTAAATTGAACGTGGGCTGGACGCACCTTAGCGAGTGCGGACCACTCCGTCCAATCATCACAGTCCTGACGAAAACCAAGGAATTTTTATATGGTTGAAACATGTAGACCTAACTTCACTTAATTCACATAGCACACTACGCTATTTTTAATATATCACACTTCTTGAGACACCAAAGCCTTCCTAGTTAGGCATGGGTGCCACATCTGTTTTAATAAGGGTTCAAACACTCAAGAATAAAGTCTTGAAGTGAGTAGCTTTGGCCCTTTTTTAATACACTTACCACTGTATTTTATGCACATATAAAAAAAAGAAACCTGCTCCACTGTAATCAGGTGTCGCAGCACACCCTATGGGCACTCGGCCTATGGGGTGGGACCCCGATGATGAAGCATGTCACCAACTAGGTTGGTGAGTGAGGGGTCTTCTTCAAGGACATGCATTGTCCGGTAATGGGTTGGGGCACACTGTGCTGACCTGAGCTTTATGCTCTAGAAGTAGATATTCTTTTCTATTTCTTTCCCTCAGGGGGTACTCCTCCTTTGTTGCTACATTTAATTCCGGGGACCAGGAGTTCCCTCCTCACATAGCCGGTGCAACTTCCCTAACTCTCCCTTTTGTTATATAAGCAGTGATTTCATGACATTCGCAGGATCCCCCATTCGTAATGGACTGTGTGTTTCAAATTTGTTAGAAGCTTTGTAATTGCCCAATGAAATTGCCGTGGTGAAGTTTGCTGCAAACAACAATGGTAACCATTTTATCCCCAGAGGCAATCGTTATGTATACGAAATTGTCTGATACTGTGCTCTTGAGTCCAGCACCTTTCACATGGATGACCCATGCAATGCAGAAGGAGAGACTATCTCCAATATGCTAGTAAGTACTGTACACACCATCAATGAATTGAGGGAATTGCCACATACTGCCTCAGAGAAGGAGAAGGCCAAATGGGACAAGATGGGATGTGTGAAGAATCTCCGTGACATTTGGCCGTCTATTGAAGAGAAACCATTTCTGCCCGATTCCATGCTCTTGCTATGGTATGGGACATGCATGGAGTGGTGTCTATCTATAAATCATATTAGTATAGCCCTTAGCTTAGATAAATGGCAGAGAATCTGTGACAGTGTTGGTCCATGTGTCAGAAGCAAAAGATGGGTAAAAAGGTTGTAGTGACCATGAGCCACATTGGAATGTCTGATGGTCCCTTTAACCGTCTCCAAATCGACTTTGTGTAGATGCTCAGATTCAAACAATTGAGGTGTATCCTTGTTAAAATGTGTTTATTCTCATGCTGGGTTGAAGCATATTCCACCAGGAGATGTGATGGTCCAACATTCTTTAAATTATTACTGTGGGAGTTAATACCGTGATGTGGTATGCCAGCTCATCTTGATACAGATCAAGGAACTCACCTTCTAAAGCAAGGTGCTACAGTATTGTGCATAGCATTAGGGATTGATCAGAAATAGCATTGTAGCTACAGACCTTTAGGTGTTCTCATAAGATTTAACTGAATGATGAAAGCTAAATTGGCCAAGTACTGTGCCTCCACATTACTAGTGTGGCCTGATGCTCTCCCCTGGTGTTGATGACTATCCGAAGTACCCCCGTAAACTAACAGGACTGTCTTCACAAGGTATTGTTGAGGAGAGCCTGGAAAATGACTTCTGTTCCTACAGCTGCTCTTGTGAATGTCACAGATGACCTGCTTCTCTAATACCGTAAAGGATTGGCTAATGTGGTGCATTCTATATCTCATCAAGTTGATGCTGCTACTCCTCCCATCAAAGAATCCCCAGGACATGATTTGAACCCCGGCAATTGCATTCACACTAGGAAACGTATGTAAGTTCTGTCTCAAGGAGTGCTGGAGAGGCCCCTGTGGTATTCCTCATAAGTATGGGTCTCTGGTAATCACAGCGGTGTCCTGAACTGGTCCAGCTGTTTGAGAGTCACTATGATGCCACATGCTGTGGGTTTCTATGGTGACGGAATGCGATTATTTGAATGTATCTTTCAGTTGGAAGGAGCCCTGCTGATGGATGGCTGGGATCTTCTGTTATTAAAGGATCTTCAATCTATCACTGCCTTTGTCACCGCTGATGCCAGCTTGGAAAGCCTCTGTGCTGTTTTACAACTGAAGGGAGAACATGGCATTAATACCACCATGCTTATATCCAGTGGCTTAAAAGATGCTGAATCACGGTACTCTGTGATTGAGGGGGAGGCTTTGGCTTTGCATTGGGCTGTCAAGAAACCCAAAAAGTTCTTGTGGTGATCAAAGTTTGTGGTACGAACTGACCATAATCCACTTATTGAAGTCTTTGCAAAGAAGGGTCTGGATCTAGTTTACAGTAGAATCATCAAGTGGGTCATTGCACTTCAAGAGTTCGATTTCCATCTGGAGCACCTTCCTGGGGTGAGGAACACAGTGGCTTATACCCTCTCCCGGTTGGTCTCTGTAGAGCATGAGGTGCCTAATGATTAGGAGTGTCCTGATGATGAAACAAATGTTGTGTGTCTGGTTGATTGCAAAACCCTTCCAGAGGATATGTGGCATAATGCGCTTTTTTTTTTTTGCAGAGTTTTATATAGCGCGAACTAGACCCGAACCGAATCAGGTATCGGAGCACTTTACATAGCACCAGTTAGGTTACATGAGGACACACTTAATTTTTTTTTTTAGGCACGGGGAGATTAAGTGATTTGCCCAGAATCACAGGAGGTTTTTGGCGTCGTTACCGAGACTCGAACCCAGATCCCCAGGTCCGAGGTCGAGCGCCTTAGCCGTTAGGCCAACTCCTCCCCCCCGCTTTCCTTTGATGGTGTTCTCAAGGAATTGATGTGTTTGTTGGAGTGTGGTTGGAACGCCAAGAAAGCTAGTACCGCTGGGTGTGAATCCTTTTGGAAGGCTAAGGATTAGTTGAGTGTCATTAAGGGTTTGCTTTTTAGGGGAACCAAGTTGATTCCTCCAGCAAAACTGAGGGAAGAACTGATTGAACTTGGTCATGTGTCTCACTTGGGGATGTCCAAATGTATAGAAAGGCTTTGTTGCTTCTACTGGTGGCCTGGCATGGATAAGATGATTGAGAGACTGCTCAGAGAGTGTTAGTTGTGTGCACTCTGTGATAAGAACAAACAAACTAGGATTCAACCCATGGTGATTAGGATATTGCCTAAAATTGCGTTAGATATTTTGGAACCAATTCATGGTGAAGGCTTGCAGAGATTAGTCATTGTTGTTATTGACATGTTCTCCAGGTGGCCAGAAATCCGTATTTCCAATTCCATTGAGAGCATAGATGTAATCAAATTCTTGGATGTTCTTTTTGGTTGTGAGGGGTTTCCCCACATGATTCTCACTGACAAGGGTGTGCAGTTAGTTTCTAAAGAGATGAGTAAGTTTCTATTAACTACACGAGGTGTTCTCTGTATCATCCAGAGACAAACGGGATGGTGGAGAGGCTGAACAGAGTTTTGTAGGGAAACCATCTCTTTGGCTAAATCCAATTTGCTTAACTGGAAGAAAGAATTATTTAAGCATATTGAGATGTGTAGGTTCACCCCTCATTGCGCTACGGGAAAAACACCTTTTCAGCTCTTTAGAGGTAGGTTATTGTTGAAATTCGAAATAATAAAGGTCAACACAAGGTAAGTTGAAGTGCTGCTTTATTCTGTTCATCCACTCTCCTCATCTGCCTGTGAGCACCAACATTCTAAATGAACTCTACATGGAACATTCTATTACTTGCCAGGAAGGGGGCTTAGGAGAAAAGGAACCAAGTGAAAGGAGAGGGAATATTGTGGCAGGGGATAAATACAATTAGATTACAACACATCTCCCTTATATAGGGAAAGTCATGTTCTATTTAAAAGTCTGTCTACACTCTATGTTTGAGGGAAAGGGGAGATAATTCACAAAACTACTATGAAACGAACCAGTAAGAGTGATGATCACAGGAGATGTGTCAGAAAGGTGTGTGTATCACCGAGAGGGCATACTGAAGAAGCAAGGTAGCTGTGGAGCTCTAAAAATAGCAAAAGAACAAGGCTGTTAAACTGCAAAGGTATAACCAGAAGTGTGTGTCGGGGTAAAAGCACAGTATGTCTAAAGTCATAAGTGAATGATGTGAAAATGACACGCAAAATTCAATCTATCGCTGAGTTTGTCACTCTTTATACCTTTAACAACTCTTGGTAAAGAGTAACTTGAATTGTTACACCCCCTATCCGATGGTCCTGGTCACAAACACTAGAGCGAAGTGTGCTGGTCTGCTGAACTGAATACTTGCCTACCACACCAAGAGGGTAAGACTGGAAGAGGAAGAAGCGGAGCCAACATCCACTACCTCCTCAAGTCACCACAGATCCGAAGTTTCTGAGGGATCTTAAGAGGAAGAAGACCAGTCAAATGGCCCACAGTATTCACCAGCCGAGCATCATCCAGGGCAGGAGCCAGATGAAGATATTGTCGCTCTAGCAACTACTGTAATGCCAACCACTGGATTGAAAATACACATTCACTGACACAGTGAAAACTCATAGAAAGCTGAAACAAACCTGCCAAAGCCAAGATTGAAAGAATCAGATTGTATTGTGGCACAAGGAAGTTCCACCTCTGAGAGTGAATCAGCTACATCTGAACCATACATCTCAAGTAAATGTAAAATTCGACTGAGGAAGGCTGACCAAGGACCACACCATCTCAAAAGAATCTATTGACAGCTAGAAAAAGACCAGAGACATAAGGGAAGCAAAGGAAAGCGAAGTAGAAAATATTCATGGTAATAGAGTTAGAATAAAAATGAACAAATGGTTGAACATTAGTTCAAAAGGAGGATTAAGAAAGAGTACAGCATTTGTACTATTTTTAGGTTTCGCCTGGCGTTACTGCGCAAGCAGACCACGCAGGCGAAATCTAATGTTTACAATATGGGCTATGGGAACGTCCCCCGGCTCCCATTGGCTAGCTCCATAAATGGAGGCTAGCCATTGGAAGCCGGATCTGTCCGTCAAGGCCGGACTAGATTTGTGAGCGTTCCCGCGATTTATTCCCTCTCCTCCCCTCTGTGCGCGTCATCTCGGCGGTAGGTGTGTGTTATTTTTTTTTTTTCGTGTCGGCCTGTTTTGTTCTTTTTGGAAGTGTCTGTGTTGGAGTTGGCTGCAAGATTTAAGTTTCCACGAAGCGATCAGGTAAGGAGCATTTTCTTTATAAATGTTTTTTCCCTTTGTATGTTTACGTATTTTGACGTTTTCGCTCTTAATGTCTTTTTTTCTGTTTCCTTTTGTTTTTATCCCGTTCCTGACCCCCCTCCCGCTGTCCGTTCCCGCCCCCCCTCCCACTGTCCGTTCCCGCCCCCCCTCCTGCTGTCCGTGTGCCCGTTATAATTGGGGTCAACAGTCCTCTCAACAGAGTGGCATTGGTGAATGGAGTCTGTTTGCACTCTGTTCTCCTACAGCTATGAGGAGGCTGGTAGTGAGGAATGAACGCAGCGACTGGATCTGTCTGTCTGTCTGTCTGGTGTCATGGTTTAAGTAAAATATAACATTAGTCTTTCCAGCAGTGTCTGATGGTGGTGTACTTTTTCAACCAGCTTTGATTGGCCCATATGGACTATGGTACTTCGTCAGCCAGATCTGGCTTTTTAGCCAACATCATGGTGCATTCTGGGACTTGTCGTTTCACCCTCACCGGGAATCATAGGCTAAAAAAATGCAATCATACGAAGTGCCTTTGGATAAACAGAACGTCTCCTGTGTGACGCGCCATAAGGCGCTCCCTTGCAGCTAGGACCGACTTTCTTTGTTCCAAGAGATGTATTTTCATTGCCGACCCGCCCTCTTCGTGTTCCCAGCAAGCTGTAGGGCTTCCCGGAGGAGCTGAGACTGGTCGACCTCCATGGGGCCGACGAACAAGACTTAAGCTCCAAGGTCTTCTTTCCGCCTTGGGGACCCTCACGAACAGCCGCGGGTGATGGCTGCTAAAGAGTTTCTGTATTAATCATTTAAAGGCCTTTTAAGTCAGGGAGAGGATGTTCCGTCTTTGCGGCATCGATTCCGGTTCCAATTTCATTTACTTCATCAGCTTTCAAGGGGAGAGCTCGCCGGCTGCCTCTGGTGCGAGAGGCCGCGTCCTCTGCGCCCTGGCCCGAGGGCCCGCGGAGCGGCAGGCGTGGCCTGCGCCCAGGGACACACTTCTGGGGCAGTAAAATACAGCAATTGTTAGGGTTCAGTGGGGCACCTCAGGTCCCGGTGCCAATGCGCCCGCTGCACCAATGGTAGCTTCGCCCCCGCCGAGGGCAGCATCATCATAAGTACACCAGCGCCTGGCCGTTTCACACTGATGCTAAGAAATGTTGCACCAGCCTTGCGCTTCCGTGCGCCGTGACTGAAGGGTGTCTACAAAAAGGCATTTTTGCACCTATCATTTGGTGAACCTGAGTGAGGAGCGGGTAGACGTGGGGTCGGGGGGATGGGGGGGGTCATTAATGGAGGGCAGTATGCTTCTATGCCAGGGCATGCGCTGTCGTTGGATGCAGACGCAGCAGCACGAAAGCGCACAGATCAGAGCCATGTTTGACTTTTAAAGGAGGGAAAAAGACCGTGGCCTGACCGGTCGTGACCACAAGGAGAGAGGGAGGGGGGCGAGGGGGTTGGGGGGGGAAGGTGTTGACCGCCGCCGGTTGATGATTCTTGTTTTTTTTTTATTTGGAAGGTTTTGTATAGCGCAAACAAGACCCTTGCGGGTATCAGAACGCCTTACAGGCAATTGTGAGTACACGAGACAGGAATAGCAAAACATTGATGTTGCCAGGTCACCCAGCACTTCACAGTGGCCTGGCCAGAGTATCATGCCCCCAGGCCGCCGTTTGAAATGAGGAATACAGCAATAATCAGGGTTCAGTGGGGCACCTCTTAGCCCTGGTGCCACTGCACCTGCTGCACCAAGGGAAACTACGCCCTGGCACCTACCCCGCCCCTGAGGCCGATGGCGCTAAAACTTATTTCTTTTATTCCAGTTATTCAATATAAGCCCACACCTGGCTCCGAGGAGCATTATGGCTCGTTACAGAAAATATTGTTATTGTAACAGGAGAGTCAGGAAAGTGTGGTGTGTCTGGTTGAGAGCTGATCACGGAAAGCGACCTGTGAGATAAGGGGTGGCAAGAGATATTCGGATCAGTAGATGTCATTCTTCACATATTTACAGAACGATGTACGTTTTATAATGTAGAGCACAGGAAGGTAATGTCATTTGCCCAGACTCACGCATTTTAGTATTTCTCTGGGTGCTGAATCAGTGATTAGAACCCAGTATTCTGGGCTCACAGTTCTGCAGCTCTTCCAGTTATAGAGTTGTGCTCCTCCACAGAATATACGCAAGGGTGAGGTGTTTGGGGTGCGACATCCCCCTAATAAATGGAATCTGTTGTGTGTAGTTGGGTCAAGGGGCCTCCAGTCGGGCTAGCAATGTCTGTGATCTCTATTATACTTGCAGAGCTTGTATAACCCCCTCAAGGGAGGGAGTTTGTGGTGTGACCTCCCCCCCCCCTCTAAATGGATTCTGGTTTGTGTAGTTGAGTCCAGGGGCCTCCTGTTGGCCTAGCAGTGTCTGTAGTGTGGTTTCCACTCAGATTAGCAGCCCTTATGGCACGGATACAGGTCCTTGTTAAAATTTGAAGAGCTTTTATACACTCCCTCCAGGGAGGGTGTTTGAAATGTGACACCCACCTTTCCTCTTCCCTCTCACACAAAAAAAGCCAACAACAAACAAAGAACTGGATGGATCTTGTGTGGTGCAGAGAAGCCTTTTAAATTGATTAGTGTTTTCATCCATTTTGCCATTTCAATGTAACTGATTGTTGGGAAATCTCTGTTCCAGCGACCCCCCCATCTAAATGACTAAACTATCCCACTGGGTGTACACTATATGCACTAACGGGGCCGGAGATCAGTTAAAGTGCTTGATAGGTCTGACACAGCAAGTGCCTGTTGACTTGCAGTTCTGGACATGCCCGGAAGGGACCTTTGACCCATATTCCAACCATGAGGCTCGAAGCCCACTGGGTTAATTCCTACTGCTAAACCCTGCCGGCTGGCACTAATCTCCTCAGAGTGTGTGTGGCTCTAGGTGTGTGTGTGGCTCTGGGTGTGTGTGTGTGTGTGTGGCTCTGGGTGTGTGTGTGTGTGTGTGTGTGTGTGTGTGTGTGTGTGTTTGTGCCTCTGGGGGTGTGTGTGTGTGTGTGTGTGGGGCTCTGGGTGTGTGTGTGCGTGTGTGTGTGTGTGTGTGTGGCTGGCTCTGGGTGTGTGTGTGCGTGGCTCTGGGTGTTTGTGTGTGGCTCTGGGTGTGTGTGTGTGGTAGTAATTGCTGTCTGCTGAGCTCGTCCGTCCGTAGGGTACAATAGGTCTCACATTTGCGAGAGATTAAGCTAATGGCAATGTAAATGACAATGCCATTTATTTATCTGTTTTCAAAACCAACACATAAATACACATTTTGTCATTTACAATGCCAATAGCTCTAACTTTTCCAAAGGCGAAACCATTGCATTGTAAATGCTTGTTTATAAGGGCCTCCATTTTAAAGAGCTGTAAAAAAAAATTGTACCTTACTAACACTCATGTGTACCCTTGCTTGTCCGTTTCTCGGAAAATGGTATCTCTTGCCTACGTGTGACATACGTGCACCTTGAAGCAAGATGTTTTCCTGAAGTCCTGGGGTCAGTATGCTTGTGCAGATAAGACCGAATCTTACACACACTGACTGGGTTTGCAGATGACTCAAATTGGGTAATGTTAACTTATGTAATCAAGATTGTGTTAATAACATGAGACTGTATACAACAAGCAGAGTTACTTAGGAACCAGTCGTTCCATGACTCTCAGCTCAAGCTTACAAATAAATATCCACAATTGTACCTTGAACTTGCACCCATTTTCTTTCTTTAGGAAAATAGACTTTTACACCTTCCCTCTTGGTTTCTTACTCTGAATATCTCAAAAGTGACCCTAACTTTAGGAAAAGTAAGTAGATGTTGCCACTTTCTGGCTGTCCCAGGGCATAAACAGGAATTTTATGACTGTTGTCTCGTTTGGGGAATGGCCCATGGTGGGGTAGACAGACTGAGTTAAGCCTATCGGTATAGGCTGAACTGCGGTAAATGCCTTCGGGGAGTTTGTACATAGTTCCCCATCTTTTTTTTATTGGTTTTCCAAAATAAAGTTAAACAAAATAGGAACATATAATGTTATAATGTTCATAGCATTATAGTGTAGCAATACAACAGTAATGTGCATTAACATCTTACCCAGCAGTGTGTGCAATACAATGATGGCAAGAAGATCCGTACAATACTTAAATAATAATACAAATGTGGACCCTTCCCTATGAGGGGACCAGTGGTAACAATGCAGCAGTCCTGAAACTGAGGGATAAAACACAGAACACAAATCCCATTACACAGTTGCTGACCCAGAAGGATTAATCGTTTCCTGAGTGGGAGGGCCACTACTACTCTGTGCTACCAAAAGATACATTTGAAGCGGTTGCCAAATATCCACAGGCCGAGAAGCCGGCGGCTGCAGCGGTGCATAAGTGTAGCTGGCGGTATTGCAAAATATCATGCTATGTAGCCATGCAGCAAGCGTGGAGGGGGGGCGTACGCCTGCCCAGTTAATAGCTATTTCACGCGTGGCGAGAAGAAGCGCTATTGCAACAAATCTGTGTTTAGATTTAGGGAGATCATGAACGTATCCTAATAATGCTAACAATGGCGATGGCGTCATCTCAACATCCACCATCCTGGACAGTTCCCTAAAAATCGACCTCCAATAGTCCGTGAAATTGTTTATTAGCTCATAACACATTCATTCAATTCTTTATTATGTTTTGGAACTCCGAGGAGATCCACATAAAAACCATACATGATACAAGACCCATTCAATGCAATAAAGACGTCTACAATGTTTACAAAAATATAGAGTAATCAGATTCACTTTCTACAAAAGCCATCAATAAATAGCTAAAAAACATTAAAAAAAGTTAGAAATGTTAAAACAGAAAATTTCATTTGGGGGATTATACAATGCAAGTAAAAAAGAGTTAGCATTTAAAATACCCAATTGCAAACATACATATCTTAACCACTTACGCCGAAATGGGCGCAATACAGGGCATATGAAGAGAACGTGCAGGCAATCCTGGGTGGACAAGTTGCAAAAATTACAGATTGCAGGAGTACCATACCACTTTGCCAATAGATTGTTTAATGGCAACAAATCCTGTCTTAAAAGAAACCAAAATCGCCGAATGCCATGTGGTAGATTCCAGGCGACATAAGGTTGCAGAGCTTTCCTAACATACGAGTTAGTAAGATGGTTAGCTCCCTTCTTAAGATAAATAGCCTCCTTGTCCATTTTAAAGCTAAGGTCCCAAGATGCCGCTTTCAAGAGTAATTTTAACTGTGCAGCGTAAACAGTAAATAGTGTGCTCTCTTCCAATTGGAGAAGGGCGGCCGCCTTTCTAAAATTTTTAACAATTTGCGAGTACTCTTTTAAGCTACCCAACAGTTCAACCTTCATAAGATTTCTTAATGAACCCATTTCTCCTCTAGCCAAACTGGCAACCCACCGTACAACAGCTGCTAGGCCCTGCACCCACGTACTGCGAAGGCCATATTCAAGTCTGCAGGCAGCTACTGAACAAGCGGTATTAAGCGAGGATATAGATCTTAACACTTTCCCTTCTACAGAATGTAAAAAATCCCATTGCCTTAAATCAACCAATTCCATTCCATACAAAAGGGAAGAAGGGATTTTTGCCCTAAAAACTTCCAGTAGGCAATTGAAATGTCTTCTCCCCGTGGCTGAGTATAATGCACTCAAGCCTTTTCCCTGAGTCAAAGCTTTGCGGGTATTGTTATTGGTGTGGGGCTTATCACTCAAATTATTGGAAATGATTTTTCCTAAAAAGACATAAGTCTTTACCACCTCCAATTTATGGCCACCAACTGTCCAAACAAAGTTCTTATACTTTAATTTTTTTTCTCCCTGCAATACACATAATTTTGCTTTTTGTTGCATTTATCCTCAAGTAGTGGGCTTCGGCAAAGAGATGTAATGCACGAAGACGATTGGTCAACCCTTTAGGTGTCAGATCCAATAATATAATATCATCTGCGTATAACAAGCAGGAAATAGGGGTTCCCCCTACAACCGGGGCTATACCATCACTTGAGGAGATAAAAGCAGGAAGATCCACAATATACAGTGAAAAAAGCAATGGGGCAAGAAGACAACCTTGTTTTAATCCATTAATTGATGGAATGACACGTGATAACCCCCTTTCTCCACCTTGCAGAACACGACACCATGTATCAGTATGTAAAACCTGCACCAGATCTAGCAAGTGAGGGGGCATGCCCATGGCAGATGGCTTTCTCCACAGCAGGGGGCGATCCACTTTATCAAATGCTGTGGAGAAGTCTATAAATGCCGTGTACACATATCCCCCACGAACCTTTACGTATTTATCAGAGATGATCTGAAGTGCGGTAAGGTTATCTAGGGTGCCGTGCGCTTTGCGGAACCAGTCTGTTCTAGGGGTAAAATGTGGTTCGCATCAACCCAATCATTAATTAAGGATAACAAACATTTGGTGAAAACTTTTCCTATTGCGTCAAGGAGGGCTATTTGACGATAGTTCTTCGGTATATCCCTATCGCCCTTTTTAAACAGTGGCACCAGTATGCTCCCTTTCCAAGAGGAGGGGAGAATTTTCTTAATGAAGCAAAATCTGAAAACAGGAAACAGTATTTTGCTCCATAACACTGGTTCCTGTTTCAAGACAGATATCGGGAGTTCATCAGGCCCCATGGCTCCTGAGGTACGCATGTCCATAATCGCCTGTTCAATAGTTCTTTCTGAAGGGGACTCTATTGGGGAATCATGCTCAGTACTAAGGCCCCTTGGCTCCACCAACTGCCCATTCATAGCGTATAAAGTGGAGATATAATTGACCCATAACGATTCAGAAATAGGAATTGGGAGGGGACCCACTCTTGCACCACAACTCTCCCCTATAAGAGACCAAAACTGTCTAGCTTTGTCATGGACCACTGCCTCCCGTAGATTTATCCATAGGGAATCCTCTTTTTCTTTTTTTATCTTTTTCTTAATCCTACACCTTCTTCTTTTTAAACGATCAATTTTATGGAGTCTTTCAGTAGATCTGCACAGGTATTGCTCCCGCACTAACTTATTTATTTCCTTATTGAGGAGAATAATCGATCTTGGGAGGAAGATCTTTTTTGGCGCCAAATTTGATTTTTTGCCAACCAAGATGATCTTCTTCATGAAATCCTCAAAATTGATTAATTCAAACCCTTTCCAATTATTTAATTTCAACATAGTTTTATTAAGGATACATCCCAGACCCTTTTTGGCTTTAAAGTCCCAAAAACATCTTCCCGACTTCTTATGAAAATTGACCACATCACCGTTGAGTGACCAAGGGTCAGATTTAGGTGGGTGTATTGAAAGGGTTAAAGTTATCAACCTATGATCACTAAATATATTCTCTGAGACCGCCAGATCACTCAGTAAAGAGAAGGAGCAGTGGTCTGTGATTACATAGTCCAAAATGGACTCACTTGTGCTGGCTTTATGGGTATTTTTTGCTGGGACATCAGAAGGGAGCCTACCATTCACTATTAGCCCGTCTATAAAAAGCAATTCTTCCAGCAGTATTTTCCCTCTTTTATTAGTTTTGATTTTATCGGGGAAAAGGGCTTGAGGAATCAAAAAAGCTTCCTCTTTAGATTTATTTCTAAAAAAGCTCTAAACTATAATTAGAGACTCTGCAATTGAAATCCCCCACTAACAACACCTGAGGAGTAAGTATTGACTCCTTTATCTTTTTAATAAAATTAAAAACCTTCTTTAATACACTATTGTAACGTTCCTCAGGGGGGATATAAGCATTTATTATAACTAGTGGGTTTTTATTTTCCCCACTACCAAAGCTACTAAGGGTGACCGCCTGAAAAAGGTTACTCTGATCCACATAATGGGAGAAGTTCCACTTTATTCTATTAGAGAGAAGGCACGCAATTCCTCCTTTTGCATGCCCTCTCTTCAAAGGGGAGGCTGCGACCTCAAGAACAAAGTAGTCCCTCCCCACACCTATTCTGTCTATACACCAGGTCTCTTGAATACAGATCACACCGGGGTTCAACGAGAGAAGATACTGTAATTTTTCAGGACTATTGTTGATCCCCGCAGCATTCCAGGAGAGAATTTTTAAGCTACTGCTAAAGATTGGGAAATAACTTTGGGTTATCTTTTGATTTGCTTAGCAAAGCCCCAGGAAGCCAATTCCATTGTTGATTATCCTCTCTTGAGGTGCTGTAATTATTTTGCGGGGCAGGAATTACATGGGACACTAGCCGTTTAGTTTTTAATACACATATTTTTAATTCCTCGAAGAAGGGAGGGTAACCTGCTTGACCCCTGTTCCGTTGAATAGGTCTATTTTCACAGAATCTATCTCCACAATTCGCCAAAACAGGTATCACATCGATTCCTCGACTTTGAAAATGTTCAGCTTGCTTCAAAATGAGGTTCACTATTAGCTTGGAATAGAATGTTACCCTAGTATGGGATGTATTATCGGTTCTTGAAATAAAAACCAAATCAATATCATTTGATTGAATTAATTTTAGACTCTCTATATCTCTAAAACATTTGAGTAGCAATGATCTATTTAATGCTACATCGTGGTCAAACAACGGAAGAAAATCAAGAATCAATGTATCTACAGGATCTTCCGTAATTTTTCTAGGAGGTTCTAGCGAACAGGCAGTACCTTCAACTAGGGAATGAAAAATAGGAGCAGCGGGATTGAGAACACCTGAAACAGAAGGTGCTAGCTTTGTCACTTCTATTTTTGGAAGGAGAATCGTAGATCTCCCCCCTCCTATAGATAAAATAGAACCATTAGGGAAAACTTTATTGCAATCGGCAGAGGGTACTTGGATATCGGGAATACAAGAATTTGAATCCTGCTTCAAGAGCCCCTTATCTTGCTCTTCCGTACTAGGCAAATCATTTGACTGATCTTGAGAATCCTCAAATATTATTTGTCTCACCCTTTTTTTCCTATGTCTACGAATTGGTTTTCTCTTTTTTCCTCTACACCTTTTGAGCTTCCCTATTATTTCTTTTCCTTCTTTCTCAGTCCCCTTGGATTCTGGCATGAAGATTGGGAAGAGCGCTTTATCAAGTTTACAATCTGCGGAAATCCCATCTTCTTCTATAATTTCAAGATCAGAATCCCTTATACAATTATAAGCTGAAGATTTAGGGACTGGAAAAGGCTCATTTCTAACTGGGACCCCCAAAGTAATTAAATCAGGATTATAAGGCATGCACATAGGATTATTTCCGGTAGGAGGAGCACCAGGGGACACCAGGTCTTGCGAACCCGCTCTAGGATCTGGTTCCACTGTCTTCTCTGGAAGTCTAAGTAATAAAGCCTTTAATATCTGAGTGACAGATTCCAAAACACAGTCAGAACTCCCAACGAATTTACTTAATAACCGTAATATCAAAGACAACAAATGTTCCAAAGCAATCAATGACTCCGAAACAGGCTTTTCATGACTATCCAAGCCTAGTGGTTTAATAGGATCAATACCTGAAATATTGAGCACAGGGCTTTTTGAAAGGTTAAACTGCATAGATGAATCTTGAAATTTGAGGGAGGGGGTGCTACTATAAAGCTGCAAGCCAGAAGGTGTGGTGCCAATCGGGGTCTTAGTGGCTTCATATAATTTCAGTGAACCATCTGCTAAGTAACGACCACACAACTCCAAGTCAATATCTAACCCTTGAGAGTCGCCATTACATATCTCCCTTGACTGGGTACTTCTTACTAGATTGTTAGTCAAACACATGTCAGGTTTTGAGAGGGCATTATTTTGATGCACATTCTCTATTCTAGAAGCGAGCAAATTAACACTGCCGGAGCTTTCTACGGGGATTAAATTATGCCCCTCACAAGATTGTAAGTCAGGAATCGATTTTTCTACCACTACTGGCCCCTTCTTTACTAACGCAGCATCTACACCAAGCGAAGGAGTTACCCCTATGTTCTTATTTATAGTAATTTCTTCTGGAACAGCCTCCTTCACCAAGTCCTTATCCATAGTCTTTTCCCATAACTGAAATAGCTGGCATTGACCTTTTAATTGGAGATTTTTCGATTCCTTGTTTCGTAGGGGGTTAGATCTTGTCTTAACACAAGACCTTCCCCCCAAGAGTCTCCCAGAACGTAACTTTTTTGCGGTCATCTTTAGACTTGTATCCAAGACGAAGGTAAAGCGCAATACCAATATGAGGAACAATAATTAGCAGTTTAAAAATAGGGCAATTGGAGAATGCGAGTCTGAGTTCCAATACTAGTCAACAAGTCAAAGTCTATGTAAGCATGAATGGATAATACAATCTATCAAACAAAACAAAAAAGAAACGGGAGAATCAAATAAATAAAATGACAATTAAATGGGCCCAGCCCAGCCTACTTCAGCCACAGAGGGCCTGCCCTTTGCCCGGGCTTAGCCCCGGGCGCTCCCGCGACACGGGGGTCACGCGATCTTTATGCGCCGCCTGGCGCGCTGCTGGATGCGTCTCCCGCCGCTATGCAGGGCGGGAAACGTAGTCCTGTGCCTCCCTCCACTCGGCGGCCGCCTTTAGTTGTTGGCTGCGGCGGCGGGAGGGGGACAGAGACAGGCAGGCACAAGGGTCCACGGGAAACGAGGTAGGCTCTCACTTTTCCAGGTCCTGAGAGCTCTTTAGCAATGTTTTGCCGCGTTTAAGGTAAAGTTTTTGCGGCACCTGCCGTGTTGTAATTAACGTACTGCCTCTGCCTCGTTCAGGTGAAGTTTTGGCGGCTTCTGCCGTCTTGCAATTAACTTGCGGCTTCTGCTGCATTAAGATGAAGATGAAGTTTTGGCTGCTCCTGCCGCATTGAGATTAATCTGCGGCTCCCGACGCGCCAAGGGAAAGTCACGGCGGTGGCTCCCGCCGCCTCAGACCTTGATTCCGTGCCACCTCTGCACGGGAGGAAGTGTTCCGCGGCTGTTCCACAGCTCCTACCGTTCAAGGGAGGCCCTCGTGGCTCCTCGTGGCTCCTGCCGTGATAGGGAGCACTCGCGGCTCCTGCTGCGGTACCGGAACACTTGCTGCCTCCAGAGGTCGCGCAGAGACCCTCTTCTGTTTTGGGGGGCAGCCGGGTCAGCGGGCTGGGGCGGCGAACCGGGATCTGGCGGTTCAATGTCTTCATCTCCTTGGCGTCCTCCTCCTCACTCGTCGCTCGTCTGCAGCCGACAGCGAGGCAGAGTTCAGCGCGAAACTCCAACTCCAATAGTCCTTGAGACTAAGGCAGGTCCACGTCACATGCGCAAAATCAGCCTCCGGGGAGCGGCACTAAGGGCACGCGTGCGGATCAGAAGGGTCCATACGATGCAGTTTTCTAGGGGTCATATATGCTCTCCATAAAAAATTTAAATGCAGCAGTTTATGCCTGTGGTTAAGAGACATGCAGCGTATTTGAATACAACACTGCTTCCACTGCACGTCTGTCAAGGGGTACCCAAGATCTCGCTCCAACGCTGCCTGCACACTCACATCATGGCATGGGAGCATCACCACAGCCGCTTTATACATCCGAGGCCACCAAGTGACTCCCATCACCGCCCTTAATAACCCCAGTCAAAATGGTAAAGTCTGGGGGCGCCAACGGATAACTTTCCATACAAGCACGCAATGCCGTCTGCACTCTCAGTAATACAAAATGGTGCATCAGAGTGGCCAAGCGGAGGCAGAGGTCCTCAGTACGGGAGAATATGCGCCCTCCCAGGAACAAGTCTCCAAATGTAATCATCAGGAACTTGTCCAGTGTAAGTTTCACCAGTGCCTCCTGTAAAATGGGTATCCAACTATTTCCTGCCAGTGGCGGTGCAGGGGATTACAGCATGCGAGCCCCAGTCACGCGCAGCAATCTGTGCAACGCCCAGTTGGTGGTGGACACTGTCTGGATATCGTGAGGGAACACGCTGCACGTCTGTGGCGGTTGGGGAGGTCATAGTTCCCCATCTTGATGGGTGGATCAATGTAGGTGACTGCCACTTGACTGGAGATACAGAAGTATTGGCGCAGGGAGGCAGAAGATATGGCTGAAACCACCCCTGACACCAGTAGCAGGAGATGAAGCACAACCTGGTATTACCACAATACCAATAACAACAAAAGCACATAGTAAAAATGAATGATCTAGCACAGAACATGTCTACAGAAAATAAACTAATTATGTGTGCTTGGAACAAGCAGGTGAGACAAAAAGTCACTACTTATAGTGGAACTGATAGTCACAAGCACAAACACACTCTGCCCTTGGGTTAACAGAAGTGAACTGTTGACCTCAGAGTTTAGGTCTGATGGCACAGAAAAGTAACTAGAGATGGTAGTAGGCAGAGCTACATATACCGGAGCACTACAGCATGCAGAATGAAGAGTTGGGAGGGGTGCACTGTGGTTTTTGGTAGCCGAATTGTGGATTGCAAGGGCCCGTGTCCAGCGAATCATCTCCCCATGTCGGGGACAATCAGTAAGACCCGTTTCCTAGTGTAAAAAATACTGCCACAGGGTAAAGAGATCACTAGCCAACTCACCTTATCCCCCGCCCACCTGCCACTATCTGGGCTCTACCATAGATATAACCCCCATAATTGTTTCATTGAACAAGTCCCGGCCCTTGCCACACAGGTGGACCCCGTCACTGGCAAACAGCTTGACCTTCCTGAGCCGAAGTAAACCATGACTGATGGCACTCCTGGACGAGTCTGCAAAAAATGTCCATATTGAGTCAATCAGCTTAAATACAGATTCATTCATTGTTTTGCAAGTGGTATTTTTTTGTAGCCCCATCCGCTGTCGAGGTGTGTGCAGATCAGTACAGACCCTGACTGAGTAACAAAGAGGTGGTCCCACTACCTGCCCTGGAATTTAAGCCCCGGTATGCCAGGTGCCAAGAGTGGCATCACAGAGTTAGTCTACTTGCAGTAATTCCACAAGAGCCATGGGCACAGGCAGCCGGAGGCCCGGCCTAGCACCCTCTTCCATTAGAAGGACAAGGTCAATCAATCAATAAATCAGGTGCTTATATAGCACTACTACTCACCCGTAAGGGTCTCAAGGCGCTGTGGGGGGCGGGTTGGGGGCTGCGGTTCAGTCGGAGAGACAGGTCTTGAGGTCCTTCCTGAATTGAGGCAGTGATGGTGATTGCCTGAGGTGTAGAGGCAGAGTATTCCAGGTCTTTGCAGCAAGGTAGGAGAAGGGTCTTCCTCCAGCCTATGTCTTGTGGATTCATGGGATGGTGGCCAGTGTCAGGTGGGCGGAGTGGAGTTGTCAGGTGGGTGTGTAGAAGGAGAGGCGGTAGTTAAGGTATGCAGGTCTGGCATCACGGAGAGCTTTGTATGAGGAGCTTGAAGGTGATTCTATTTTAGACTGGGAGCAAGTGGAGGTCTCTCAGGGTGACCGGTGATGTGGCTGTGGCAGGCAATATTCAGGATGAGTCTGGTGGAGGCATTGTGAATATACTGCAGTTTCTTCAGGAGTGATGCCGGCATAGAGAGCATTGCCATAGTCGAGGTAGAGTAAGTTTTAACTGGCTCCTGCCCATGGAGTGACTAACTGTTTAACCTTTTCCATGAGGCACGGTGCTCCGGTGCTCATGATGAGCTCAGCTCGTCATGAGCCGTGGAACGCTCAGGTGCGGGGAGAATTCCACTACTGTGCTGAGCGTTCCACGGGAGCCGGTGCACCTGTGACGAGTTCAGCTCGTCATGAGCACAGGAGCGCCGTGCCTCATGACGTCAGCTCGTCATTAGCATGCGGGCGCTGTGCATGCCCCCCTCCCCCCAGCACAGCGGGGGAATTACCCCCGCAGCGAAGGGGTTAAAATCTCTGAAAAGTTTTTAGGCTGACAGGTTTTCCCACTAGCTGGTTGTACCTCAGTGAGTGAGGTTGAGACCCTACCATGGAGGGTGGGATGTTCCACCTTGGGGAACATGCTTCAGAAGACCTCACAGGACACGGAGGTAGATGTTTCTAGACTGAAGACAGGGAACCACAGCAGGCTGTGGTGACCATGTCACTTTCAAGTACCCTTTGGGTTTCTAGCAGGAGCTTGAGGTGCTACAGTACCTGCAGAAAAAGTGTACAGATACGGTCTCTCAGTCTGGAAATTCCTTCTGAATACACATGAGCCCTTGGTTGCAGGGCTTCTGGATGTCATTTGATTCCCACTGACTTAGTCAGATGAAAATAGGAAATCAGTAAGGAAGAAAGGCAGCTCGGACCATTGGGTGATAAGCTCACCATAGGGCATGTCTGTGGTAGCTGCAGGTCAGGAGCGTCTGCCCTTCCTCTCTGCATTCCAGAGGTCTGCCCTAATATGGACTGATCCAAGACCAGGGACTATGCAAGTCCCTGGTCTCTGGCAAATCTGGGTGCATCCTACTGGGAAGGCAAACAGTGTGCCTCTTAAGTTTTGGTGCAGCTGTACTGGGCCTCTGGAGCCCAACAGCGTCCGAGGAGCGGGGTCAATCTCCTACCATCGCTTCCCTTCTGCCCCCGGGAAACTGAACAGTGCGACTGGGGGCTAAGGATTGCCCTCGGGCCCCCCCCCCATCACTCCACCTGGGCTTTGGCCTGGACTCCTCTAGGCCAGGATCTTCTGCTGTGGTGCGCCAGAGGCTTCAGTGAGGTGCTGAGGAAGCTATGAAACCAGACTACATACCTGGTGGGGGTGCTACAGACAATGAGAGGGGGCCAAGGTGGAGAGCGGACAGCTCTCTGCCTTACAGACACTGTGCATCCTGGTTGGGCAGAGGTTGACATTCATTCCACTCCTCAACCCTTACACTATCCTACTGACTGCACAGTAATGGGGAAACCTAAGATGGCAAAGAATAAAGCGTTGGAGGTGCCATTGCAGGGGGCTGGGAGCATAAGCCCACCTCAGGATTCTGAGGAGGATCCTCTTGTAGAAAATAATACAACTATACTGGCGGTGAATGTGGTGGGCGAACTCTGGGCTGACAATAGGAAACTGTCAGAGAGGGTCAGAGAAGCAGAAATCAAGCTGGACACAGCGCACCCGGCGACACAGAACTTGTCAAAATGATTTGCGGCTTTGGAGAGGGGGTTGGCTGTCCTTGCAGTTTGCCTTGAAGACGCAGAGGGGGGGTCTAGGAGACATAACGTCTGAATCATTGGGGTTCGAGAGTGGATGGAGGGGCAGAACATTGAACTTTTCATTGAAGACTGGCTGGAAAAAAAAGGCCGGAAAAGTCCTCACGTTTCTACTTAGTGGAAAGAGTGCATAGAATCCAGCGGGAACCCCGGGACGCCCCTTCACCCCATTATTGTTAGGTTGATGAACTACAGAGACAAGGATAACATCCTCCAGATTTCCCATCGACATGGCCCATGGCCGTTGGAGGGGCTGGAAGTTAATATCTACCCAAATTACACCTACTTAGTCCAACGTCAATGGCGAGAATTCATGCCTATCAAGAAAATATTGCCCTCATCTTCCCAGAGAGGCTCAGAGTAGCATACCAGGAAAAAACACATTTCTTGCTCACTGCACAGGAGGCGCAGCAGTGGGTGGAGCCCCAGAGACTCTGGTCTGGCCAGACAAGTTCACCTTGGAACGAGATAGAGGGGCAGCAAAGTAAGACCAGGAAGCAGAGAGATACAAGCAGCAGGTCTTCCCCAACATAGGTGCACATGAAGGCGTATCAGGCACAAGCAGTGAAACCTATTAAAACGGCAGCAATATCCTGGATAATAACTGATGGAGGGTACCTGCATTGAGGGAGGGTAATGGGGCACAGGCGCTACAGGCTCTGGTACAGAGACTGAGGGGGAGCGGCTGCCGGTCATCACCCCGATGTCATCGGACCATACTGTCTGACACTCAACCTCACCCACGTGAATTGTAAGTACAAATGGGGGACATGGGCCCAAAGGCCAGGTAGGGTCATTTGAGGGATTATATTTGGGGCCTGAAACTCTTAGATGAACGCTCTGGGCCTACATTGGACTTAGGGAGGGGCAGCGACCTATAGGTGGTGTGCTGTTGCATCTCACACTGGGCTTGCAGAGGGAATGTTTTAATTGACACACAGGTATGGATGCCACACCACACATACAGCAGGAGCGATACCACCTTCTCAGGACAAGCACAGATTACATGACCAATCATAATGGCTTTGGCTCTGTCGCAGAACCTGACCATAGTCTTGTGAAATGTTAATGGTCTAGGCAACAGGGTGAAAAAGAGCCTGGTGACAATATTTCTCCAGGATACTCATATGCTGCATTGGCAACACAATTGCCTCAGAAGGGGTAGTTAAAGGGTAGCCTCTTATTCACAACAGAGATCGAGCTCGATAGGGGTGGTTATCCTCCTAAAAAAGTCCTTGACCTTGCAAGTCCTTCACACCTGGTCCACTAACGTGGGCTGCTACACTTGGACAATGGGAAGGAGATATGGTGATTCTTCTCAATATTTGTGCACCACCAGGTTTTCAAATGTAGATGCTACAAAAAGAGGAGTAGCACCTGGCGTGTTTTCTGAGGGCCTTTACGATCATAGGGGGAGACTTAAATGTGGTACTCGACACACATTTAGATACGATGAGTATCGAGCCGGAAGGGGAGGCCATAATTGGGAAATTGGAGGGATTTGTGCAGGACTTGGGAGTGGCGGATGTCTGGAGGTTTCTCCATGGACAGGAGCGGGCTGCTCCTTTTTAGTTGCATTCCTATGACATGTCTTCTAGACTAGAATATATCCCGACATGCATGGACACCAGGGGTAGGTTCTCGGGCATGCAAATACTTGGCAAGGGGGATCTCTGACCATGCCCTTCTACATGTTACCATAACCAGTGAAAGGTGTAGAGAACCCCAGCGTTGGAGGATTGCCACTTGTAGACTAGCTAGCAAGCAGGCGGTTAAGGCACTTGTCAAGGCTACTGAGTTATAGTTTCACAAAAAGAAAGGCACTGTAGATAGTGCCAGTGTTATCTGGGAGGCATATAAGGCCACACTTAGGGGAGTGCTGATAACTGGAGAAGTAAGGGACAAAAGCGAACGAGTCCAGTGCCTATCACAGCCAGAGCATGACATAGAGAACCTTAAAAGTCATTATGTCTCTCATCTGACAGAATCCTTAGGTCAGGCGTTTGAGCATAAGCACATTGAGTACAGGGAAGCCGTGAGAAATTGAGTCATGGCGTCCTTTTTGCTCAAAAAGAAGCACATTTATGAGGCGGAGATAAGGCTGGTAAACTGTTTGCCTGGATAGGTTGCAGGGAAAGGGAATCCATGCATGTTAGGGAGCTTCAGTTGGAGACAAGGGTGGTAGCAAGCAGATTGCAGAGGTTTGTAGCATAAATGGCTGCCTTCTACGCACCCAGGGCTGGAGGTTCGGGGAATGAGATCAGGGGATTTGTGAAAGACTGCCCGGCTCAAACCCTCATCTGGGAACAGTAAGAAAGGCTGGAAGTGAACCTAACAGAAACGGAAATCACAGAGGCCCTAACCCAGATGTAAACGGGGATGGCTCCAGGCCCCAGCAGGATACCCTTATAATTCTTCAGTAAAATGGCAGGCAAGGAGGTCAAGCCGATGCTCCTAATGTACCAGGTCGCTCTCCATAAGGGGTCCTTACCTGACAATTTGCAAACAGCTACAAACGTGCCTATACCCAAGGCAGAGAAGCCTGTGCTGCAGTGCGAATCCTATAGACCATTTTCGCTACTCAATGTTGATACCAATATTCTGGCAAAAGTCCTGGCTAAAAGGCTTCGCACAGTGGTGGCTGATCTGGTCCACTTGGACCAAACAGGTTTTGTGCCCTGTCGCTCGACCAGACTAAATCTGCGGCGACTTTATGATAATATAGCGCAAGCAGACACACGGGGCACCCTGGTCAGTATTATCTCTGGATACCAATTAGGCATTTGATTTAGTTGAATGGTCGTTTATGTTCCTGTTCCTCGAAAGAATGGGATTTGGGCCCCGTTGCATCAATTGGATCAAGTTACTGTTTCAGAATCACTGTGCTAGAATAACAGTTAATGGTTGTTTGTCTTGGAGCTTCCCTATGGGGAGGAGCACGAGACAGGGGGCACTCTCTCGCCGATACTCTTTGCCCTGGCGATAGAGTCATTGGCGAGCCTCATGAGCATAGATGCCTGCATTTGGGGCTGGACCGGGGCCTCAGGATGGGAAGAATGAATATCATTATATGAGGATGATATTTTGCTTTATTTGACATGCACTGACCAATCACTACCCCGAATTCATGAAAGTTTTCAAATATATGGGGAGATTTGCAATTAATTGGGAGAAGTCACTCTGGTTCCCAATGGGGTGATGGAGACCAGTGAAGCTGCTTTCACTGCCATTATGAGCGAAACCCCATAGTATTAACTATCTGGGAGTATGGATAACCAGAGATGCCACCTCCCACACTCCGGCCAATCTTGAACCATTGCTTCAGAGACTGGACCGGGATGTAAACATTGGAGTACTCTGCTGCTGTCGCTGCTGGGCAAAGCAGCCATGTTTAAAATGATAGCCCTTCCTAGATTGTTGTATGTCCTGCAGAACTGCCCAAACAAATTGCTAAATATGTTTTTTCCAATGAATAGACAGTTTAGTGAGGATGCTGTTCCGGTCGGGCAATAGCCCCATATTGCAATGCAGACCCTGCAGTGGTCTAAATATGTTGATGGAATGGCATTGCCTAATCTGCGAAAATACCATGAAGCAGCGCAGGTTGGAGTGCTGAATGATTGGGTGTATGCAGATAGAGCTGCCCTGGCAGTGAGAGTGGATAGATGGGGTATGGGAGATTATAGCTGCATGCAAGTGGTGTATGGGGGCCGTTTACATGACCGGCCATGTCCGGCCACTCCACGGCTTTGTAAACACTTAATAACTTTCTCAGAGAGATGAAGAGGGGCAAGAGAATCAGGGAACCCATCTCTGCTAAAAGTTTCCCTCTTTAAATTCAAAACTTTCTCAGTGGACACTTTTTCTGCAAATGGTACTTCATGCCATTTAGAGAAATAATTGACCATCACAATGGAATATTGCATACGGGCAGGTAAACTGTGAAATGGGCCGACACATCAAAAGCTAACTTCTGCCATGGAGCATGGGGCCATTCAACCCAATGGATAGCGGGTATAAGACATTTAAGGATCTTATCACACTTCACACACTCTTCACAGTTTCTCACATAATGCTCTGCCTCACGATGCATACCTGGGCACCAAAATTGTGCCCTTAAAAAATCTGGCATGCTCATGCACCCTTGGTGACAAGCATTCAAATTGAAGCCCCTAACAACTTCATCTGGCACATATTTGTCATTCCTGAATATGCTACCATTAAATACAATCGGTTCATCTGCCACTTGAGCAAAAGAGTAGAACTCACCAGGTAACTGTCTAACCTGTGGATATTCTTTCACTTTACCCAATATCGCATCACCAGTATCCTCCTTGAGCCATATTTTTTCTGCCAAAGGCTCATTTTGCAATGCACATATCTTGCACACATTTGCTACTACACCCCGATTGTCTTTATCCTCAATCTGATCTGAATAAGGAGACCTGGACAGAAAATCTGCACATTTGTTGCTTTTCGTTGGGACCATGCAAAACATTAACACAATAGTCATGCTATTTTGAGCACAACCTGGCAATGGGAGCCATAGAATTTAACCCACCCCCAGGCACCAAAATATGAACCAGAGGTTTACTGTCAGTTTGCAAATTGAATGTAGTACCCGATATAATATGACCGAAGCGGTTCACCATCCAGACACAGGCTAACGGTTCTTTTTTTAATTATAGTATACAGTCTTGAAGTAGGATTAAGAGTCCTGGAGGCATAACCTACTACCCACTCATCATGACCATGTTGTTGTGACAGCACAGCCCCTAAACCATATGCACCAGCATCAACTGTGATGGTGCACTTCTTGCCAATCATTAATGGTCTTAATATGGGAGCATTTGTTACACTTTCTTTTATCAACTTGAATTCCTCTTCCTGTTGATCTCTCATTTTTATTTCTGGTCTTTGCATAGAAGAAGTCTAAGAGGTTCCACAGCGGTTGTAAAGTTTTTGATAAACCGTGAATAATACTTGTACAGGTTACAAAACTACAGTATTTGATCCTTGTTGCCAGGTCGCTAAGCCATGTTGATTGAATTGATCAGACACTCTGGAAATCACGCCACATGCTGTTAACCTGTGACCAAGATACTCAACTTGCTCCTGGAATAGTTTACACTTATTTGGAAAAAGAGAGAAACCTTTGGCTCCTACATGGAGTTAATTTACTTCTTTTAGTGGGTCTCCATCAATAATGATGTTCGCATTTTTAAAGGCCCTGAGGTCTACACACCACCGAAGGCCGCCATTGCTTTTCTTTGTCAACACCTGGGAAACACCCACTCTGATGACTTGGCTTCTTCAATGAAGCCCTGTGAAAGGAGATCGTGTAAAAATCCAAATGAATAAAATTACATTGGTTACAACCGTCATATAACTCCATCTCAACGTTCTCTAGAACACACCATTTGCAAAGGTGGGGAGGTAAGGAAAGCGCAATGTAATGAGACAACTTGTGATACAATGTACATAACAATAATAAATAAGCATGCAATGATATTTGGCATTTACTGTGATAGATATAACACTGTGGCATTGACAAGTAGGCTTTTTGTGCAGGGTGGATGCAGTGAGTTATGGCGTGGGATGTGTATGTTCATAACCGTAACTGGTGAAATTCACTGGTTTTACGCGTTTAAGCCAAAACCATAACTTAGTTATTAACAGTTTTCTTCAGTGAAATGAATCTTTTTTAATGTTACATTTAATTTCAAACCCCCACAGCGGGAGCTGGGATCTACCCGCTGTTGAGAGGCAAACCCTCTGCACACGGTTGATCCTTTTTGATGTAGTGACTCCAGATGCAGTATTTGCACTGTATTGAATCTCAATGCAGTGGCCTGTGAAGTAGTGACGTACAACCATTCAGGGATGCTGGAAATGTCAGTCCCCTTTTTGGAATCCTGTCTGGGTGGGCGAGGCCTATATTCAAATCATTTTCTTTGAAAATTTCTTGTCTCATGCAGTGCTTAATTTTTTTTTTTTTTTTTTTAAAAGATAAGTGCATGTACCCACACTTTTTCTAAGGAGCCAGCGTCAGCACTGTTGAATGCTGGGGTTGTTATATGCCAAGCCTGTCTAGCTTAGATTTCACATCATGTCTCTTTCTTCCAACACCCTACACTTCATCTCTAATCTTTATTTAACATTTGGAAGTTCTTTTGCAGTCCTGCTGTCTCCCTTTGTGTCTGTTTTACTATGTTTCTCTTGCTCCTTCTTTCTCACTTTTGTGCCTTTCTATCATTTGCTCTGGGTTAAAGTTTGATGATGAAAAATGAATTTTGGTGGCTAAAAATAAATGCTGGAGCCTACTACCTACAAGCACTTGCCCAAATGAATAACTACTGCAAGTCTACCTCTTAAAGAATGACCAGTACGAGGAATAGGACCCAGGGACCCAGATTTACAAAAACCTCATGCAAAGAAGCACAGCGGCAGAAATACTGTGTTGTGTTGTGTGAGAAGAGAGCAGGAGAGCGGCACATAAAGATGGCACCCTCCTCCCCTCTACCTAGCGCCAGAGCTGAAATTTACTGCTGTGTGCCATGCACTGTCCTTTGCACCATAGTGTAAGTCTAGCAAAGGTTTTGCACTGGAAGGATAGTCATCCAGTACAAAATACTATGCTAAGACTAACTTTAAAACATTTCCCACTTTGTATGTGTGCTGTACAGTACAGCACACATCCAAAGCTAGAAAAGAAAAGAGAAATAAAAGGATTTCTCAATGATAGTACCTATTTGAACTGGGAGCTGTTTTGTGCCACAAAACCCTGTCTACTTTTTTTTAGTAAATAGGGTTTTGCAACAAAACCTAGGATGGTTAGATGGTAATGCCCTTGCACCACCCATAGAACCCTCCCTTGGTGGTAGGTAAAGCAAAGCAGCGCTATGCGCTACTTTGTGTTACTTTCAAGGGATTTTCCAGCGCAAAACAAGTTTTGTGTTGAAAAGTATACAAGTATACAAAAATAAACAATCTTTCCTCCTCTGTTTGGTATACTCTGAAACTAATTAGGAAACTGTTGCCATACATTCCACCAGACACATCCAAAACCCTGGTTACTTTGTTGGTCCTATCAAAATTAGAATATGGTAATGCATTACATGTAGGGCTGCAAAAACAATTATTACTAAAACTTCAGCGGCTCCAGAACGCTGCAGCCAGGCTGGTTCTGCATATTCCAAGGTTCGAACCAGTAGCCCAAAAAATGAGAGGCCTGCACTGGCTCACTGTAGGAAAAAGGATTCAGTTCAAGTCAGCTTGTCTAGCTTACAAAACACTGCACGGTTCAGGCTCTCGCTTCCTAAAAGGAAACTTACAACCCTACGAACCTTCTAGGACTCTAAGATCCAGCAGTGCTAAGCTCCTCATGACCCCCAGATTCAAACAACTAAGGTGGGGAGGTAGAAGCTTCATAGGTAACACAGCAAAAATATGGAACAAGTTACCCGCTGAACTGAAAAACAGCCCCTCATTGTGGTCTTTTCGAAAGAATCTGGCTGTTCCAGTCGGCCAGGACGCCGGCACGGAGTACCGACGGAGAGAGCGGTGCTTCATCTTTCCCCTGAGCCACTGCCAGGTGGGGTGAGGCTGGTCATCCTTACAGATCTAGTGATTAACACAGACTGTAAAGGCACCGGGAGCGTTCAGGTGACTTATCAGCACTTGCACTGTTACCCTGGTGTCATTTTTCACTCATTATTTTTAATTCACTTGGTGCAGTAGTTTTTATTTAGATTGGTCCTGAAGAATGCAAGGGAACTATAGTCCCAATATTGCAGAAACTAGTTGACCTACTTTAACCTAGAGCAGTCTACCTTATGAGAAGGCCTTAGGTTATATTTGTTTTTATACTTTGGTATGTTAGGCAGACACGGAATAAACTTTTTTCAAGTGCCTATTCAAACCAATTTTAAACATACACTATTTGGGTTTCTTTCACGTTATCACTTTTTTCAGCACTGCACACCCCAGTCCCACACCCAGGGCCACTTACCAATATCAAGTGGTCTACCACACTGTCACTGCCATTCTCCTTTGAGGAACCCCCTTACCACCGGGTTGACCTCTCAGTGTGGCACCGAGCTCCTCAGACGGGTGGTACGGATAAAATCCCAAATGATGAAGGGCGGATCCACATGGTGACTGATGGGTATTCTCCTCATCCTGTTGAGAATCTTCTGTGCTGTATCACTGTGGTTCACCGGGAAAGGTTGGCTTTCTGTTTCATGTGGGCACACTCCTCGAGACCCTCTGGTACCTTTTGTTGTTGATATGTTTTCAGTTTAGCCCAGTTGGGTGCACCAGCTCTACCTTTCGTGCAGCATAATCTTTGGTAGCGCCAAGACGCCCTCGGGCATTCATGCGCTCTATAAATCACACAATCAAATCAAATCAAATCAATAAAGTAAATTGGTTAAAAACTATTTTGAGTGGTTTTGTGTCACTTTTGTGATGCAAACAAGGCAGAAAATCTTAGTAAATAAATCTCTAGAGGTATTGCATTTTAGTTTACTCAGCAAAATATCCTTGAGGAGAGCCATCCTTCAGAACAATATTTAATTGTAAACCTTTCTGTGATTTCTAATCCATGATCTCTCCTCACATTTGCTCACTGTGGCCTATTTGCAAAGTTCTCTATTACACTCGGAAAAGGTCTCAATGCTCATACGTGTATGATGTATAACATTTTCCATGGTGCAATTCAAGTAATTGAAGTCTAGGATTGCATGCTGTATGCAGTTTAGGCATACATGTCATTTAAAATAAGGTAGAAAATCAGTATTACCAATCATATGTCATGGGATTGGTCACGGATATGCATTGAAAAGTTGGTGAATACATATAATGGAGTAAATGTTTGTAAATACATCTGAAGATTAGTGTGCACAATTGCTATATGCTCCTAGCCCACGCACAAATGATGCTCTTAACCTATGCTCATATGATGCCACAGTAAGAGATACAGAAAAGTAGAAAAGTGCACCAGTGTAGCCAGTACTTAAAAGATAAGTGAAAAAAGTGAATTACAAGTGAGAAAGTGATTTATATAGATGGAAAGAATACTTTGCCTAAATTATTGTGCACCTTTCGCATGGTTTTAAGACTTACCTACAGTGCTCAAGTCATGATTGGGTGTGGGAGGCCGGAGCCTCTCCATTAACATTCGCCCACCTGAGGCTAGGAGATGCCTGGAGTGTCTCTTTTATTTTAGGCAGAAGAGTCCTGGCAGTTGCATTTCAAGCGTCGGGGGGGGGGGAGGGAGGGTCTCTAGTGAAAACACAGCAAATTGACCCACTGACAGCCGCCTGGGAGGCAGGGCTGGACTGGCCATACCGGGCATCGGGCATTACCCTGGGAGGCAGGAAGGGTGAGGGTTGGTTTTGCAATGGAGGGGTCGATTTTGCAGCAGTGCTGCAATATCAGCCACAGTAAAAAAAGCAGCAGGTGAACGTTTCCAGTCTCCTGGGGACTGGCAGTGCTCCACCAGAGGCTTGTCCGAGAAAATTGCCAGGACTGCTTTGGGTTTCCATTCCAGCCCTGCAGGGAGGTAAAATGCTGAAATAATCAGAGTTCAGTGCTATGACCGATAATGCCACCCACACATGGAACATCTCAACTTCAAGCTCTGGGCGGACAGCAGGAAAACCACTAGAAGCACCCTGGCATACCGACCTCTGGACCCGCACTCTAACGTCTGCAACAGCATCAGACTTCATTGCACCCCTAGGCCTGGATTCCAAGGATTACATCTTCCTTGGCGACCTCAACTTCCACAACAATAACCCCAAAGACAACAACACCGCCCACCTCCTTGACCGTATGAGCAATCTCGGGTTGACCCAGATCATTGACGACCCCACTCACACTACAGGACACACACTGTCTCAAAGATACTTTGGCCTTTACTTACATCTGACCGGCCAATGCACTGACTTTATAGTTACTGACAGAGATCCCTGACCCTTGGATTTAAACAAGCTGTGTCCGGCTTCTCCCTCAAGCATCCCACCTGGCCTATCAGCGCCTTGTGGTGGAAAACACGGCTGCATCTATGCAGTGTGTTGATTGGCCTCTTATATTGAGCCAGTGGACAGCAGCTTCCCTTTTCATTGCCATACCCACTGCCTGTACATTATAGTCCTGAAGGGTAGCTGTGGAGGTCAGTGTGTGGGCTGGTTCATTTTGGCTATATGTAGGCCGAATTTGTTCTGAGTTTTAACGAATATTTCAGCGATCTTACAGCAAAGCCTGAAGCAAGCTCAAGTGCATGGCGTAATTACTGAAAAGTAAAAACACCTATAACGTGTATGAAGTGGTAGAAGGCAGCTATCTTATTTTTTTGCCTCGCCCACTGCCGATAATGTCCGTCCCCAAAGGCTATGTGTGACAGGTCACAGTGTTGGATAATTTGTTTTGGCTGTTTGTGGGCATGTAGGATCTTGTGCATTGTGTTTTCTTGCTTATTTCTCTGCTATATAAACCGTGATGCAGCAGGCTTAAATGCAGAGTTGACATCTCTCATACCTAAGTTATAAAACATACATACAGACCCTCCAGGATTTCGCGATTTGCAAAAAAATTGCGAGATCTGCAGTTTTGTAAATATGCAGCGATTTTTACAAAACTGCCTGCGAAATCCGAGGAATCCGCCCCCTTCTATTGACCCAGTGGCTCTCGCCATGGAGCCAATAGAAGGAGGGGTCCTCGGGTCCTCACAGAAAATAGGTGAGAGGTGGGGTGCTTATTTAAACCCCTCCACCCCTCACCTGCCTTGCTGCTGCTTCTTCACCTGCTGTCACCTGGCTGCTGCCCAAGCAAGGTAGGTCTGTTTAGCTGCTGGGCCCGCCGCTTGCCCCTGTGCGGCGGGCCCGATGGCATGGTGAGCCCACCGCACAGGGGCACACGGCGGGCCTTGGGGGGCATTTCTTTAAAAAAAATATGTGGCTGCTGGGCCCGCCGTGTGCCCCTGTGCGGTGGGCCTGGTGGCATGGTGGGCCCGCCGCACAGGGGGACGCAGCGGGCACTGGGGGGCATTTATAAAAAAAGATGTGGCTGCTAGGCCCGTCGCGTGACCCTGTGCGGTGGGCCCGGAGGCATGCTGGACCCTCCACACAGGGGCACGTGGCGGGCCCAGGGGGGCATTTAAAAAAAAAAAGTATGTGGCTGCTGGCCAGCCGCGTGCCCCTGTGCGGGTGGCCCGGGTGCATTGCTGGACCCATCGCACAGGGGCAGACGGCGGGCCCAGGGGGGCATTTGTAAAAAAACAATTATGTGGCTGCTGGCCCGCCGCGTGCCCCTGTGTGGCGGGCCGGGTGGCATGGTGGGCCCGCCGCACAGGGGCACGCGGCGGGCCATTGGGGGCATTTCTTAAAAAAAATATGTGGTTGCTGGGCCCGCCGCGTGCCCCTGGGCGGCGGACCCGGTGGCATGGTGGGCCCGCCGCACAGGGGCACGCGGCGGGACTTGGGGGCATTTCTTTAAAAAAATGTGGCTGCTGAGCCTGCCGCGTGCCACTGTGCAGCGGGCCCGGTGGCATGGTAGGCCCGCCGCACAGGGGGACGCGGCGGGTCCTAGGGGGCATTAAAAAAAAAAATATGTCGCTGCTGGGCCCGTCGCGTGCCCCTGTGCGGCGGGCCCGATGGCATGCTGGGCCCTCCGCACAGGGGCACGCAGCGGGCCGTGGGTGTCATTAAAAAAAAAAGTATGGGGCTGCTGGTCCCGCCGCGTGCCCCTGTGCGGTGGACCCGGTGGCATGGTGGGCCCGCCGCACAGGGGCACGTGGCGGACCCTGGGGGGCATTTCTTTAAAAAAAATATGTGGCTGCTGGGCCCGCCGCGTGCCCCTGTGCAGCGGGCCCGGTGGCATTGCGGGCGGGCCATGGGGAGCATTTTTTTTACAAAAATGTGTAGCTGCTGGGCCCGCCGCGTGCCCCTGTGCGGGGGGGGCGGTGGCATGGTGAGCCCGCCGCACAGGGGCACGCGGTGGGCCCAGGGGGGCATTTCTTTAAAAAAAATATGTGGCTGCTGGGCCCGCCACGTACCCCTGTGCGGTGGGCCCGGTGGCATGGTGGGCCAGCCGCACTGGGGCACGCAACGGGCCCTGTGCGGGCCCTGGGGGGCATTTCTTTAAAAAAAATATGTGGCTGCTGGACCTGCCGCTTGGCCCTGTGTGGCAGGCCCGGTGGCATGGTGGGCCGCCGCACAGGGGCACGCGGCGGGCCCTGTGGGGCATTAAAAAAAAAATATGTGGCTGCTGGGCCCGTCGCGTGCCCCTGTGCGGCGGGCCCGATGGCATGCTGGGCCCTCCGCACAGGGGCACGCAGCGGGCCGTGGGTGTCATTTAAAAAAAAAGTATGGGGCTGCTGGTCCCGCCGCGTGCCCCTGTGCGGTGGACCCGGTGGCATGGTGGGCCCGCCGCACAGGGGCACGTGGCGGGCCCTGGGGGGCATTTCTTAAAAAAAAATATGTGGCTGCTGGGCCCGCCGCGTGCCCCTGTGCAGCGGGCCCGGTGGCATTGCGGGTGGGCCCTGGGGAGCATTTTTTTTACAAAAATATGTAGCTGCTGGGCCCGCCGCGTGCCCCTGTGCGGGGGGGCCGGTGGCATGGTGAGCCCGCCGCACAGGGGCACGCGGTGGGTTCAGGGGGGCATTTAGTTAAAAAAAATATGTGGCTGCTGGGCCTGCCACGTACCCCTGTGCGGTGGGCCCGGTGGCATGGTGGGCCAGCCGCACTGGGGCACGCAACGGGCCCTGTGCGGGCCCTGGGGGGCATTTCTTTAAAAAAAATATGTGGCTGCTGGACCTGCCGCTTGGCCCTGTGTGGCAGGCCCGGTGGCATGGTGGGCCGCCGCACAGGGGCACGCGGCGGGCCCTGTGGGGCATTAAAAAAAAAATATGTGGCTGCTGGGCCCGTCTCGTGCATCTGTGCGGCGGGTCTGGTGGCATGCTGGGCCCTCCGCACAGGGGCACGCGGCGGACCCTGGGGGGCATTTTTAAAAAAAAGTATGTGGCGTGCCCCTGTGCGCCGGGCCCGGTGGCATGGGGGCATTTCTTAAAAAAAAGAAAAAGGCTGCTGGGCCCGCCGCGTGCCCCTGTGCGGCGGGCCTGGCGGGCCGGCCTCACAGGGGCACGCGGCGGGCCCTGGAGGGCATTTTAAAAAAAAAAAGATGTGGCTGCTGGGCCCGCCACGTGCGCCTGTGCTGCGGGACCGGTGGCATGGTGGGCCCGCCGCACAGCAGCACGCGGCGGGCCCTGGGGGGCATTAAAAAGAAATATATGTGGCTGCTAGGCCCGTCACGTGCCCCTGTGCCGCGGGCCCGGTGGCATGCTGGGCCCGCCACACAGGGGCATGCAGTGGGCCCTGGGGGCATTTAGAAAAAAATGTGTCTGCTGGGCCCGCCGCGTGCGCCTGTGCGGCGAGCCCGGTGGCATGGTGGGCCCGCCGCACAGCGGCAGGCGGCGGGCTCTGGGGGGCATTAAAAAATATATATATGTAGCTGCTGGGCCCGTCATGTGCCCCTGTGCGGCAGGCCTGGTGGCATGGTGAGCCCGCCACACAGGGGCACGCGGCGGGCCCTGGGGGGCATTTAAAAAAAAATATTTGGCTTCTGGGCCCGCCGCGTGCCCTTGTGCGGCGTTCCCAGGGGTGCATTCTTTTGGAGCCAGCTGGTTCTGCGGGCCCTGGGAGCACATGGGGGTGCTGTGTGGTTTTCAAACTGAGGCATAGTGGGGGAGGTGGCAGTGAGGTGGGACAGGTGCCATGGGAAGGCCGCCGCGTCAAGCCTGCTGTAACTCTTTTTTCTTATTTTTGTAGAGTCCTGGAGGGAAGAATCTGCTGATTCAAGAGCCGGCGCAGAGCACAGATAAGTTTTGTCCCAGCCGCATGCCCGGTGTGTGGCAGTCCCAGGGAGGCATTCATTTGGGGCCAGCTGGTTATGCGGGCCCAGGGGGCACATGGGGGTGCTGTGTGGTTTTCAAAGAGGCGTAGTGGGGGAGGTGGCAGTGATGTGGGAATGGTGCCATGGGAAGGGCTAGCCAAGCCTGCTGTAACTCTTTTTTCTTCCTTTTGTGGAGTCCCAGAGGAAAGATCCTACAGGTTCAAGAGCCGGTGCAGAGCAAAGGTAAGTTTTGTCGCTGCCGCGTCAAGCCATCTGTAACTCTTTTTTCTTCTTTTTATAAAGTCCCGGAGGGAAGAATCTGGTTCAAGAGCCGGTGCAGGTCACAGGTAAGTTTTGTCCCCGCCGCATGCCCGGTGTGTGGCGGTCCCAGGGGGCATTCTTTTGGGGCCACCTGGTTCTGCGGGCCCTGGGGGCACATGGGGGTGCTGTGTGGTTTTCAAACTGAGGCATAGTGGGGGAGGTGGCAGTGAGGTGGGACAGATGCCATGGGAAGGCCGCCGCGTCAAGCCTGCTGTAACTCTTTTTTCTTATTTTTGTAGAGTCCCGGAGGGAAGAATCTGCTGATTCAAGAGCCGGCGCAGAGCACAGGTAAGTTTTGTCCCAGCCGCATGCCCGGTGTGCGGTGGTCCCGGGGGGCATTCATTTGGGGCCAGCTGGTTATGCGGGCCCAGGGGGCACATAGGGGTGCTGTGGGTTTTAAAGAGGCGTAGTGCGGGAGGTGGCAGTGATGTGGGACAGGTGCTATGGGAAGGGCTATCCAAGCCTCCTGTAACTCTTTTTTCTTCTTTTTGTAGAGTCCCATAGGGAAGAATCTGCTGGTTCAAGAGCCGGTGCAGGACACAGGTAAGTTTTGTCCCCGTCGCATGCCCGATGTGCGGCGGTCCCAGGGGGGCATTCTTTTGGGGCCAGCTGGTTATCCGGGCCCAGGGGCACATGGGGGTGCTGTGTGGTTTTCAAACTGAGGCGTAGTGGGGGAGGTGGCAGTGAGGTGGGACAGGTGCCATGGGAAGGGCTAGCCAAGCCTGCTGTAACTCTTTTTTCTTCCTTTTGTGGAGTCCCAGAGGAAAGAATCTACAGGTTCAAGAGCCGGTGCAGAGCAAAGGTAAGTTTTGTCGCCGCCGCGTCAAGCCATCTGTAACTCTTTTTTCTTCTGTTTATAGAGTCTCAGAGGGAAGAATCTGGTTCAAGAGCCGGTGCAGGACACAGGTAAGTTTTGTCCCCGCCGCATGCCCGGTGTGCGGCGGTCCCAGGGGGGCATTCTTTTGGGGCCAGCTGGTTATGCGGGCCCAGGGGGCACACGGGGGTGCTGTGGTTTTTAAAGAGGCGTAGTGCGGGAGGTGGCAGTGATGTGGGACAGGTGCCATGGGAAGGGGTATCCAAGCCTCCTGTAACTCTTTTTTTTTCTTTTTGTAGAGTCCCATAGGGAAGAATCTGCTGGATCGAGAGCCGGTGCAGGACACAGGTAAATTTTGTCCCCGCCGCATGCCCGGTGTGCGGCGGTCCCAGTGGGGCATTCTTTTGGGGCCAGCTGGTTATGCGACCCAGGGTGCACACAGGGGTGCTGTGGTTTTTAAAGAGACGTAGTGCGGGAGGTGGCAGTGATGTGGGACAGGTGCCATGGGAAGGGCTATCCAAGCCTGCTGTATCTCTTTCTTTTCTGTTGGCAGAGTCCCAGAGGAAAGAATCGTCTGGTTCAAGAGCCATTGGGCCGTATGGCAACTAATATATGCTTTCTGCTGCACAGAACGGGTACGTTTTGGTTTCTGTACACTTCCGGGGAGATGAATACCACATACGCTAAAGCACAGAAGCTTGAGGCCGCCACCCATATTTGTGAAGTCCTACTTGCGATGGGTGGGAGCGCTGTGCATGGTTTGGTGATGGGATTCTGCGTGATCATGTGGGTTTCATACTTGTAATTTAGTTTTTTGTATTTCTTGGGGGTGGTTTGGGGGCTATCTTGGGATTTTCCCTAGACACCCGTTAAGCACTATTGGCCCCCGCCCCGCAGTGTAAATGCTGGGCTTATGTGCTCCTACAAAGTACACTTGTACAAATTTTATTTGAGCGGTTAGATTTTGCTTTCTTCGCAGGTGGCTCATCCTTTCCCTTCTTCCAGTTTTTGCCCAAATGTGATTTTTTATTTGCAGGCACTTTGGGGCACAGTTGTTTTTTTGGTGAAAACACTTTTGCCTTATGATTTTTATGTTTACCTCACACCCCAACTGCCCTCCACAGAAGACTCAAAGTTGCCTAGCGGGACCACATAAGTGTGCCATTTCACTTCGAAGGACCTCTGCCTACCTGTATGTTAACGCGCCATGTATGCAACTTTGCTTCACAGTTACACGCATTTTTAATCACGTTTAACCTACATTTTCTTAACTTTCATCCAACAATTGCAATGTCCTTTCCCCCTTTGGAACACATCTAGTAACACCAAATATATTTGTAGGTGAGCTACGTGAGTGCGCCACAAGCCTGAGATCTTTTGGATTCCAAGGGAGCAACAAGCCACTACAACAAAAGCAGGATGGAGAAGTTTCTGCAGCCTGTGAAGACTGTGAAGAGCACTGATCACATCTCCCTACCCATATAACTGTAGCAGATCGGGCCAAAGAGTACAGCTCCCTGATGCATGCTGATGGTGGCGTGCTGTTTTGCAGTGTGTGCAATGTGGCGGTGGACCACATCCGGAAACATACAGTTGATATGCATGTGCGGTCCCAAAAACACTTGAAGCGCTGTTCAGATGATCCAGACCCTCACTCTTTGCCAAAACGTGCCCGTCAGATGACTGTGAACTCACTGTTCACAAAGAGTACAGCTGCCGGTGCCTCAAACTAGGAAATTATAAGTGAGTGGGTCAATGTCTGCACAGCGCTGAACATTCCGCTGAGGAAAATCGACCACCCTGTGTTGCGCAAGTTTCTCCATGAGCGAGTATGAAATAGTGGAGCGATACCTGGGAGTCATCAGCTTCAAGAACGTTATCTCCCAGAGAGAGATATATAGTAGCAAAGAACGAGCTGAAAGAACACTTGCAAGATCAGAAGATCAGTGTTATATTTGATGAAACACCTGATGTCGAAGGGCGTTGTGTATTGAATGTGTTATTTGCAGTGGTCTCTGCGCAGGGTGGACGTAAGATCCACACCCACCTAGCAGACACAGTGTTCCTCTCACAGTGCAACCATGGGACTGTAGTGCAAGCAGTTGTGAAGGTGCTCACAGAGTACATCATAGCCTTTCAGGACGTTATTTCCTTTAACACTGACAATGCGGCATACATGCTCAAGGCATACAACACTGTTTTGAGAAATCTATACACAAACTCCATACATATCACCTGCTTGGCACACATAATGAACCTTATTGGAGAGTCACTTAGGAAGCCTTTCGTGGAGCTAAATGCCTTCCTTCTGTACTTCTCGCGCATCTTTTACATGGCCGGTAGCAGAAAGAGAAGGTACCTGCACCATCTTGCTGAGAACCATGGGATGAAACCACGGATGGCACCTGACCCCTGCAGTATCCGGTGGAATTCTTGGTTTGCTGCTGTCCAGTACCATTGCAAGCATTTTGAGGCATATGCTGGGTTTGTTGAGTCTGAGATGCAACTCAGCAAGTCTCCCCCAGATTCCCTTGAAAATCTGCAAAGGATTTTGAACAGCGACCAAAGAAACTGCATTGAAGTGCAATTGGACATTGTGGCTGAAAAATGCCAAAACATTTTACATCTGATGGACTTATTCCAGAGTCAGCCACCAGTGACAATGAAGGTGTATGATTATTTGGAGGACCTTCACATTGACCTAACAAACAATTCAGTCCTCACTCTGGAGTAAGTATGGGCGAAATCAGCGAAATCGCGGTCCGCGAAATCGTGCGAAAGCCAATTCGCGATCCGCATAATTCGCGAATTCGTGCGAAATTGCGATTTTTGGTTTTTTGGGTGTTCGCGGGCATTTTTGCATGTTCGCGGGGCTTTTTGCGTGTTCGCAGGCCGCTTGCATGGCGAAGTTACCCATGCGGTTGTGTATGGGCACAGCACCCTCTGGTTCATCACTGCCACCCTCTGGTTCATCATTGCCACCCTCTGGTTCATCACAGCACCCTCTGGTTCACCACTGCCACCCTCTGGTTCACCACTGCCACCCTCTGGTTCACCACTGCCACCCTCTGGTTCACCCCTGCCACCCTCAGGTTCAGCACTCACTACTGCTACCCTCTGGTTCATCACAGCACCCTCTGGTTCACCCCTGCTGCCACCCTCTGGTTCAGCACTCACCACTGCCACCCTCTGGTTCATCACAGCATCCTCTGGCTCACCACTGTCACCCTCTGGTTCACCACTGCCACCCTCTGGTTTACGTCTGCCACCCTCTGGTTCATCACAGCACCTTTGGTTCACCCCGGCCACCCTCTGGTATTTATTTATTTATTTATTTATTTAAGAAGCTTATAAAGCGCACGGCTACCTCCGGCGGAGGTGTCCCGGCGCTAAGATTACCTGAATGTCACCCAAGGAAGGCACCAGGTATAAATCCCACTGAGAGAAATAAGAGAAGCTGAAAACTTTATAACCGTTTAGTAAACAACCAGGTTTTGAGTTTACGTCGGAAGATTGACTCGGATTCAATGAACCTGAGATCCAGAGGCAGGCTATTCCAGAGCTTGGCAGCTGTGACGGTGAAAGTTCTACCGCCGCTATGGGAAAGCCTGAATCTTGGGACGATCAGTAGACGAAGGCTGTTAGATCTAAGATGTCTAACTGAAGATGAGATTTTAAGGCGTTTACTCAGGTAAGACGGGCCAGTTCCATGAATTGCACGAAATGCCAAAATCAAGATCTTAAAATCGATGCGCCGAGCTATGGGGAGCCAATGAAGCTCATCCCGGTAAGCTCTGACCGAGGTGCGGGCAGAAATATTGCCAATGAGCCGAGCTGCGGCGTTTTGGACAATTTGCAGGCGGTCGTTCAGATATTGGGGGGCACCTGCATAAAGACTATTAGCATAGTCTAAATGTGTTGTGATAAGTGCCTGGACCACCGTTTTACGGGAAGATTGAGGGAGGTAGGGGAAGATCTTCCTGATCTTGCGCATTTTAGTAAAACAAGCCCCCGCAACTTTGTTGACTTGGGACTTACCAGACAAGGTGTTATAAAATGTGAAGCCTAAGTTGCGGGCAGCCTGTACTGGCGTAGGAGGGGGATTCAGAACTGTAGGCCACCATAGGATAGCAGGGGGGGGGAGATTTCTGGCTGAAGAAAAGAACCTCAGTTTTATCGGTATTGAGAGCAAGGTGATTTGCAGACATCCACGTGCAGATATTGCCAAGGCAGTTTCTGAAGTTGGAAAAATGGGAATCAGAGTGGTCTCTAAATGAAAAAACAAGCTGAGTATCATCAGCATAAGAGACCACCCTGACACCCCAAGATTCTACTACCTTGGCAAGAGGGGCCACGTAGGTGTTAAACAATAGAGGGCTTAGGGCGGAGCCCTGGGGCACGCCACACAGAAGGGGTTTGTCCTCTGATTCAAATGGGTGCATTGTAACCCTCTGAAACCGATTGGACAGGAAGGAATTGATCCAAGCCAGCACTGTGCCACCGATCCCAAGCTGTTGTAGACGGGTTGCTAGTATGTCATGGGATACAGTGTCAAATGCAGCGGATAGGTCGAGGAGGACCAACATGGCCTCCTCGCCCCTATCCACAGATTCCCTGATAATTTCCGAGACCTCTAGCAGCGCCGTCTCGGTGCTGTAGCCGGTTCTAAAGCCGGACTGGGAATCATGTAACAGCTGATTTGATGCAAGATACTGGGCCAACTGATTCTGTACCACTTTCTCCAATACCTTAGCAGGTTTAGGCAGGAGTGATATGGGCCGGTAGTTGCTGAATTGCGAGGGGTCTGCGCCGGGTTTTTTTAGAATGGGGATTAGCCTGGCTTGTTTCCAAACTGAGGGAAATTGACCGCGGGACAAGGAGGAGTTCCAAATAGAGAGAAAAGGGTTTACTAAAACAGGGGCAAGATTGCCCATGATTTTAGCAGGGACTGGGTCCAAAGGAGAACCGGACTTGACTTTATATAGCAGGGACAAAGCTTGGTCAGAGGTAAGCTCATTAAAGGAATTAAATGAGCTGTGAATAGGACATGGTATATCGGAAAGGTGGTGAGGTGGGGCAGTATCAAAGGAGGAAGAGAGTTTGATTATTTTGTCCTGAAAGAAGTTCGAAAGTCCGTTGCAAAGATCTTGAGTAGGGATACATTGGGTTTTTGTGGCAGGGGGATTTACAAAGTCTTTCACGATGGTAAAAAGAGTTTTAGAAGAGTTCTGCGCCTGTTGAATAAGATTGGAAAAGTAAGCTCTCATCGTAGAGCGTTTCAGTTTATGGAATTTGTTCCGGGCAGATTTATAGGCCAGTTTAGCAAAAGGTACAGCACTGTCACCCTCTGGTTCACCACTGCCACCCTCTGGTTCACGACTGCCACCCTCTAGTTCACCACTGCCACCCTCTGGTTCACCACTGCCACCCTCTGGTTCATCACAGCACCCTCTGGTTCACCAATGACACCCGCTGGTTCACCCCTGCCACTCTCAGGTTCAGCATCAGCACTCACCACTGCCATCGTCTGGTTCATCACAGCACCCTCTGGTTCACCCCCCCTCTGGTACAGCACTCACCACTGCCACCCTCTGGTTCATCACAGCACCCTCTGGTTCTTCACTGACACCCTCTGGTTCATCACAGAACCCTCTGGTTCACCAGTGCCACCCTCTGGTTCATCACAGCACCCTCTGGTTTATCACAGCCCCCCTCTGGTTCATTACAGCCACCCTCTGGTTTACCAGTGCCACCCTCTGGTTCTTCACTGCCACCCTCTGGTTCATCACAGCACCCTCTGGTTCACCCTGCCACCCTCTGGTACAGCACTGTCACCCTCTGGTTCACCACTGCCACCTTCTGGTTTACGACTGCCACCCTCTGGTTCATCCCTGCCACCCTCTGGTACAGCACTGTCACCCTCTGGTTCACCACTGCCACCCTCTGGTTCACGACTGCCACCCTCTGGTTCATCACAGCACCTCTGGTTCACCCCTGCCACCCTCTGGTACAGCACTGTCACCCTCTCGTTTACCACTGCCACCCTCTGGTTCACGACTGCCACCCTCTAGTTCACCATTAACACCCTCTGATTCACCACTGCCACCCTCTGGTTCATTACAGCACCCTCTGGTTCACCCTGCCACCCTCTGGTACAGCACTGTCACCCTCTGGTTCACCACTGCCACCCTCTGGTTCATCACAGCACCTCTGGTTCACCCCTGCCACCCTCTGGTACAGCACTTTCACCCTCTGGTTCACCACTGCCACCCTCTGGTTCACGACTGCCACCCTCCAGTTCACCACTGCCACCCTCTGGTACAGCACTGTCACCCTCTGGTTCACCACTGCCACCCTCTGGTTCAAGACTGCCACCCTCTAGTTCACCACTGACACCCTCTGGTTTACCACTGCCACCCTCTGGTTCATCACAGCACCCTCTGGTTCACCCTGCCACCCTCTGGTACAGCACTGTCACCCTCTGGTTCATCCCTGTCACCCTCTGGTTCATCCCTGCCACCCTCTGGTTCATCCCTGCCATCCTCTGGTTCATCACTGCCACGCTCTGGTTCTTCACTGCCACCCTCTGGTTCATCACAGCACCCTCTGGTTCACCAGTACCACCCCCTGGTTCATCCTTGCCACCCTCTGGTTCATCACTGCCACCCTCTGGTTAAGCACTGCCACCCTCTGATTCATCACAGCACCCTCTGGTTCACCAGTGCCACCCTCTGGTTCATCCCTGCCACCCTCTGGTTCATTACTGCCACCCTCTGATTCACCAGTGCCACCCTCTGGCTCTTCACTGCCACCCTCTGGTTCATCACAGCACCCTCTGGTTCACCAGTACCACCCTCTGGTTCTTCACTGCCACCCTCTGGTTCATCACAGCACCCTCTGGTTCACCAGTGCCACCCTCTGGTTCATCCCTGCCACCCTCTGGTTCATCCCTGCCACCCTCTGGTTCACCACTGTAGATTATGGGGGGAAAGCACACCTGCCCAACTGAGATGAATTAATTTGGGGCTGGTTAATCTGTCACTGAATTTGAGCTTCAAGTCTGGCACCTGCTTCCTTAGCTGTAAGTGCTTCCTGTTGCAGTTATTTTTTTTACAGGAGCATTGTGCCATACTTGTAACTATTCTCTGACCCTGCTTTGAGGGTCAGAGCAGGGTCAGAGAATAGTTGCAAGTAGGCAACTGAACTCTGGAGGGGCCCCTCAGGAAGCACTACAGGGAATGGTTACAAATTAGCTTGAACTTTTGCACCTGCTAAGTGCTTTCAGTTTTCCAAAATTCGTTTTACTGCCATTTCGCGAGATTCGAGGGGCGCGTATTCGCGCAAAATAGAACTTGCAATCCGCAAATTCGTGCGAATTTGCTGATTTCTTTTTTTTTGCGTGTTCGCGCGGTTTTCTGCTTATTCGCGGACTGCTTGCAGCGCACCGACCCCGAGGTTGCCCATGCGGTCATGTATGGGCGCGGCCATCTTGTTTGCGTGACGTGTTTCTGTTTCCGGGCGATTGTTGCATGCTCGCGTCGTATGCGGCGCGAGATTACGTGTTCATGGGCGTTTTTGCGTGCTCGCGGGGAAAATATCGTGCGAACTTACCCACGCGGTCCTCTACGGGCGCGGCCATCTTGTTTTTCATTCACTGCTATGGTTTTGGGCATGCTACCTTTCTATCCATCTCACATCTTCGTAATCCTATGTTTTTCTGAACTTTTTTTTGTCTTTTTTTGCTTATTATCTCTCTCTTCAATTTCCTACATCTATATTTTGTGTTTTACTTTTTGTTACTTTATTACCTACTTTATTTCTTTCGCTCTGTTTTTTTTTCACACATATTCTTCTTTCCTTCTTCTTGTGCCCAGGACCATGGCTAAGGAAGGCGACAAGGGCAAGGGGAAGGGCCCAGCACCCCGTACCCGGCTCCCTTGCGCGTGTTTGAGGGGCGAGGAAGTCCAGGCCAGGGAGATCTTCTCCGCGGTGGAGGTGGCCGCCTTGATGGTGTTTGTGCAAGTCCACCTTTTAAAACTGTGGCAGCCGGGAGCGTCGCCAGCTGTGGGAGAAGGTGTGCCGGCGCATGTATAAGGAGTCTGGGGTCCGGCGCACCTACTAGCAAGTGACGCCCCGGTGGAGTGACATCTTTGACCGGGAGCATGACATGGTCGACCTGCTCGGTGTGGAGATCCCTGGCCTTGGTAAGTAGCTATTTAATAACTACTTTTTTTCCTTCTGCTCTGTTATATTGCTAATCTATTTTTTTCCTGAAGAGTACGAATGCTGCTGATTCGATTACATTGCAGGTAAATTAATGTTTAAATAGCTTCTGTCATTGCAGGTGCTCGTCTGGTTATTGGCGTTGCTACTATGCTTACTTGTTTGCAACTTTTTAGTCATTTGAGAGCATTACTGCATAATGCTAGAGACAGTAGACTCAAGTATAGTCCTTCTTTGTACTCCTGCTGCTGCCACTTTGAAGAGATAGTGGTGGATTGATACGTTGAGTATATTATTTATTACTTGTTATAGGACATTTGTTAGTGGTCTGCAATCATGATGACGGACTGTGTCTGTCACGTGACGTCTCTTGCTGCTGAGTGATGGCAGACGTAGTAGAACCTTTTTGTTGTTGATGTAGTTAGTGAATTGCATAACTTTCCTATTAGATGGTCTGCGAATCCTGCAATACTGTACTACTATCCTCCTAGTTGACCAGATCAAATGCAATTGATGTTAATTTGTTTCCCCGACATAATTTTATATTGAGTACAAAGAAATCAAATATTTCCCAAAAAACAATCATCCATGTTGTGTTTCATTATTTCATGATCACCATGACCTCCCAGGGGCAAGGCGGCGGCGGCGACAGAGACTCCGGTGGCAGAAGGTGAAGAGGCTCAGTCCCTTGCAGGCTCTTCTGCTGGCCCCAGTAAGTTGTTCTATTGTTATATTAATACTTATACTTCCCTAACTTTTACAGCTCTTATTCATTACAAACTGGTTCCTAATAATTCTATGTTTTACAGAATAGTCTTTGATCTTCTTCTAATGTAGACTACTTTCTACATTCTTATCCTGCCTCTACCATCACTCTCTGTGCTACTACTATTTACAATTATGAGTCGGTCTGTGTAGGTAGCTAAGCTTGCCCATTCGGCAAACGGTGTGAAACAAAACTCTGATACAGCAATAGCTCTAGGCACTGAGTGCAGTCCTCTGGGTTGCCCTTGCTGTCTATTCCAGTCTTCTTAATGTAAGTGCTTTGACAATTTCCAACAACAAAATGTCATTGTTTACACCAAGTTAAAGGTAGCAGTTGCCTTTTTGATTTGAGAGGAGCACATCCCATACCGCTAGTGTTTCAGGGACTATTCTGCACACAAAGAAGTATGGACAAGTTAAATAGGACATTGTTGATGATAGGTGCAGTTCGACTTTCGACATACCTCAGTCCGAACAGAAGTTGAACCCCCATTCCCCTGACCGACTATCTAGAATGTCTGACCAATGATTTTACGACCCAGAAGAACAGAAGAAGACTACCTCCGAGTCCCGGCCTATCTGAGTCACTGAAACATGACTGCCAAGTGCAGTAGTTCAAACCTTTCCGCTCACTCACTCGTGAACAAAAACCACACAGTGTTTCTTAGTTTTAAAGTTTTATTTTCAATTAAGAAAGGAAAACATTATTTCTTTATTTTTAATAGCGTAGTATTCTGATGGATGAAGATGACGTTAAAGTTTAAACAACATTCCCATGAATGAAATTAGTATGACTCAAACTTAATAATAGTTAACAGACACAGGAAATTATTAGAATAACTGTGCGTGAGCCCCCACCTTCTTTAAAGTACTTAAAGTACTGCTGGTGATGACTCAGTAGTAGTTGGTGAATCGTCTGGCAGAAGGGCAATGGAATATTCTTTCTGTAATGAGAAAAATGGTGCACGTTAAGCAAGCATTCATCAGTTGTCATAAGAAGAAGTGTAGCATTTAATGGAATAAGCATATAAAAGGTTAACACCCTCCCCAAAACCGTTACTTTTTGTTCAATCCCAGTAATAAAAAATGTGTTATGTAACATTTTCTTCCATGATGAGACAAAAAAGGGGGTTGTGTATGGCATCTGAAAATATGACATGTTTTTCCTATACGTCACAACATCTGATGCGGCACAGATGACCACCAGTGCCGGGGCCAGCAGTGCGGAGGGGTCCACTCTGGATGCGGCGGTGCCAACAGGAGGAGCTGGGGGGGAAGACTCAGCGGCGGCGGATGGTGGTAAGTTATTATACTCCTTACTTATTGAAATTTTGTTGAGTAGGCTCGTAAAGGAGTGTATGATGTACTGTACAGTAGTACACAATACAATAGTATAAGTACACTCTACTGTCAAGAACATTAACTAATTTAGAACTACTTTTTGGGCTATCACGGAGAAGACAGTCAAACTTGACTTGTAATAGCATTAGCGGCGGTACTTCTCTGGTAACCAATGGCCCCCTCTATTTCACTTGAACTCAGCTGGCAAATTTTTATTGTGAAGCCAAGTCATATCAGATCAGATGTAGTTTAGGGATGTGAAGAACGAGAAGTTAAAGAAGGGTGAAACGAAGGACGAGCGAGTCTTAATATTTATTTATGACTGTAAAGAATGGTTTTGTTGAATGCAATTCAACATAAGAAAGAAGATGGCGGTTTCCAAAATATAATGAAGAGGGTGTTAGTTGGTTGTTGACAAAAATACATTTTGGTACATTTGAGACATTAAGAAGAATCATAGACGTACTTTGGAAGCCTGGATGTTATCTTCATTATCCTCCTCGTCGATAGCAGAAGTGTATGATGTAGTAGAGCAGACGCTGAGTGGATGAAGTATGGCCAGTGGCAGTGCCACCCCTATAGAAAAGTAAGACATTCCTATCCCCACCTGCATGTACTGCTTAAAGTACTGCGAGTCTGCATCATCATGTATTTCTGGGTGAAAGCTGAGTGAGCTGCCATTATGGCGGCTACCACAAGTTCACCTACCAGTAATTTCTTTTGCAAAACAAGAGAAAAAAAGTAAAAAAATGCCTTTTTTTAGTACTCTCTGCCTATGTATGTAGTAGTGAGTCCACCTATAGTGCTGCTAGTGGAATTCCTGAAACTCACAGTGTCACAGGCTTACAAAGACGGCGGACAGATACATGCCAAAATGTTATACTGTGTTTGCTACTTGCTGGTGTTACTGAGTGTCAACCTTCCGTTGAATTATTTTGACTTTATGTTAAAGACTATTGGCTACAGTATTTTTCTTTCTTTCTTCATAGATGCTACTCCCAAAAAGCTCACCCATAAGGAGATGGCTGTCCGGGCCAGGGCCCGTAAGCTGGAGGCTATTTGTGTCGAGTATCGGCGGTTGTGGGCTCGGGAGCATGAGGAGACATCAACATCTACATCCTCCTCCACTGCCCCCGGGTCCACCAGCCAGAAGCCTCCAGCCAAACGGAGCCATGGCCCGACAGCCTCCCGCCGCCGCCGCACAGCAGCAACAACATCAGCGCCCCCCCCCAGATCCTGGATCGTTCGTGTGCGCCGACTACGCAAAAGAGTGGACTACCTGGAGCGTTTGGCCGAAAAACATCCGCGCCAGCTACGGGACCTCCGCAAAGAGCAGCGGGACATGAAGCAACAGCTTGCAAAACTACGCCACCGGAGGAAGTGACTGTCCCTTGCCCCTTTTTTAAAGACTGTTGGGAGGGTGGGAATTGGGTGTTTGGGAAAGGTGACTTTTGGACATTGGTTGGGGTTAGGAAGGGGGGTAAGTTGGGTTAATTTATTTCATTTTTTGACTACCTCAATATATTTCTTAATAATTATTTTACATACCAAAACATAGTATACGCGTTCATATTATTTTGTGTGGGGGTGGGCGGTGGTTACTGGACGTTTGGTTTCTTCCAACTTACCAGTATGAATGAAACATCTAGTCCTGAAATGTACCAAAGTGCGAGTAACCGAGTGTGAGAAGTTGGCCTGATGTATGATGTCTCCAATTCTGGGGGCACCTTATATCAGTCCAAACAATCCCTTATGGTGGTGGTTGTAAGTCAACCTTATAGACAAGCTATCCTACGGGTAGCATGGACTAAGCAGCCTTAAAGGCTTAACTTCAGAGGGCGAGTGAAGCGAGCTGTTTTACCATATACAATCCTGTAATACCAAATGAAAGGACACCACACAAGTTATATATTATCAAAATATATGTAATTATTCTTAGAATAATCCCCACTACTCTTTATGAGCAATGAAGCACAAGCGTTTAAATAAAAGCACAGTATAACATAGACAAGTTGCACGTTTTGGATGAGGCTGGTGGCCACTCAAACCATATATCAATAAAGTGGTATAACAATCACTAATCGATCGGGGGTAAGGCCTAGGGCCTTGGGAATCGCTTGGACTACGATGCACTAACAGCAGTTAGGGCGGGAGTAGCCCGCGGGATTCGGGGTGCAGTGCAGAAAGCACAGGCATGCACCAATGCAAAGTCAATGGTGCGTAAAAGTTATCGAGTTACAGTTTTAAGAGCCTTCCGACTGGACTAGAAGGACAAAACTTTAGACTTAGACACTAGAGGTGTGAAACACTACAGGAGCACCGGCGTTCAAGAGTTACCTCACCCACAGGAAGCGGGTGCAAAGGTGTGTTGGGTTTCGTCACGAAGATCTAGGGTGCCTGGAGATGAAAATGTTGCAGGCGTCCAGAAGAGAAGTGTCCGGTGCGATCCAAGGGTGAATCGAAGTTGTAGAGTACCTGAAAACAGAGGGGACAGAGTCTGGGTCACTAGCCAGTGACCAGGAAGGAACCAGGCAATGTCGGGCGCAATCAGGTCGATGTTGTGTAGCTTCTCTCCGTTGCCACGTGGTCTCTGGGGCACCGAGGATGTCCTGGAGTGAATCACGAGCTGTCCCACAAAGGTTCTCGCTGTCGGCAGTGTCGGCTTCAAGATCGGAGTCAACAGGCCTTGGCAAATGCAACCCACGCAGGAATCAAAGATGGCTTAACACTCGGACCAGCAAGGTCTGAGCGGGTGCTCCTTTTCAGGGGAGCGAGTGCCAGTCTGGAGCAATCAGACTAGTTGTGTAAATTCAAGGTTTCATCGGTACTGGGGCCACTAGCCAACAGGCAAGCGACCGGACCAACGCGTCGAGCAGGAAAATGCAAAAGGGCTCCACGTAGCACTCGTCAAGTGTGGAGGGGTGAGCGTTGGTGCACAAGCTGCTCAGGGCTGGAGCTTCTCAGACTCCAATGCACAGCTTCGAGGGGGCCTTGGATGCTGCACAGTCAGCGCTTCGTGGTTTCTCCAAGATGGCCGCTCCCACGCTTCAGGTCACCTCCACGGGTCTCAGCTCTGCAGGGACTGTGGATCGGGCTGTTAGAAGGCAGGCACGCTGGGTCTTGTTGATCTCTGTTGCTCGAGTTCTGGCGGGAACTGCAACAAAGCAAACGTTGAGGTGCTGGATGGTGCCTGTTTGCACAGGGTGGTCACTCCTTGACCACAAGGGAGATTCTTCAGTCTTCCACGAGGAGTGGGATGTCGAAGGGTCCAGCGTTTTGCTTCATAAGTTTCAGTCAGGATAATCTGATGTGCATTGGCACTGCTCCCACCTATATTCCAAATCTGGGGGCTGGACTACCTGCTAGGTCCCTCCTATGGGTGGGACCTGGGAAGGGGGTGTTTACACCCCTTTCCCTTTGTCCAGTTTCGCACCAGGACTGGGGCAGGATGGCCCCAGAACCGGTTTGACTGGAATCTTCCCAGGGACACCTTGTGCGCCCCAGGCAGTGTCTAGTTTTATTTAACCCTCCCTGCTACAATCCACTATCTCCTGTCTGGGGTGGCGTGACACCTCCCTGTGACAGGAAACCCTTTGTCCAGGCATCCTCGGCTGAGTTTCGGTCAGCAGGAGGAGGCCAGACATGTGTCTGTGGCAGCAGCATCCATTTTGTGATGCTGGGGCTCTGGTTAGGATTAACCGCGTTTTCAGTAAGTAACATGCCTTCACCCTCTAGAAGGGTGGGATGCTATCCCCATTACCTGGACTGGCAAGGGGATAGTATTCCAATGTGTATGACGCCAAACACGACATGTTTTGATAAAGCCAAACCAGAGTTGCAATAACCGTAAGGATTATAATGCACTTAAGAGTATATGGTATGGCAGTATCACTGGAACAGCATTAAGGAATTGGTCCCAACACTGCAGACAGGCTCAGCTCATGCTAGAGCACCATCTCACATAAAACCATGCACTCTGCTTCCAGGACTGTTAAGGCCTGCAATAGGAGTTACTGATAGGTTTAGATGTGTCCAGATATAGGTTTAGACATAGGTATACTACATCTAAGCAAGGGGTGAGTACACCACCTTGCCCCAGCTGTGGGAACAGCCAGTTGTGTCAATTTAAGTACCAGCCAGGGGTGGCAAAAGATATGCTGCAGCCCCTGGTAGGCCTTGGATGCACCTATGCCCTTGGCACCTAGTGTGCACTGGATAGGGGCTGACAAGGTGTCCAGTACCAAATTGGTTATGTACCTATAGTACATGTCTGTGAATTTAGAGAGAGAACAGCAGGCTGGGGGTCTGATTAGCAGGCCCACAGCCACATTAAGTCGAAAACCAGTGAAGCAAAAAGCAAAAATTGGGGTGACCGTAGGATAGCAGACCCTACTCTCCTACACCAAGTTAGTGAATTCAGTAGCCCCATTAGTACTTTACTAGTAGTACTGGCAATCTCTGCTCTCCTCCCAGTCCTAGCCTATTATTCTACCTCTCCAAAATGCTTATCTTACCTGTGATTCGTGTTTGAGAATCGGGGTAGCCCCAGGGGTGGCTGCATTGCAAATGGTGATTAAGGTTGGTTGTTGACTTTATTCCTCGACGGATGCAATATCATTGTTGTGCTGGTAGCAGTAGTGGTACACACTTGCAGTATCACCATATGAAAAAAAGAGGAAATTAAACATTGAGTGGTCTGAGCATAGCATTAGAAACAGTACAATAGATAGTACGGTACAGAACAGTGCCCTAAATTGTAGCCTAAGGAGTGCCAACGTAAGGTAAGCATTAAGCATTAGATTGTTCACGTCGTGTAGGAGGAGGATGTTCTTATTATCAATCCACGATGGCGCACATGAACTTCTGGTTGCTTTGACCTTATCCTCCCCAGCAAGTGTGTGGAATTTATTGTTGTTGTCAGTCACGCCTCAATGAAATACCACACAGCCCGGGGGAAGAGGGTTAGGGTTTGAAAATTGGATGGGAATGAGGGTTTTGGGAAAGTTTGGTAGAGAGGAAAAAAACACAGCATGGACAGTCAAACAACAAATGAAGAGAAACAAATCTTTGGATTTGAAGATATTGATAAACCTTTAAAGGGGCATAAAGGAAGTGCACTACTGCATGCCAGAAGTTGTTTAGTAAATGGATGGTTAGCTTACTGAAAAGTAGTACTACTACTTACTGCAACTTGCTAGTAACTACAAAGGAACAAGTTGGCAGTACAGGGCTGCAGTCATTACGCAATTTCACTTGCCTCTCTGCCCTCAGAGAATAAACACTTAGAACATTAAATTAGTGTTAAACATAGCAAAGACGTATCAAATAGCTGGAGGGATGAATTTGAAGCAGAGATCAAACAAACGCACAGAGTCACACTCGTAGAAGTAAGTTCAAGTTCACAAGAATATCATTTAAAAGATAAGGAGAATTTTGGATACTGTTACTGTTTTTTGTAGTTGTCCCATTGAATTTGTGAAGTTGATGCATCCAGCCATTCCTCTTATTCGCGGTACTCCTTCATTCCATCGGATGCTCCGTCAATCAATTTTGGTGACCAGACACACTGACTGTCCACTGCCTGCCTGATGCGGATTTGCGGATCGCTAATTGTAAGCCTGAGTAGTACATCGATGGCACAGGGTAAAAGCCTGCCTGTAATTGATGATGGATAAACACAACAGTAAGTGTTAAAGACACCTCGGAGAAAAAAATATATAAGGCACGCTGTGTAGTGCAAAAATTATACTGTCACTTTCAGAGATGACAATCCCCAAAATCTAGAACACCCCACATTACCCTCCCAAAAATGTGCAGAATACTGCTGCTACCTCGCAGAGGCCTAATTTCAAATCATGCCAAAACGCACTCGGAAAGTATGCCCAAAACCCCCCTTTCCCACCATGGATTATCTTCAAACCACTTGCAATCAAAATTAGACATTCCAACAAGTGTTCCAAGACCCCACCAAGTCGTGAAAATCTAGAACCCCCGCCCAAACACATGCAATACAATACTTTTAACCCTAACGAACCCTAAGTTAAGAATAGTGGCAAACGCTTTCTTTAACTAGGCCAAATCCCCCCTTTCCCACCATGTATTATCTTCAAACCACTTGCAATCAAAATTAGACAGTCCAACAAGTGTTCCAAGACCCCACCCAGTCGTAAAAATCTAGAACCCCCGCCCAAACACATGCAATACAATACTGCTAACCCTAAGGAGCCCTAAGTTAAGAATAGTGGCAAACGCTTTCTTTAACTAGGCCAAATCCCCCCTTTCCCACCATGGATTTTCTTCAAACCACTTGCAATCAAAATTAGACATTCCAACAAGTGTTCCAAGACCCCACCTAGTCGTAAAAATCTAGAACCCCCGCCCAAACACATGCAATACAATACTGCTAACCCTAACAAGCCCTAAGTTAAGAATAGTGGCAAACGCTTTCTTTAACTAGGCCAAATCCCACCTTTCCCACCATTGGATTTTCTTCAAACCACTTGCAACCAAAATTACACATTCCCACGAGTGCTCTAAGACCCCAGAACCCAGTTGCAAAAATCTAGAACACTCTCAAACACATGCAATACTGCTGCCAGTGCTAACCCTAACGAGCCCTAAGTTTAAAAAAAGTGCCAAAACGCTTTTCAGCATGGATTTTCTCCAAACCACTTTTATCCGGTATTAGACCTTCCCAGCAATGCCCCAAGACCCGCCAACCAACCCGCAAAAAAGCAGAACACCCCCAAACAGGCAAAAAGCAAAAATGGAAAATCTCATACTTAGAATCGGCCTTCTTTCAATTCTGTCTAAACGCGCTGTGCAGCTAGGCCATAACTCCCGTTTTCCACCATGGATTTCCTGAAAAACAAATGCAATCAAAATTAGACTGTGCCAGCAGTGCTCCCAGACCCCCCGACCCAGCACCGCAAATCTAGAACACCCCCAAATAAACCCAAAAACCTGCAATACTGGTATATTGAAAACATGGCAAATTGCGCTGTTCACAAAAAACAAACAGCAATTGGTTTCAACAGAGACAAACAGCCATTGCTGTCCACTGCATGCCATCTTCTCATTATTCATTACCTGTTCTACTTTATGTCCGCATCTTATTCGGAAAGTGAGGGCCCACAGGGCAGCCTCTCCTGTAAATTTCAGAAGTAGGTCTGTCAACAATCAGCAAGCATGTAGTCAGTGAGTTATTTCAGTCCCACTTGAGGGGACTCGTCTACGAAGACAAAGTTTGTTTTTTCTCCATAATCCATCCATCTGCCTTGAGGGAAATGAATAGGTGGAGTCTGGAGGAGGAGGATAGAGGAGCATGATTGAGTTGTGAACTTGTGAACATCTGAATGCAGACTGCGGCACCTTCAAATCAATAAGGAAAATAAGATGAAGACAGTGCTGATGATGGACTTATTGTGATTAGGTGATTAGAGTTTTGTTGTGGTAAAAGTAGCAAAACAAAGAAAGACACACAGGAATAAAAGCGAATAAGTACGGTAAAAAAGGAAGTCATTTTCAGTCCTCGGTGTCAGGGAAGCGGAGCTCGTCCTCCAAGTCTATGAATTGAGACAGGAGTAGGTCTGGTGACCGAGAAGAACTTCCGTCGTCGTCACCTAAGTCGATGTCCTCTTCTTCCTGCGTGCATTCACGTATTTTGTAATCGGGTGGTATGAAGTGCTGATTCATCTTGATTATTGTTAACCTCTCCACAGTTTTGGGGCAAAAGGCGGGTCCTTTTTAAAGTAACAATGGCACCAGCAGCACTGAAAACATGTTCAGAAGACACGCTTGCGAGTGGGCAAGACAAATAATTTAGAGCCAGGTTGGTGATCAGTCGCCATTTTGAGCTTTTCGTATACCAATATCCCAATGGGTTCTCATTATGACAGTGATGGAGCGAGATTTAGAACTATATTTATTTCTGCTCGTGAAGTTAAACTTCCATAAATAATTGATGATATTAATAAAGTGTGTAGTGAGAATTATTAACCAACCTAGATTAAAATTTACATTTACACGAACATGTGGGAAACTAATATGTGTGCTCATAAACGTGCATTATGTTGCATTTGCATGTGTGTGAAGAATAATGAATTAATCCTGTCTATTGTCATGTCAAAACTAAATGCGGCCGTATATTAATGGCATGTGCTTATTTCTGTGTGCTCATGTTTTATTTTTCTGTCTTAAATGTTGCACAAATCTGTTTGTTGCTTTATTTTGCCTATGCTAGGTAACTTAGATTAATGGGTTAATATTAGTAAAGGCGGGTGGGTAACAGAACAAACATTATTTCTTGCATTAATTATTCTTTTGTGTTTGTTTATACACTCGTTAACGAAAGAAAGGTATGAGGCCTAGTGCATCTAATTGAGCAGTTGGCTGAATCCTGCTCATGTGAAAGCAAGAGTCCAGTGTGGAAAAATTCCTGCCAAGTTTCTGAGAGAAAGAAATGCATGCGTGGTTTTACAAATGAACTGACTGTATTTTTGGTCACGGTGGCCAAGGACAGGAACCGGCAGAAGGAATTTCAAGCTTAGGAAGTGAGCGAGTAAAAGCTGTAAAATGTTACAAACTGAAGGAAGCTTCGTGACTTGGAATAGAGGACAATAGACTCTTTAAAAAAAAAAGTCGGAACTGAGCTCAAAGAATGTGGTGACATTATGGTCTGTCACTTGTCAACCAATGAGGACTCTGAAGGGCAGAAAAGTATTTAATTTTTCTTAGATTAAGCTAGTTAGAAGGGTATAAAAACTGTCCTCCTGGGAGGGAAGGCGCTGCTGTTTGCTGTTTACCAGAAAGGCGTGTCGTGCGGTTGGACTTTGCTTGGAGCACGTAAGAATCCCCTTAGACTTAAAGACTTTACTTCTTTTCCTTAAAATTGGGCAAGTGTAGCTAGGGGTTTAGGATTTAGATAATGTCAAACTGCTAATTCTAATTTGAGTTATGCTATTTGATTCAGCCTAAAACTTTTGCTAAAATCTCAATAATAATGCTTTAATAAAAAGACTTCTAATGCATTTCTTCGAATAAATAGTTAATAAATAATATCTTTGAAAAACAAGCTGGTATTGTTATTCCATGTATTTAGGTTACCAATAGCTGATCTATCGCCGCAGTGGCTTAATTAATCATAAGGTTTATTATGTGTGATGAAGTTGATTTCTGCAGATGTATATAAATGTATATAATTTTGTGAATAGGTTTATTAATTAGGTCACATGATTCAGTTGCTCAAAATATGTCATGTTAGTTTATGGGCCTTGTGAATGATTTATGATTAATGGTGAGTATTATAGAGTTAGGTAGCGTAGCTTATGGCATATTTTCTATAGGAGCGCTGGATCAATTAACTGGTAGCAGAGATATGGTTGCTATGGTAACCGATATGCTAAATGGTAAATACATAGGATTCGATGTTTAACATCTGTTGAGTTTTGTTCAAGTGTTAAGTGTAGTCGAAAGGTTTTTCCTGCAGTGTGAAAAATCCTAGTTGTACCGGTACAGAGTGGTGTGACATGAGTGAAGCTACACAGTGCATTTGATCTGTTTCAGAATAGTGGTATTAATATATCACTAGTGTTGTGGACGTACAACACGTGTTAGGGATATAGGTGTGTTAGGGAGAATGTATAGTGAGGATTGTCGATGAAATTGTAGCTTTGAGTATAGGGACAATGAGCCTGTTCTAAAACTCACTGCGAAAAGAGTAATAGAATTTATCCAAACTTGAGTGAAGGGTAAAGTAACATTGTTTATTTTACTGGCGATTCAGGATTTCTATGGTGGGTTAAAGTCCTGCCAGGATTTCATGTATATGTAGTTAGAAAAACTTTCTGTTTGAAAGTGCGTAAATGTTTTTGTAATCTCGTTCGAGTCAAACTTTGAATTGCTACTTTATGTGCATTCAGAGAAAAACGAGATCGTTATTACTTGTTTGAGGGGTAGAGTAAAAGTTTACTTTATCAACGAATTAATATTCTGTGAGAATAGCGTCGTCTATTCCACGCAAAAGAATACTTGCATGATTGTAAAACTGTCACTTTATTTAGTGAAACAGACAAATGGTTTGTTCTTTTTGTCGTTATTAATTGAAAATACAGTCAATCAATCAATCAATCATACCATTTGTATAGCGCACATCTCACCCGGGAGGGTCTCAAGGCGCTTGGGGAAGGGGTATGCTACTGCTCGAACAGCCAGGTCTTGAGTTGTCTCCTGAAGGTGAGATGGTCCTGGGTCAGCCGAAGGTGGATGGGGAGGGAGTTCCATGTCTTGGCAGCCAGGTAAGAGAAGGATCTTCCTCCGGCGGTGGCTCTTCGGATGCGTGGTACAGCTGCGAGAGCGAGGCTGGTGGACCGTAGCTGGGGGGTGGGCGTGTAGAAGGTCATGCGGTCGTTGAGGTACTTGGGGCCCAGGTCGTGGAGAGACTTGTGTGCGTGGGTGAGGAGCCGGAACGTGATCCTCTTGTCGACGGGGAGCCAGTGCAGGTTCCTCAGGTGGCTGGAGATGTGGCTGCGTCGGGGGACATCCAGGATGAGTCGGGCGGAGGCGTTCTGGATGCGCTGGAGTCTTTTCTGTAGCTTGGCTTTGGTTCTGGCGTAGAGGGCATTTCCGTAGTCCAGTCGGCTGGTGACGAGTGCCTGGGTGACTGTCTTCCTGGTCTCGGTCGGGATCCAGCGGAAGATCTTGCGAAGCATACGTAGGGTGTTGAAGCACGATGAGGAGACGGCGTTGACTTGTCTGGTCATCGAGAGGGAGGAGTCCAGGATGAAGCCCAGGTTGCGTGCGTGGTCGGTTAGCTTGGGTGCGGTGCCCAGGGCTGGGGGCCACCAGGAGTCATCCCAGGCGGAGGGCGAGGATCCCAGGATGAGGACTTCCGTCTTGTCCGAGTTCAGTTTGAGGCGGTAGTCCTTCATCCACTCGGCGACGTCTTTCATCCCTTCGTGTAGGCAGGTTCTGGCGGTGTCGGGGTCTCTGGTGAGGGAGAGGATCAGTTGGGTGTCGTCGGCGTAGGAGATGATGTTGAGGTTGTGCTGGCGTGCGATGGCTGCAAGAGGTCTCATGTAGACGTTGAACAGGGTGGGGCTGAGTGAAGATCCTTGTGGAACGCCGCAGATGACTTCGGTGGCCTCGGAGCGAAACGGGGGGAGGCGGACTCTTTGTGTTCTTCCGGCGAGGAACGAGATGATCCACTCCAGTGCCTTCTCTTGGATACCGATATTGCTGAGGCGCTGGACTAGGGTGCGGTGGCAGACAGTGTCGAAAGCAGCGGAGAGGTCCAGGAGGATGAGGGCCACTGTTTCCGCCCTTGTCGAGCAGGGTCCGGATGTCGTGAAAAGTTGTTCTTAAAATGGCGCTGTGAAAAGTTTTTGTGAAGGAGGGGTGAGTTCTGAGAGTGAGACACGAGAAGCCGCAGCGGCTGTATACGTTACTGGGTCCTCGCTGTGATTGGGTAACATACGTCACAGCTAGAACTCTGATTGGCTCATATGACAGAGTCAGGCTGTAAGCTGATTGGCTCTGCTAAAAGGCTCCATTTCTATTGGTTGAGCAGGGTAGTGACGTCATTTATCCTGATTGGTTTGTTGGTATGTTTCGCGCACGGATTGGCTAATTTAGCGGAACAACCAGGAAATATACACGATCAATTTCAAATAAACGGATTTGATTAAACATGAGTTATTATTACAAGAAAGAAGATGAAAAATTTAATGGCAAATCTTTTGAGAATGTTGCAATTCACATAGATAAACCAATTAGTGGTAACTTTTGTATAAGAAGGGATAATACTCTGTTCGATAATTATTTTGTTGGAGCTAGCAATTGTGAAGATCAAATCATGGGGGGTTGGGGTTTCAAGGGAGGTAGAGACCCAATTTTTCCTGGAATTTATTTTGTTTGTGGAGATAAAGCCTATTATAATCTCCCAGACCATTGGTATGGGACATGTTTTGTTGGACTTGTCTTACCAAAAATATTTCATGTTGACAGAAATACAGAAGGTTCATTTGAAATCAGTAATCATGCAAATAGATATAAAAGAGAAAGTTTCACTGAAATTTTAGGAGACATTTTTGAGGCTGTAATACCTTTGGTAGGAATAACCCTGAATGCAGGAAGAACCAGAAAATTGTCCACAATTGTTGATAGATTGTCAACTGACACAGCTGGAGGTTTCCAATTAGTGGATACTGAGGTTATCGCAATCAGATCTATGGTAATGCAAAATCGTCTTGCTTTAGACATACTCCTAGCAAAAGAGGGAGTCTGTGGCATTTTGCATGTCCAACACTGTTGTACATATATCCCCGATGAGACATTGAAATGTACATCAAAAATATTACAGAAATAAATTCAGAATTTATTCCCTTAGAAGAGGATGATTTTTCGGAACGTCTTTCAAAGAGATTCCAGGCAATCAAAACCTGGTTTCAGGAAATTGGTGGTTCAGTTCTTGGCAAGATTTTAACACCTTTAATTGTAATAATCTTTGTGATAATTTTGTTGAAGATTAGTTGTATGTTACATAAGAGAAAGAAATATCTGAGGGAAAAGAAGAGAATTTACAAAATCAAAAAGGAACAAGAGAGAGAGATAGAGCTGGAGGAGTTTCGTAAAGCTCAATATGAAAGTTGTAGACAGACAGCTGAAACAAGTCTTTAGAGATACTAATACAGTGAAATCAAATCATGTTCATCCTAAAATTTTGCTAAAATTTGGGTGTGGTTTGGTGATTTAGAAATCACCAGATGAGGGAGTTGATGGAGCGAGATTTAGAAATATATTTATTTCTGCTCGTGAAGTTAAACTTCCATAAATAATGATATTAACCAGATCGATGCTATGCATTTTCCCCTCCTGTGCTGGGATTTGATCATTCCCATGTTTCATGACGAGCTGGGCTCGTCATGAGCGTGCGAGGAGGCTACCTCATGACGAGCCCAGCTCGTCATGAGCGTGGAAGGGGTTAGTAAAGTGTGTAGTGAGAATTATTAACCAAACTAGATTAAAATTTACATTTACACGAACATGTGGGAAACTAATATGTGTGCTCATAAACGTGCATTATGTTGCATTTGCATGTGTGTGAAGAATAATGAATTAATCCTGTCTATTGTCATGTCAAAACTAAATGCGGCCGTATATTAATGGCATGTGCTTATTTCTGTGTGCTCATGTTTTATTTTTCTGTCTTAAATGTTGCACGAATCTGTTTTTTGCTTTATTTTGCCTATGCTAGGTAACTTAGATTAATGGGTTAATATTAGTAAAGGCGGGTGGGTAACAGAACAAACATTATTTCTTGCATTAATTATTCTTTTGTGTTTGTTTATACACTAGTTAACAAAAGAAAGGTTTGAGGCCTAGTGCATCTAATTGAGCAGTTGGCTGAATCCTGCTCACGTGAAAGCAAGAGTCCAGTGTGGAAAAATTCCTGCCAAGTTTCTGAGAGAAAGAAATGCATGCGTGGTTTTACAAATGAACTGACTGTATTTTTGGTCACGGTGGCCAAGGACAGGAACCGGCAGAAGGAATTTCAAGCTAAGGAAGTGAGCGAGTAAAAGCTGTAAAATGTTACAACTGAAGGAAGCTTCGTGACTTGGAATAGAGGACAATAGACTCTTTAAAAAAAAAAAATTGGAACTGAGCTCAAAGAATGTGGTGACATTATGGTCTGTCACTTGTCAACCAATGAGGACTCTGAAGGGCAGACAAGTATTTAATTTTTCTTAGATTAAGCTAGTTAGAAGGGTATAAAAACTGTCCCCCTGGGAGGGAAGGCGCTGCTGTTTGCTGTTTACCAGAAAGGCGTGTCGTGCCTTTGGACTTTGCTTCGAGCACGTAAGAATCCCCTTAGACTTAAAGACTTTACTTCTTTTCCTTAAAATGGGACAAGTGTAGCTAGGGGTTTAGGATTTACATAATGTCCAGCTGCTAATTCTAATTTGAGTTATGCTATTTGATTCAGCCTAAAACTGTTTTTACCATTTGCTAAAATCTCAATAATAATGCTTTAATAAAAAGACTTCTAATGCATTTCCTTGAATAAATAGTTAATAAATAATATCTTTGAAAAACAAGCTGGTCTTGTTATTCCATGTATTTAGGTTACCAATAGCTGATCTATCGCCGCAGTGGCTTAATTAATCATAAGGTTTATTATGTGTGATGACGTTGATTTTTGCAGATGTATATAAATGTATATAATTTTGTGAATAGGTTTATTATTTAGGTCACATGATTCAGTTGCTCAAAATATGTCATGTTAGTTTATGGGCCTTGTGAATGATTTATAATTAATGGTGAGTATTATAGAGTTGGGTAGCGTAGCTTATGGCATATTTTCTATGGGAGCGCTGGATCAACAGACTTCTGTTGGGTCATCCAGATAGGCCTGCACCACCAACTCAAGGTTCTCCAGGGTTGATCCACTTTGCGTACCACCTGCGACCTTTTCATCAGTGGACCGAGCTAACCCTTGCTGAGTTAGCCAATCCCCTTCCGACAATATTTGTTTGCGGCCTGGTGCAGGTGAGGATGATGATATGGTTGCTGGTGTCGTTAACGGCTGTGAGGGAAAGTGACTCCCTTCTGCCACGGATTGAGAAGTGGAACTTGACGCCGGATGGCCTGCTGATTCAGTTGTACTTGTGCTGCCTCCTTGAAGGTTCTGCCGGTCTTTTTCGAACCGAGTGGCTGACACAGCTAGCCAATGTTTGTACTTTGAAACATCTGCTTCAGAAAAAGGAATGAAAGTATTGGTGGCCAGTGCCTTTTTGTACCGTGGATCAAGAATAGTGGGACAAATGTAATGTTGTTTTGTATGTATCTTTTTAAGCCTTTCATTGTCAAGTAGGCGCCATAATAACTTCTCCGCCAAACGATATGCTTCTCGCTTTTCACCATCATCTCGGAACGTTGAAGACACCTCCTTCAGTTGGTGCTCTAGCATGCGCAACAATGGGATAGCTTTGCTCAAAGAACAGTCCTCCCTGCTGACTTCACGCGTGAAGAGCTCAAAAGGACGAAGCATGTCTGTCAGGCTTGCAATTAGCTTCCATTCCTCCAACTCTAGCATCAAGTCTTTGTGAGGAGAACCCAGTTTAAAGACAAACTCATGTATTACCTCCCACTGCTCAGACAGACGCTCAAGCATGTAAAAGGTTGAGTTCCAATGTGTTGCCAACCTCCTGGATTAGTCCTTTGACTGGCAGTTTACGTTCATATTGAAGGCTCCTCAGCTGCTTCTGGGCCTTAAAAGAATGGTTGTAATGTGAACAGATTTTTCGGCAGGTGGTCAGTACTTTGACGACTGGCTCTTCTGTTTTCAAGAAGGCTTGCACCACGATGTTAATACTGTGCGCTAAAACGGCACTCTGAAATAGCCACCGTTGTCCATGGCCTTAACTATATTACTGCCATTATCCGTGGAAACATAACCAACTGTGCGGTTTCTTGGATGCAGCCATTCATTGACCTTCCTGTTAAACTCCTCCAAAAGGTTAGGTGCAGTGTGAGATTTCTCCATGGCAAACATGCCTACTGTTGCATGTTTGCGAGTAGCTTGAAAAAATTCCTCCGTGTCAACGTCTTTGGGGCAGATTTATGTCGGACTTGCGCCAAGTTTACGCCGCCGTTGCGTGACGCAACGGCGCGGAAAATTGGCGCATCCCTGTGACCTTTTTACAACGTGACGCATCTAGGCAGATGCGTCACGTTGTAAAGCCCTGCGCCACATGAAACCTGCGTCAGGTTTCATGTGGGCGTTCTGTCGCAGGGTGTTCGTTCCCTCGCAGGAAAGCCCCGTAAAACTGACTCAGTGAAATCTACAAGATTTCACTGAGTCAGTTTTACGACGCTGCTGCGTCAAATCCTTACGCCTGCTTGAAGCAGGCGTAAGGAGTGACGCGCCACATTATGTATGGGTGGCCTCTGTACATTGCAGGAGTTGCGTCGCACTTGCGACGCTACTCCAGTAATGCGCCGCCCGTACACCACAAGATGCGTCACGCATCTGCCCTTCCTTGCACCATGGTGCGCCGCATTGTAAATGCGGCGCATCTGTGGTGCCGCAAGGAGGGAATTGCGTGACGCATCAGTTCTGGTGCATCCCTGCTGATTTGCAGAGATGCGCCAGAACTCATAAATATGCCCCTAAGTGTTTTAACTGTTTTTCGACCCCTGCAAAAGAGACCCAGTGTGCATTGATGCACATGTAATCAAGGGCTTGGCAACTGGTCCACATGTCTGTTGTCATGTGGATAGTGTGAACAGCACTCTTCAGAATAGCTGCGCCAATCACCTCCAGCACATCTTGATGTAGTGCTGGAACAGCATCCCTTGCAAAATAGGACTGGCTAGGAACCTTCCATTTAGGGCAGGCTGTTGTCACCAATTCACGAAAACCCACCCCTTCCACGAAAGAGAAAGGGAGAAGGTCCAGCGCTAGCATTTTAGCCAGCTTTGCGTTATACAGACTCACCGTTGGGTGGTTGCGTTCAAATGGCGCATCCGACCAAAACATGCTGCTAATGGTGCGCTGGACCGTTTTACGTATTGATGATGATGATGCAGACTTCAATCCAGTTATCGATACAGAAAAGGGGGTGGTGATGAACAGAGTGTCTGAATTAAGCAGACCACTCTTACCCAGTCCTAAGATCAGGGCTTGATCCATCACCGTTATTTATCTCAATTGCCCCATCCCAGCTCAGAACCTGGCTATATGCAAATTAGTCTGTCCCTGGCCCAGTGCATCATGGGAACAGGGCAGACCAAACTACCAAGCCAATTCTTCACCAGAAAGGAGACAAGCTACCGGGGACCGGTTTCTGGCATTTCAGCCTCTTCGGCCCGGCTTGCTTGAATCCTGATGGAGCAGTGAGAAAGGGACTCATGTCTGAGTATACCCTGCCACACCTATAGTGGCCAAAATCGATACAGAAAAGGGGGTGGTGATGAACAGAGTGTCTGAATTAAGCAGACCACTCTTACCCAGTCCTAAGATCAGGGCTTGATCCATCACCGTTATTTATCTCACTGCCCCATCCCAGCTCAGAACCTGGCTATATGCAAATTAGTCTGTCCCTGGCCCAGTGCATCATGGGAACAGGGCAGACCAAACTACCAAGCCAATTCTTCACCAGAAAGGAGACAAGCTACCGGGGACCGGTTTCTGGCATTTCAGCCTCTTCGGCCCGGCTTGCTTGAATCCTGATGGAGCAGTGAGAAAGGGACTCATGTCTGAGTATACCCTGCCACACCTATAGTGGCCAAAATCGATACAGAAAAGGGGGTGGTGATGAACAGAGTGTCTGAATTAAGCAGACCACTCTTACCCAGTCCTAAGATCAGGGCTTGATCCATCACCGTTATTTATCTCACTGCCCCATCCCAGCTCAGAACCTGGCTATATGCAAATTAGTCTGTCCCTGGCCCAGTGCATCATGGGAACAGGGCAGACCAAACTACCAAGCCAATTCTTCACCAGAAAGGAGACAAGCTACCGGGGACCGGTTTCTGGCATTTCAGCCTCTTCGGCCCGGCTTGCTTGAATCCTGATGGAGCAGTGAGAAAGGGACTCATGTCTGAGTATATCCTGCCACACCTATAGTGGCCAAAATCGATACAGAAAAGGGGGTGGTGATGAACAGAGTGTCTGAATTAAGCAGACCACTCTTACCCAGTCCTAAGATCAGGGCTTGATCCATCACCGTTATTTATCTCATTGCCCCATCCCAGCTCAGAACCTGGCTATATGCAAATTAGTCTGTCCCTGGCCCAGTGCATCATGGGAACAGGGCAGTTAGGCTCATTGATTTAGTTTTTTGCATTGGTGTCTGTCCCAGACTCTTAGTGTGCCTCATACATGTTGCAGGGGTAGCGGGTGTGGGCGCTACCACTGCAGTGCTGCTGCCAGGGGTACTGGGTGTACCAGAAAAAATGTCTGTCGCTTCTTCACTTCCCCCCTGCACGATCAGCCTCTCGTCATCATCATCAGATGCAATGTCAATTGATACATTTGGATCAGTTCTACTTTGGACTTCCTGGATCTTACTTAGGTGCGCATACCACTGGATATGGTGGTGTTTTTTGAGATGACCTCTCTGGCCTCCGGTACCATAGTTGGTACCAAGCTTACCCCGACTAACTGATACTTTACAAATTGAACAAACGACCATGTTTTCTGCCTTTTTGCTAACAGTAAAGAAGTCCCAAACTGGGGACTGGAGATGTCTGCTGGTGGTGGAGGCCCTACTTTGACTTTCAATGCCAGATGAAGTGGGGGATGGGCGTGGCTGAATTTGTTTCTGATGTTCACTTACAGCACCACCTCTTGAGGTAATGAAGGTCGAGCTGGATGGAGGTCCCTGCCGGCCCTTCTGACGAGAAAATATGGAAGCTGGAGGTCGTGTTGGTGTTGTAGTTAACTGCGTTGGTGGTGGTACCAGTGCCACGCTGACCACATCCCGCTCAGCAGCCATTCGGGCTAGGGTTAAAATGTTTGTCTGCTGCATGCTGCATGCCCACTGTGGCTGGAGTGACATCTGTGATGACTGGGTCATCGTCAGACTCTTCATCAGCAGCAGAAGGCACTACTTTTTGTTCATCGTCAGCAACCATAAGTCGAAGCCTTGCGGGAACCTTCCTTTTAGGCTTAGCTACCTTTGTCAGCTCATGGCATGCCTCACTGTCAGACTGCATTGGTGGGTTCCAATCAAGATCAAGGTCATCAGAATGAAGGGGGCTTGAAGAAGAACTTGTAGTAGTAGCAGCCCTCCTTAACCCTTTTCTTGCTGGGGATCTAGAAGACAATGGATCATCCTCAGGAGGAGTGACCTCCTTGGATGATTCTTCCACTTGAATATCAATTTCCTGATGTGCCCCTACTTCTGGAGGAACAAGCATTGTAGGCAGTTGTGCCGCTCCATGAACCTCTAGTGGCACCTCTCCATGCACCTCTACTTGCGCCTCCTTGTGCATGTACTTGCGCCTCTCTTTGCCGATGTACTTGCGCCTCTCCTTGCCCATGTACTTGCGCCTCTCCTTGCCCATGTACTTGCGCTTGTACTACTTGCACTTGTGGTTGTCGTTGCGGCTGTGATTGTTGAACACTCGCCAGCTGAGTTACACCCGGCGTTGATTGGATGGTACTTTCTTGTGATGAGCCAACATCACTGGTCGATGGTGATTGAACAACCAAAGTGGCTGCCACAGCAGCACTCATGGTCTTGGACCTAACTTGGCGTGGTGGCACTGACCCCAATGAGGCGGAGGTGCTGCTTCCAGCTTGGTCCCCGGCGGACACCGCTGCTGCTGCAGGCGTAGTTTTTTTTCCCCAAAAAAGGTGTCGGTGGGCACACCCGTCTCCTTGATAGGTGGTGCCACTTGCTTCTTCTGCTCCTTCTTACTGGCAGTGGCACTGGCAACTTTCTTCGCTGAGGCGCTACGGCCACCTTTCTTTGGGCCCATCTTCTTCAGATGTCAGAACAGCAGGCCGCAGTTGCACGAGTTGCAGAGTTGTCTTGTCTGTGGCCACACGTGACGTCGCGTGACGTTGTGCTGCACACACCACTGCAGGACTTCTTCCTGGCACTGGTGGTTCTCTTGTGCACCTAAAAGCAATGGAAGACAGAGGAACATCAGTCATACGCCCCAAAAAGTCAAAAAACACATAAAAATCACCACAATCCCATGCCATCCATGCCTTCAATGATGTTTAAATTCAAGACACCCCACAGAAAGACTAGGCCCATGCACCACTCACTACCCCTGGGCATAATGGATGGAAGCTAGGCAAAATGGGTGCAGGCCTGAGAACACTGCCTGCCTTCAAAATGGCCCCTTGCCCGCCAGCACATGGCCAGGCCCTGCCTGTACCAGCACTCAAAATGGCCCGGACCCACATGCCCAGTCCCCACCAACACCCCCAAAAATCGAAAAACACATACAAATCACCACAATCCCATGCGATCCATGCCCTCAATGATGTTTAAATTCAAGACACCCCACAGAAAGACTAGGCCCATGCACCACTCACTACCCGTGGGCATAATGGATGAAAGCTAGGCAAAATGGGTGCAGGCCTGAGAACACTGCCTGCCTTCAAAATGGCCCTTTGCCCCCCAGCACATGGCCAGGCCCTGCCTGTACCAGCACTTAAAATGGTCCCCACCCACATGCCCAGTCCCCACCAACACCCCCAATAATCGAAAAACACATAAAAATAACCACAATCCCATGTCATCCAGGCCCTCAATGATGTTTAACTTCAAGACACCCCACAAAAAGACTAGGCCCATGCACCACTCACTACCCCTGGGCATAATGGATGAAAGCTAGGCAAAATGGGTGCAGGCCTGAGAACACTGCCTGCCTTCAAAATGACCCCTTGCCCCCCAGCACATGGCCAGGCCCTGCCTGTACCAGCACTCAAAATGGCCCCCACCCACATGCCGTCCCCACCAACACCCCCAAAAATCAAAAAACACATACAAATCACCACAATCCCATGCCATCCATGCCCTCAATGCTGTTTAAATTCAAGACACCCCACAGAAAGACTAGGCCCATGCACCACTCACTACCCCTGGGCATAATGGATGAAAGCTAGGCAAAATGGGTGCAGGCATGAGAACACTGCCTGCCTTCAAAATGGCCCCTTGCCCCCCTGCACATGGCCAGGCCCTGCCTGTACCAGCACTCAAAATGGCCCCCACCCACATGCCCAGTCCCCACTAATATCCCCAAAAATCGAAAAACACATACAAATCACCACAATCCCATGCCATCCATGCCCTCAATGATGTTTAAATTCAAGACACCCCACAGAAAGACTAGGCCCATGCACCACTCACTACCCCTGGGCATAATGGATGAAAGCTAGGCAAAATGGGTGCAGGCCTGAGAACACTGCCTGCCTTCAAAATGGCCCCTTGCCCCCCCAGCACATGGCCAGGCCCTGCCTGTACCAGCACTCAAAATGGCCCCCACCCACATGCCCAGTCCCCGCCAACACCCCCAAAAATCGAAAAACACATAAAAATCACCACAATCCCATGCCATCCATGCCCTCAATGATGTTTACATTCAAGACACCCCACAGAAAGACTAGGCCCATGCACCTCTCACTACCCCTGGGCCTACTGGCTAGTGAGGCTTTACAGGCACCCCAAAATTAAAAAAAAAAAAACATATAGCAGTGAGCTAAAATTCCATGACATAAATGAGAATTAAGTTTAAAAAATCAGAGAAACAGTTGTATCATGCACCCATGACTAACCCTGGGCCTACTGGATACTGTGGCTAGCTACCACCACAATATATATTTTGTTAAAGTTGTGAAAAAACTGGAGTTGCCTCAACTGCAATACCCCAAACAAACAACACCAACTTACTTGTAAAATCTCAAGTCCAAAAGTGATCCAAACTCCAAAAAGTCCTCAAATACAAACATCCACCAGCAGCAAGAAAAAGTAATCCTTACAGCTCAACAGCCAAATGAAAAGTGGCCAGTACATGGACAAAGCACTGGGAGGAGCCTGCTGGACAGGAACAGGAAGTTGGAGACTCGGAGGTACTTCCTTCCTCCCACCCCACCCAAACAAATGGACTCCTGCACCAAAAAGTGCAGCCAAATGTCAATCCGAGGAGTTATTCTGATCAAAATCATCATTTTCACAAGGTTTATGCTTCCTGCGGTGGATTTCTTGTGCAGAATTGCAATTTCTGCAATTTCGGGAACTCGAGCTGTTCAAACCTCCCGCCGGAAGTCTGCTGCGCGCCGTTGCGGGCATTTATGACGTACTCGCGTTGTCAAACTCTCGCTGTGCAAGATGGCAAGCCGCGATGACGTAATTGCGTTCAAAAAACTCTTGCGCGATCACGCAGCAAGATCGAAAATGTCGAAGCACACGCAAAACCGGGAGAAAAACTCGGCAGGCTCAGAGTCAATGGCGCACGCGCGATACTGTATTTTTCAAGCGCGACCAAGCAAAATAATTCATAGCTTGCGAATTTGCAGATTATAGGGCAATTTCGCGCGATTCGCGGATCGCGAAATCGTAAAAAATTCGCAAAATCGCCCGTGAAACGGATTTTGCTCCCACGCGTACTCTGGAGTCACTAGAACGATTGTTACAGACCACTACGGGGGCTAAATTAAGTCTGACACAGAAAAAAAAGACAACAGCCCAGCTTAATGAAGCTTTTGAAAATTCTCTGGAAAAGGCGGGCAAATACATGGGGGGGCCCAACCAGGCATTGGGTTCTTGAAGCAAGTGCGCCTTTTCATTCCTGCACGTCTCTGCATCCTGCCTAAGGACAAGAGTGCGTATTCTGACATCCCTGGTTTCAGCGAAGTTCCCGAACAGGAGCTTTGCCTCTACTTTGAACATGTAGGCACAGAAGGAGTACAGGCATCTGTTTCTGGGGTGATTGACACTGACCTTTTTTGGCATGGGATGGCTGACCGCATTCCAGTCCTTTCACAGCTTGCAACTGCGTACAAGGACTGTGTGACCAGTTCTGCAGATGCTGAAAGGAGCAACAGCATCTACAAAATGATTTTGTCAGCCAGACGACGGTCCCTCTCAGAGCAATCCATCCGGGCATTATTGTTTTTGCATTATAATCAGCAGCACAATATTGGGCTAGATTTGGACTGCTCAGAAGAACTGCAAGATTAACACAACAAGCATACGTTCCGTGGGCATTTATTCATTAACATGTTTATGTCGTATATGTAGCCTTGAAGCCAAACAAAGGGGCAGATTTATGATGGGAATGCGCCACGTTTGCGTCACGCAACTGCGGCGTAAACGTGGCGCATCCCTATGACCCATTTACAACGTGACGCATCTGCGCCACTTGTGGGCGTTCCGGCGCAGGGTGGGCGTTCCGGGGCAGGTGCGCCTTGCAAAAGTGGCTGAGTGAAATCTATAAGATTTCACTCAGTCACTTTCAGGCCAATGTTGCGTCAAAACCCTGCGCCTGCTTGAAGCAGGCGTAGGTCTTGACGCAGCATTGTATAGATGGGGCACCCCCGAGCCTTGCTGGAGCTGCGTCGCGCTTGCGATGCAACTCCAGCAATGCGCCACCTTTACGGCACAGATGCGTCACGCATCTGTGCCGTTTTTGCCCCCTGGTGCGCCGCATTGTAAATGCGGCGCACCATGGGTGGCGGAGCAGCGGCGCAAAATAACTGGCGCATCCCTGGGGATGCGCCAGTTATCATAAATCTGCCCCAAAGTGTCTACATTGTAAATAAACCAAATATACATAGCTTCATGTTGTTAAACAACTCAAAACGAAGATATGTGTGAATGTCGTAGCAAAAATTGCCAAATAAAATGTCGAAAAATTGCCGCTAAATTTCCATATTTATGCCGCAAAATTTCAATATTTGTGCCGCTAAATTTGCTAATCCCTGACGCTATATCCTGGGGGGTCAGTATATAGATCATATGGGTGACAGATTCCTTTTTCATTGCCAGCCTGCCACCTGTGCAGTACAGTCCTGTGGGGTAGCTTTGCAGGTCAGTGTGGCAAATGACTTATTTCAGCCTGTATGGTCTGGGGCTCTGAGTTTTACTGGTGATTTTTGGATAAAACAACAAACCTTACCTGAAGTATCCTTAAATAAACACAGTCGCACATTCCTTGCTAAACAAGTGACAGCCTTCAGCTAAGAGCTTTCTTTTTCCTTGCCTCTCCCACCGCTAGTACTGTCACCAAAAGAGTAGATGTGACACCTCAGAGAGTGGGCTGATTTGTAGGCTGTTTATTGGACTGTTGAATCTGGTATGATGGGTTTTACTGTTGATATCCATTACATTAACCCAAACTTTGCACTGCAGCAAGTATAAATTCATGCAGTCTACCATACCTTAAAATCACATATATATAGCATGTCTTGATAAGATAGGGATCTTCCTGGATTTTAAAAACATACCCGCATTTGAACCTTACTGGGATATTATAACAAAGCCACATGATAGAAAACTTTATTTTCAATTTCGAGCTGGCTCTCTACCTGTAAGAGCTTTCACTTCAAGGTGGTCTAATGATAATGTGTGTAAATGTCCTAGTTGTCCTGCTACTATGGAAACTATTGCTCACATATTAATTGTGTGCCCAATATATTCCGCCCCGCGTAAGATATGGCTAAAGCCCATGTGCAAATTATTGGGCACATGGTGCTGTGCATCTGCAATGAGAATACTTCGTTCCAGCACTGATCCGATTGTGTATGTTGCAGTAGAAAAATTTCTTGGGTGGTCTTGGGCATTGAGGGCGAAAATGATTTTAGGATTCGTTTTTATGGTGATTTTATCTTGCTCATTTTTCATATTATCATGAACTGTGTCATATTATAATGTCAAATCTCCTTTTTTCAATACAATTTTTAGTCCTTTAAACTATTTCATTGTATGTATGTTCGTGCTTTTATGACAAATGTTGAATAAAGCTGCTTTGACTGACTGATAAGATACAAATTACCCCTATTTGCAAATGGGACGCTCCTTTAGCTGTCTGATTTGCTAATGAAGGCCACTTTTATTTTGGTGCCAGGCTTACTTTCTGTCCCAGTGAGTCGCCAATCTATGAACACTTAAGGGCTCACTGGATGACAACAGGAGTCACTGAGACAATATGTACCTTTATAACCGGAGGCAGTAAAGTACAGGAAGTCGCTTTGGGAGAGGGTAAGACTCTGCAATCCATTGGTAAGGATGGTATTTAATGTGGTGAGAACAGGGGGCCTCTACATGTAGATATTCAGGCCAGCAAGCAATCCAGAGTAAGATGAGGTAACACAGGCAAGGTGATACCATGATAGGAGGAGCTGAGAGAGAGAGGGAGAGAGAGGGGATTAGAGACTGAGAGAGAGAGAGAGGTGGCAGAGGGAGAGAGGGCGAGAGAGATTCAGAGAGACAGACATGTAGATTTCCGAGACATATGCAGGGTAATGCCATGGACAAACATGAAAGATACAGTATCTGTACAACCAGGGTAGCCTCAACGAGTCCAGGTAGGTGGGAATAGGAGAGTGTAGGCCAGTAAGGCATAACTAGAGAATGCAAGCAGCACAAACCATGGGCCTGAGGTTGACACCCGAAAGCCTAGGCAGGCTGTGACCAAAAAACAGAGGGCCCCCACTCTGCCTATTCCTCACAGTTGAAATGTACATTTACTGCTATAGTGTGAGAATGCATTGCATGAAAAGGAATATAAAGTAGGGTTGCCAATAGAAAAATGCCAGCCATGTGTTGTTTAAAGACCCTGAAAGACCTTCTCTTGACACTAAATAGGGTTATAAATAAAAATATATGTATTCATTTGTAATGTGACTTTTCCATCTTTGTTCCCTTTAATTATCAGTCATGGATCCTTCAGGCAGCCCTAGAACACAATTAAAGCGCATCCTATTTCTATTTGCTGCTCAAAGTATGCACAGATAAGTGCTGAAAATACAGCTTTAGGTGACTGCTTATTTTTATTGGTGGTGAAAAGTGGTAGGTGGTGGGCTGGCCCGCTGGGGGGCCCCCCATTGGGCTTTGCAGGGGGCCCCCTCAAGTTTCGTTACGCCACTGCTATCCTTAAACTACTGTGTCTAGTACCACTGCACCTGCTGCACTATTAATAGCTATGTTCTTAGCGACCCCTGCCCTGTACCCCAGCACCGCGCTGTAATATATATATATATCAATGTATGCATTGAATACACTTAGCTTCACAATGTGGTTTTAACCCTCAGGCACACTCCCCCTTATCCCTGAGAGTGCTCCAGGGGGACGTGGGGTGTTTTTGGGGCTGTCTTTTTATTTCGAGGACTTTCCACCATCCACTCTTTTATCCCTTAATGAGTGGGAAAGTGAAGCTTTTGTACTTTGGTGCCAGTTGGAAGCACCAGTTGGAAACAATATTGAAAATATGCGAGTGACTTTGAAAAAGTGAAAATGAAATGCAAAATGTTCTTTTACACATTGCTCTGTACTTTCTACGGTTATATTAATTTGTTTTTTGTAAACTACTCATGCAATCAAGGCTCCGCTTCGGCTCACTGATAAAACAAAACGGCGCTGATTCATCAAAGCATTTATGAGTATGGAAAACAGTAGTCCCGGAGTACTCTTTAAAATACTCTTACATTGCTTTGTGATTCGGCCCTTAACACCCACCTCCCTGTTAGTAAAAGTGAAAAGAGGGCACAGTCCTATTTCTTACTAAGTGTATATGAATATTCCTGGCTTATTCACATTTTAGATGCTTTGAGGCCTCCTGACAAATATATGTAAGAGTACATTAAAAATACTACAAAAGCACCATTTTACATCCTCCAAAATGCTTTTGTGAATAGGTCCCATCGTGAGCGCAAACCTTATTGCAAAATGTCACAGTTCAATGCATAAGAAATAATTGCATTTACTTCATATATAACTCTCTGATATCAACCTGACAAATTCAAAGTATAAAAGGTAACTTTAAGAGCGCTCTGCTTCATAAGTAATCTCTGCATTCCATAATTAATATTTAGTTGCATGGCAGTTATGTATTTTGTTCATAAATTGATAATATGGAAATGATTAAGGTGGTAATTTAGTTTGGAAATTTACAGCAATGTGCAAATGTGGCAGGGCAGCCCGTTTGCAAAAATGATGGTTCCTCCGTCCTATTCAGAGGTTGACAGGACCGTCAGCTTTCTTGTCAGAGTCCCCTTTGGATTTGTCAACAGAAAGCTTTCTCCTTTGGCCCGACAGAGGCTTGTTCATCAGAGGAATGGTATTACACTGCCCGCCCTATTTAGGATGGATGGTGTGATGTCCTTTATTTCTGTCCCTCACTGCCAGGTGAACCAACCTGGCTGAGAGGGACAGAAAAAAATAATTCATGACCCACACACCCAGGGAAAGCACTCTCTGGGAGTGAGGGTCATTAGTGTTGGGGATTCAAATACAAACAAACATTTTGGGAGTTTGTTTTTGAAGAACAAAAAGTTTGGTAAAGTTTGGTAGACAACATCAAAACTGATGGGTGCCATCTACCAAACTTTTTATATATTCACAGCAACCACCAAGACTGCGGTTCGTGTCAAGGTGCAGAAGCAGGGCTCGGTCAACGCTGATCTCTACATTTGGTGGACAGTAGTGTGTCAGGGTGGCAGATGTAATGTCCTCTGCCACTCTGACGGGTGCAGTACCATCTGACAAAATCTAGATCTGGCCCTAAGTGTTTATAAATACCAGCACTATTCTGTTAAACTAGTTTTATGTATTGTCAAAAAGATTAACTGCCTTGCATTGATAGACATCAAATAAATTTCGTGTGTTTTAGGCAGGGCCGCTTGAGCGGTGCAGCAATATCAGAACTAAATTATGTTGTGTCTTTGACTAAAGTATGCAACAAAGAAAGACCAACTCTGCTGCATCTTTTATGGCTTTAATATCTCACTATTTTGCCATTTTAATGGATGATCCCAATGTTATTGAAAGTACAAAGTTTTGTTAAGCAAGAAAACTATACCCATTCAGCAGATACTATTTGAAATGTCAATCACCAACAAATAATGCCTGTGGATAGAATGGAACCACGGGTAAGCCATTTTATCAACACTTTCTTTTCTAAATCCAGGAGTAAATTAGTGTGCATAAAACATACAATGTTTCACTTGGCAGAGAACAAGCCCAGAAGGGCATGCTTCTTGTACTGAAAGTTGCAACTCTCTTGTTTTGCAGATCGTAAATATGTTTTATATTTCTGGTCAGATTTATCATTCTTTCACACAACGCAGCAAGTTCTGCATGAAAGGGAGAGGGCAGTGATGCGCCCTACCTATTAAGATAGGGCACATTCCACCTGTCTGCCTGTGCTGGTGCACAAACTGCTGCTTAGCACCAATGCAGGCACCCATGCACCATGGTGCGAGGAACACCTTCCTGCACAAAAGCAATCCTCTGAGACTTGTTCCTCTCTCTACTTGTGCTCCAGAATGCAGCACACATGGAAAGAGGCAGGCAGGCAACTAGAGCCACATTTCGGGAGGGACTGAAAAATATTTCGGGTGGGGGCTAATTCTTCCAACCACAGACAGAGTGGCTGTAAGAAGGTGTGACACACAACAAAAGCCTCATTTACAATTACTGGTCTTTTAAAGACCTGTTAAGTACTCGGGTGCGGCTGCAATTAGATGCTCGCCAGCCCGCGAAGCTGTCTTCGCCCGGGCTGACACACACGACGGGGGGGGGGCTGAAGCCCCGTGAGCCCAATGGGTGTTGCGCACCTGGAAAGAGGGAACAGCCGGAAGAATTAAAGATATTTCTCCTTGATGCCCCTCCCCAGGGAAGGTGAGGCATTTGGATGCATTCCCAGGTTTGCTAGTATTGGTAAATCTGGAAGTGCGGCGGATGCAAGGTATGCTGTCTGACCAGAAAAAGTAAGAAACTGACCTTTAACAACGGGACCACATGGGAACAAAGAACATTCAGTAACTGTAACAGTTCCAATGTCGTGTATCTCATCACCTGCCCCTGCAAGCTCGAATATGTTGGTATGACGAGCAGGGCGGTAAAGTTGAGAATAGGCGAACACAAAAGCACAATCAAGTGTAAGAAGTCCAGCACTAAATTAACAAACCATTTCTTAGAGAGTGGCCACAAACCTGAAGACATATTGTGGACCATAATCGTACAGATTGACAACGAAAAACATCTCCTGGAAAAGGAACAGAGATGGGTTTTTCGTGTCCAGTCCAACAAACATGGGTTGAACGATGAAATCCCATGGGGTCAGTTATAGAATACCTGTACCTATCCCCCCCCTCTCAAAGGCACCCCCACAGCCGTGGCTGATCTAAAGACATATGTCCCCAACACGATACCATAACTATCTGCCGGCGGAGACTACACCCCTCAAAACGAGTGTGACTGTGGTATGACTACTGGGACATAATTCTCCAAGTGGTCATACTCTAAAACCCCAACCAACTATGTCTACCGCAGCTCATGCTATTAGCTAACCCCCGCTGTCCACCCTAGATACCCAAGACTGTTTTTTTCAACATACAGGAGTAAACCGGCAACATAAATAGGGCAGGGGTCCTAGTACTAGATATACTAGATATATTGTTCCCGGGATTTGGCCACCCAACCTAACGCAGTTCAGGCCCTTTTACATCAAAATGGCTTTTTCATCAGTCTAAGAATATAGGAATATTACTATCATTGTGGGCTCAACAAGTCATTTTATAGCGATCCCAGCACTGATAACCTAAGCTATCAAATGGCCCTTTCACAATTCTAAGGATATAGGATTATCATTATTATTGTTGGCTCTATCAGTCATTTTATAGCGATCTCATCACTGACATTTAAATGCTATCTAATCCCTGAGGTGCGGGCCAATGGTGAGCAATAATGGACATAGAAGCAAGACTCCCGCAACAGTACACCCGCGTTCCATTGCGGGCGGCCATTTTGGGTTAGCGCGCTAGTGTTTCAGCAAAGATTTCACCAGCGCGCAGTGCAGCTTAAATATTCCACCGCTCCCCACACGCGAGCACTCTACAGAGCGGCAACACCGGGTAGAAGTAAGATTTTTGGACTATGCGGACAATGTAAGTCATAGACTTTCACCAAGGTCTCAAAACGATTGGGTTTTTGAAATATGAGTTTCACTCCTCGCAGAGTGTGTTTGTTTATGACGCTACGGGCGTGGTTCTCTTTCTTTCAGAGCGCCGTGGTGATTTCCTACCGATTGTCAGCTCATGGGGCTTATCACGATTGCCACAGCAGTATGTATTGTCAAACATTTAGAAGTTGGGGTGTGCCCCGTTTTGGGGATTTTTATTGATTCAATGACAAGTTCCAAGACCAGTATAAGAAATCGGGATCCTCGTTTTTAACCCTGTGAAGTGTCGCTGTATGCATTGAGTTATGAGAGTGTGTGTGTGTGTGGAGATTGACACGGTCCTAATTATAAGGGGCACCACTATGTTCGGGGATTCTTCACGAACGGTCAGGGGATGGCAGATTGAACCATCACTCTGTCCATAAAGTCTTGAGTTTAGGCTTTATGCAATGGGCAAATGAAACATGATGAGTGGAATTGTGGCGCAAACAATAATGAAAGCGCAGAGAATAACCACAGCTACCAATGCAAACTCCTGTGTTTTTCTCCTATGTTCGGCAATATTCACGAACAACCAGGGGATGGCAGATTGGACCATCATTCTGTCCATAAAGTCTTAAGTTTTTTCTTTATGTAATGGGTAAATGAATATGATGAGTGGAATTGTGGCGCAAACAATGATGAAAGCGCAAAAAAGAAAAAAACAACAGCTATAAATGTAAATATCTGTATTTTTCTTTATTTCTTTACAGAGACCGCATTCAGGTCATCATTTTTGATATTTTTGCTTCCCTGGGGCCAGCTCATGCCCTGAAGCATAAACTAACAGCGGATTTTTGCTGCTAGTTTTTAGGAAGACAGGCTGACAACACTTAGCAACTGAGCTTTGTTCCAGTAGGGACCATTAGAAGGTCCTGATGAGTAGGCAGTAGGGGACTGCCTACGAAACATGTAGACCAGGTTGTAGCGATCTGCTCAACCCCAAAACCCCCTTCTTAACGTCCCCAGCTAGGGAAGTGAATAAATTGTTTTTTTCCACTAGCCAGAGGATTTTTAACTTTTTTATTCCCACACATCGTTAGGTCCCTACACTTCACTGACACCACCCACCCTGCACCATCACATAGTCCTGTCACCATACTAGTGCTCCCGCGTAGTCGGTCAGGTCGTAGCACGCCCCGCCCCGTAGAGGGACGGGAAGACCCCAATGATGAAGCATGACACTACTGGATTTTTTTAGTGTGTGAGGGGTATTTTAAAAAGCACATTGCGCTCTCATCTTTACCACCCTAAGAGAGAGTATTTTCCCTATTTATTTCATCACCAAAAAACAAATAATACAAATATATCACTACACATTGATAGAATCTCTTTGTTTATGAAAATCTGGAAGTGCGCCAAAATCCTTTGGTGGATTTGTGGGAACACCCGTGCTCTACCCTTGGAAATCCTTCCAAGGGCAGAGTAACGCAAGGCAGTGACTTGTGCTGCTTGCATTACTCCAGGTTTACCAAACACTCTAGGGCCACGCGAGGAGGCCTTGCTTTGCTTGGCAAATCTAACTTAGGTATTGCCGTGTCCTTGTGACATTACCATCATTAATCGGCCCCTTGGTGTTCAGTTTCAGATTTATTCCGTGTCCACAGTTTGAGGTATTCCACGCAACAAGTTCAATAAAAAACATACCAGCTCTATAAAGAATTGGATTTTCCTTCATGCCCAATGCTTTAGTAAAATAACTGATGGTGTGAGAATAGTGTGCGACATCCACAATTTGCATGAATAATGGTACAAAACATTTTAATGAAAAAGATGGAAACTTTATTTGTATACTAAATGAGTAATGTTTGAATATTTAAGGATATATTTTCTAAGTTAGAGATAGAAGCCCCTCCCCAGTCCACCACATATGAACATTGATTCTACATGGGGTCATTTTCACCTCTGTAATGCATATTAGTTAGCAGTTGTTTCAAGAAAGAAATGCAAGCTACAGGGTGTAAAAATTGCATGTTATGTATGTTCTTACTGCCTGTTCTGTAATTGTCTGCTGAGGAGCGCTGTCAGTCTGTGCGCTGGCTTGAAGTAAAATTGTAGTCCTCCTTCTATTTTTGGGAAATGTCCTGGTTTTTGGCTTTAAAATTCTGGTCACCCTATTCATGAGTGGAATGTGACCTCACTTCTGGTGTTCATGTGACATGATTGTGCATTATACCCAACCATATTTTTGAAAGGACGTTGACTATTCTATGCACTGTGTACAACACTCCAACGTAGTGCTGGTGAAAATGCACGTACACAACCACAGTCCTACACACTAGTTGAAAGGGGACAGATCTGTCCTAAATTTAGTAAACCAGACGCAGGCATAAATTACACGTAAATTGGCAGCACTGCAATTGTAAATAAACATATCTCGGACATTATGGTGATTTGAACCTTAATCACTAACCTGGTTGCTACGTCACATTTTTATGTGACTCTGTCTCAGCCAAGTCAAATGTCTTACATGCAGATTACATTCTGATTTGCTGTACAGGCAAGAAAAAAAGTAGTCCTCGAGTAAAGAACATTCCTTAACTTAGCAATGCCAAGCAAACAGGGTTATTTCGAGTAAGAACATGCATAAACCGTCCGGAAATTGATATCCACTATAAAGTTTGTGTGTACATACATGCGTCCCTACAGTTCACACACACCCACTCCTGCGCACACACGTGCATGCAGCCTACAGCCCTGTCACCAAACAATCCTGGGACAAACAGAAGCTGCAGCTATGCAGACCCTCACCAAGCCACGCCCACTCTTCAGCTTGAGTAAGTCAAAGCAAAGCCTCAGAATGAAGTCACTCTGGGAAGGCAGTGACGCTTCAGACATGGCATTGGCGGCCATTAGTGTAACGAATGGCTGGGGTGCTGACTTCCTGGGCCTTTGTCAGACATCTTTGCCACATCCAAGCCAACGCTCAGACTATAGGGTAAGTGAAGGGGAAAACTGCCTGCTGAATGCGGGATGTAACCCCTCACTCCGTGTCTGCAATGCCTGCTTTGCTCATGCAAAGCGCCAGGGCAGCTCCAGGCACGCAGACAAGTGGCCGCCTTGTGCACCAGCAGATTTCCAAGCGGTCGGAAGTCAGTCACCTGGAGATAGCAGGAGGCGGGACAAAAACAGACACAAATTGTCCATTGTGCTGGCCTGAGGGGGCGCTGTATCCCCATGTCCTCATTAGCTGACGGCTGAGGAGATGTTTTCATGCTAGAAAATAGGGAGACAGGTCTTTTGTCGCGGCTCGGGGGCCTGCCTCCATGCTGCTTGCAATGGCTTCATTCTCAGGAGCTGGTCCAGGCATCTGCATCTTCATGCCTGGATGGCCGCGTCCTCCATTTTTCAAAAAGTAGACGCCACAAGTTGCCTGCTTTAGATTTTATTGTGTTGTAGACTAGGTGTAGCGTTTCGCTGGAAGGCCCTCAGTCGCTGTCTTGGATGGTGGGTGGCCGAAGGGGTAGAAGGGGAATCCTGGGAAAATCTACTATTTGTTTATATTTATGTATATAGAGAGAACTGTAACCACTAGTATACATAGTAGACCTTTGTACTCACTACCATTCCTATGTGATTCTTAGGGCCTCATTTATGAGGCCATGCGTCACTTTTACGCCGCAGTGCGTCACTTTTTGTGACGCATCAGCAGCATAAATAATGTACCTTGTTGCACCATATTTACAAAGTGACGCATCTAGGTATATGCGTCACTTTGTAAACCCCTGCGCCACATTATACCTGTGCCAGGTATAATATATGCAAGGGGGGCGTATTGACGCAAGGAAGGGTCATAGAAGTGACGCAGTGAAATCTATGAGATTTCACTGCGTCACTTTTAGGATGCCGTTGCGTCAAAATCTTGCGCCTGCCTCACAGCAGGCGTAAGACTGACGCAGGCCCTTTCACATGGGGCTTGCCCCATGTGAAAGGGAGCATTGCTGGAGTTGCGTCACTTTTGTGACACACTCCAGCAATGCGTCACTTTTGCGCTTACAGATACGTCAGAAATACTGACGTATCTGTAACACCTTGCGACATGATGCGTCATACATTAAATATGACGCATCATTGGTGTCGCAAGGAGTGCGCAGTGAAAAGTGACGCAATGCTGTTTTCACGCAGCGATGCGTCACTTTTCATAAATGAGGCCCTTAGAGTTTATCCATTTGTATCTCTTCCTTGAGTGACTTTACAACTTGTACATTTGCAATTTTTTCTATTTGTATCTCTTCCCTGTGTGACTTTACAACTTGTACATTTGCAATTTTTTTTCCTGTTTGTAACTTTTATGTAACTCATGTAATCCTAAGTCCTTATGTATCCCAACTGGTTCTTTTATAAAGCGTTCTGACACCTTCAGGTAATGTTCGTGCTATAGAAAATCGCATTAAATAAATAAAATTAAAAAAAGACAGTGTATTTATGCTGTGACCTACATGGGAAACATCGAGTGGTGTTGGCACAGTGCTCCATTTAAGCGGTTGGGCGCTCGCAGCAGTGTTTCGGCATGGCATGAATGAAGAGGATATAAGGTTGTAGGGGCAATGCGTATCAATATATTTATAAAATCCAAGTGATCTGTAGCAGCTTGTGGGAACAGCCCAGTTGCCAGGTCAGGTCTTTACAGTTCTCCTAAACTGGAGGTGGTTGAGGACTTTTCTTGATCCTAACAAGAGAAGAGTTCCAAAGCTTGGCTGTCGGCGCTGACCTCGGTAAATTGAAGATGCAGAACTTTCTGAATGAGGAATGACCAGAAGCATTCGAGTCTGGGTCTAATGGCCCCTTGGTAGGTGAGGCAGTTTTGTTATTGCACGAAAGTTCGTTCCTATGCCATGCTGTGATTACCAAGCAGTACTCTGAAGAAAATACAATTCTATACAGGTAGCCAAAATCGAGCCTAAAGGATGAGGGGATGTAATTAAGGATGCTGAGCAGAAGAAACTACTTATAGGAAACATCCTGGGTCAGCAGGATACCCTGAGGGATGGCCCTTGAGGTCTGGCCATTGGCTTTGTCTAGATGGGAGTGAACCAAAGCTCTGGTGGCCTGTAACCTTTGTGGGAACCAAAGGTGTGTAATATGTGACACAGGGTCCTCAAGGTGAAGACTGATTTGCATTTGGGTGAAGTGATAGATTTGTATCCATGTTCACTCCAGGGGGCATATTATCAAGGAAACGCGATAAATATCTCATTTCCCACTTTTCGCGAATCTGTTTTACGCCGCATATCACAGGATTTAATCGCCGAGATATCGCGCTATCAAAGCATGTCTCCACGGCGATAAAATCCTGTGATAGCGGTGTGAAACAGAATTACGCAAAGCGGGAAATGGTGGTATGCCCCGTTGCCTCAGCCGTACAATCCACCTGCCATAATAAGTATGGCTAAGTCAGTTACAAACCAGGCGTTACAAACCCGTGATTACCGCGGTTAGCGTGATTTATTTTAAAGCATCACAGGTTTGCACGAGGCTTGCTAATATTGTGCTGCCGTGTCAGCGCGGATTTCCATGGAGAAATGGAAAGGAACACCTACTTTGCATGTCATTAGCGATAGTCATCGCTGACATGCAACGTGGAGTTAAAAGGGCTGCTTACTCAAGGAAACACGCGTTAGCGTGTTCTTAATAATTGTGCGTTGAAAAAAATCGCTGCTTTTCGGCCGAAAAGCGCCGCTAAAGCGGCAGTATTCGGCTTGATAATATGCCACCAGATTCCTTACGTCTCTGATGGGGTTCGGTGCCGTCTATGTTCCTGGGGCCAAAGCGTGGTCAAGTCGTGTCGGATTCAAATTTCATTTCAATATGCAAGATTCTTCCCTTGATTTTTAGGACTTACCCTTCATGTGATTGCTTGACATCTACTGGTTCATTGCTCGGTAGCAATGATGCAGCGCTCCAGAGGCCAGTTCTGAGGTATTTTCCACTTTGATGTTTATCATTGTACAGAGTAATTGCAGCAGGTGAGGTTGAAAGATTTGAGGATCTCTTGACTTGACTAAGAGATATATTAAAAAGAAGAGGAGGAATTTTAGAGCCTTAAGAAACTTCTGCCTCAGAAGAGAAAGATTTAAAAGATTCATACACAATTATGTCAGATCTTTATAAGAAATAGGTAGATTTGCAATATCTTATCTTTAAATCTGAAATTTGCCCAGTCTCTTTTACTATGTGTGGTGGTGTACTGTGTGGAAGTGAAGACTAGTAGAGTATGGCCAACAATCCACTCTGATCATCAGTGGACTTAGGAAATCCCAAAAGGTGGTCAAGGCAGAGTCAGTGCCCTGACCAGTGCTGAATCTTTGTTTGACCATCTGAAAGGCAATTGTTTCTTTGTGGAATGTGGAGAGCTGAGCGGGTGAAGAATTACCTGTCAATTAATTTACCCAGAAAAGGTCCACTGATGTTGATTTGGAGTTTGAGGCCTTGTTTCTTCAGAATTATCCGAATGTGTGAGGTCAGGTCTTTATGTCGTTTGAGGACTTGCCTGAGGGCAGGGAGTGGGCATTGATGCCTCTGGCTGGGAGTGCTGCTGAGGTAGTAAGGAAAATATTCTTGAGTACTTGTGGAGGGTAAGGGTCTGCTGTTGAGCCTGCTATACTTGTGGCTTTGATGAATTATTTGCGTTTATTGATGGTGACAGATTTGAAAGAGAGGAATCTTGGTTGGAAATTGGAGTGAATAATCTTGAACGAAGGAGGATGTGCTTGCTGCCCTGGGTAGGACTTGCCCAGGAGGTAGCTGTTCAAGACCTTTGCTTTTGAGATGGGGTTGGCTGTCAGTGCATTTCAGAGATCCTGTGAATAGATGGTGCCAGGAGAGTTTCATTCTTTATTCCAGTATTCGGCAATGATTGGCTGTGGTTCTCTGGATGGGCAGGTAGCTACAGAAAAATATGTCAAGGAATTGAGCCTCTTCGGCCTTTTGATACTGGCTTTGTATAGTCTGAAAGATACTGTAAACAAAGCTTGTCATTAGTGCTGTACACTATCTTCCACTGTCTTTTGAATGCTCTGTTCTCTGCTGTTTTGTTGCCTTTAAGCCTGCACTGTACCGTCATCTGGTTAATGGGTAAAAAACCTGGGAGCAGTGTTTGAAGAGTGCTGAGGACAACTTTCTTTCACAATCTAGCAAAGGTTTTGGGGCTTATTTAGAGGTTGGCAGAAGGGATACTCGATCAAAACAAAACGGTTGTCCCACAGTGTTTCTGAGTCTCACGTGTTTGCACAGCATTTCTGAGTCCCACGTGTTTGCACAGCATTTCTGAGTCCCACGTGTTTGCACAGTGTTTCTGAGTCCCACATGTTTGCACAGTGTTTCTGAGTCCCACGTGTTTGCACAGCATTTCTGAGTCCCACGTGTTTGCACAGCATTTCTGAGTCCCACGTGTTTGCACAGTGTCTCTGAGTCCCACGAGTATGCACAGTGTTTCTGAGTCCCACGTGTTTGCACAGTGTCTCTGAGTCCCACGTGTTTGCACAGTGTCTCTGAGTCCCACATGTTTGCACAGTGTCTCTGAGTCCCACATGTTTGCACAGTGTCTCTGAGTCCCACGTGTTTGCACAGTGTCTTTGAGTCCCACGTGTATGCACAGTGTTTCTGAGTCCCACATGTTTGCACAGTGTCTCTGAGTCCCACGTGTTTGCACAGTGTTTCTGAGTCCCACGTGTTTGCACAGCATTTCTGAGTCCCACGTGTTTGCACAGTGTTTCTGAGTCCCACGTGTTTGCACAGTATTTCTGAGTCCCACGTGTTTGCACAGCATTTCTGAGTCCCACGTGTTTGCACAGCGTCTCTGAGTCCCACGTGTTTGCACAGTGTCTCTGAGTCCCACATGTTTGCACAGCATTTCTGAGTCCCACGTGTTTGCACAGCCATTCTGAGTCCCGCATGTTTGCACAGCATTTCTGAGTCCCACATGTTTGCACAGTGTCTCTGAGTCCCACGTGTTTGCACAGTGTCTCTGAGTCCCACATGTTTGCACAGCATTTCTGAGTCCCACGTGTTTGCACAGCCATTCTGAGTCCCACGTGTTTGCACAGCATTTCTGAGTCCCACGTGTTTGTACAGTGTTTCTGAGTCCCACGTGTTTGCACAGCATTTCTGAGTCCCACGTGTTTGCACAGCATTTCTGAGCCCCACGTGTTTGCACAGTGTCTCTGAGTCCCACGTGTTTGCACAGTGTTTCTGAGTCCCACGTGTTTGCACAGCATTTCTGAGTCCCACGTGTTTGCACAGCCATTCTGAGTCCCGCATGTTTGCACAGCATTTCTGAGTCCCACATGTTTGCACAGTGTCTCTGAGTCCCACGTGTTTGCACAGTGTTTCTGAGTCCCACGTGTTTGCACAGCATTTCTGAGTCCCACGTGTTTGCACAGCATTTCTGAGTCCCACGTGTTTGCACAGCATTTCTGAGTCCCACGTGTTTGCACAGCATTTCTGAGTCCCACGTGTTTGCACAGCGTTTCTGAGTCCCACGTGTTTGCACAGTGTTTCCGAGTCCCACGTGTTTGCACAGCATTTCTGAGTCCCACGTGTTTGCACAGTGTCTCTGAGTCACACGTGTTTGCACAGTGTTTCTGAGTCCCACGTGTTTGCACAGCATTTCTGAGTCCCACGTGTTTGCACAGCATTTCTGAGTCCCGCATGTTTGCACAGCATTTCTGAGTCCCACATGTTTGCACAGTGTCTCTGAGTCCCACATGTTTGCACAGTGTTTCCGAGTCCCACGTGTTTGCACAGCGTTTCTGAGTCCCACGTGTTTGCACAGCATTTCTGAGTCCCACATGTTTGCACAGTGTCTCTGAGTCCCACGTGTTTGCACAGTGTCTCTGAGTCCCACGTGTATGCACAGTGTTTCTGAGTCCCACATGTTTGCACAGTGTCTCTGAGTCCCACGTGTTTGCACAGTGTTTCTGAGTCCCACGTGTTTGCACAGCGTTTCTGAGTCCCACGTGTTTGCACAGTGTTTCTGAGTCCCACGTGTTTGCACAGCATTTCTGAGTCCCACATGTTTGCACAGCATTTCTGAGTCCCACGTGTTTGCACAGCCATTCTGAGTCCCGCATGTTTGCACAGCATTTCTGAGTCCCACGTGTTTGCACAGTGTCTCTGAGTCCCACATGTTTGCACAGCATTTCTGAGTCCCACGTGTTTGCACAGCCATTCTGAGTCCCACGTGTTTGCACACCCATTCTGAGTCCCACGTGTTTGCACAGCATTTCTGAGTCCCACGTGTTTGTACAGTGTTTCTGAGTCCCACGTGTTTGCACAGCATTTCTGAGTCCCACGTGTTTGCACAGCATTTCTGAGTCCCACGTGTTTGCACAGCATTTCTGAGTCCCACGTGTTTGCACAGCATTTCTGAGTCCCACGTGTTTGCACATCATCTCTGAGTCCCACGTGTTTGCACAGTGTCTCTGAGTCCCACATGTTTGCACAGCATTTCTGAGTCCCACGTGTTTGCACAGCCATTCTGAGTCCCGCATGTTTGCACAGCATTTCTGAGTCCCACGTGTTTGCACAGTGTCTCTGAGTCCCACATGTTTGCACAGCATTTCTGAGTCCCACGTGTTTGCACAGCCATTCTGAGTCCCACGTGTTTGCACAGCCATTCTGAGTCCCACGTGTTTGCACAGTGTCTCTGAGTCCCACGTGTTTGCACAGTGTTTCTGAGTCCCACGTGTTTGCACAGCATTTCTGAGTCCCACGTGTTTGCACAGTGTCTCTGAGTCCCACGTGTTTGCACAGTGTTTCTGAGTCCCACGTGTTTGCACAGCATTTCTGAGTCCCACGTGTTTGCACAGTGTCTCTGAGTCCCACATGTTTGCACAGCATTTCTGAGTCCCACGTGTTTGCACAGCCATTCTGAGTCCCACGTGTTTGCACAGCCATTCTGAGTCCCACGTGTTTGCACAGTGTCTCTGAGTCCCACGTGTTTGCACAGTGTTTCTGAGTCCCACGTGTTTGCACAGCATTTCTGAGTCCCACGTGTTTGCACAGCATTTCTGAGTCCCACGTGTTTGCACAGCCATTCTGAGTCCCGCATGTTTGCACAGCATTTCTGAGTCCCACATGTTTGCACAGTGTCTCTGAGTCCCACGTGTTTGCACAGTGTTTCTGAGTCCCACGTGTTTGCACAGCGTTTCTGAGTCCCACGTGTTTGCACAGCATTTCTGAGTCCCACATGTTTGCACAGTGTCTCTGAGTCCCACGTGTTTGCACAGTGTCTCTGAGTCCCACGTGTATGCACAGTGTTTCTGAGTCCCACATGTTTGCACAGTGTCTCTGAGTCCCACGTGTTTGCACAGTGTTTCTGAGTCCCACGTGTTTGCACAGCGTTTCTGAGTCCCACGTGTTTGCACAGTGTTTCTGAGTCCCACGTGTTTGCACAGCATTTCTGAGTCCCACATGTTTGCACAGCATTTCTGAGTCCCACGTGTTTGCACAGCCATTCTGAGTCCCGCATGTTTGCACAGCATTTCTGAGTCCCACGTGTTTGCACAGTGTCTCTGAGTCCCACATGTTTGCACAGCATTTCTGAGTCCCACGTGTTTGCACAGCCATTCTGAGTCCCACGTGTTTGCACAGCCATTCTGAGTCCCACGTGTTTGCACAGCATTTCTGAGTCCCACGTGTTTGCACAGCGTTTCTGAGTCCCACGTGTTTGTACAGTGTTTCTGAGTCCCACGTGTTTGCACAGCATTTCTGAGTCCCACGTGTTTGCACAGCATTTCTGAGTCCCACGTGTTTGCACAGCATTTCTGAGTCCCACGTGTTTGCACAGCATCTCTGAGTCCCACGTGTTTGCACAGTGTCTCTGAGTCCCACATGTTTGCACAGCATTTCTGAGTCCCACGTGTTTGCACAGCCATTCTGAGTCCCGCATGTTTGCACAGCATTTCTGAGTCCCACGTGTTTGCACAGTGTCTCTGAGTCCCACATGTTTGCACAGCATTTCTGAGTCCCACGTGTTTGCACAGCCATTCTGAGTCCCACGTGTTTGCACAGCCATTCTGAGTCCCACGTGTTTGCACAGCATTTCTGAGTCCCACGTGTTTGCACAGTGTCTCTGAGTCCCACGTGTTTGCACAGTGTTTCTGAGTCCCACGTGTTTGCACAGCATTTCTGAGTCCCACGTGTTTGCACAGCATTTCTGAGTCCCACGTGTTTGCACAGCCATTCTGAGTCCCGCATGTTTGCACAGCATTTCTGAGTCCCACATGTTTGCACAGTGTCTCTGAGTCCCACGTGTTTGCACAGTGTTTCTGAGTCCCACGTGTTTGCACAGCATTTCTGAGTCCCACGTGTTTGCACAGCATTTCTGAGTCCCACGTGTTTGCACAGCATTTCTGAGTCCCACGTGTTTGCACAGTGTTTCCGAGTCCCACGTGTTTGCACAGCGTTTCTGAGTCCCACGTGTTTGCACAGCATTTCTGAGTCCCACGTGTTTGCACAGTGTCTCTGAGTCACACGTGTTTGCACAGTGTTTCTGAGTCCCACGTGTTTGCACAGCATTTCTGAGTCCCACGTGTTTGCACAGTGTCTCTGAGTCCCACGTGTTTGCACTGAGTCCCACGTGTTTGCACAGTGTTTCCGAGTCCCACGTGTTTGCACAGTGTCTCTGAGTCCCACATGTTTGCACAGTGTCTCTGAGTCCCACATGTTTGCACAGTGTCTCTGAGTCCCACGTGTTTGCACAGTGTCTCTGAGTCCCACGTGTATGCACAGTGTTTCTGAGTCCCACATGTTTGCACAGTGTCTCTGAGTCCCACGTGTTTGCACAGTGTCTCTGAGTCCCACATGTTTGCACAGCATTTCTGAGTCCCACGTGTTTGCACAGTGTTTCTGAGCGCCACGTGTTTGCACAGCATTTCTGAGTCCCACGTGTTTGCACAGCATTTCTGAGTCCCACGTGTTTGCACAGCCATTCTGAGTCCCACATGTTTGCACAGTGTCTCTGAGTCCCACGTGTTTGCACAGTGTTTCTGAGTCCCACGTGTTTGCACAGCATTTCTAAGTCCCACGTGTTTGCACAGCATTTCTGAGTCCCACGTGTTTGCACAGCATTTCTGAGTCCCACATGTTTGCACAGTGTTTCCGAGTCCCACGTGTTTGCACAGCGTTTCTGAGTCCCACGTGTTTGCACAGCATTTCTGAGTCCCACGTGTTAGCGCAGTGTCTCTGAGTCACACGTGTTTGCACAGTGTTTCTGAGTCCCACGTGTTTGCACAGCATTTCTGAGTCCCACGTGTTTGCACAGTGTCTCTGAGTCCCACGTGTTTGCACTGAGTCCCACATGTTTGCACAGTGTTTCCGAGTCCCACGTGTTTGCACAGCATTTCTGAGTCCCACGTGTTTGCACAGTGTTTCCGAGTCCCACGTGTTTGCACAGTGTTTCCGAGTCCCACGTGTTTGCACAGTGTTTCCGAGTCCCACGTGTTTTCACAGCGTTTCTGAGTCCCACGTGTTTTCACAGCGTTTGAGTCCCACGTGTTTCCACAGCGTTTGAGTCCCACGTGTTTCCACAGCATTTGAGTCCCACGTGTTTGCACAGTGTTTCTGAATCCCATGAGTATGCACAGTGTTTCTGAGTCCCACGTGTTTGCACAGTGTTTCTGAATCCCATGAGTATGCACAGTGTTTCTGAGTCCCATGAGTTTGCACAGTGTGTCTGAGTCCCACGTGTTTGCACAGTGTTTCTGAGTCCCATAAGTTTGCACAGTGTTTCTGAGTCCCATGAGTTTACACAGTGTTTTGTCTACACATTTCTGCTACTCTCAGCAGTCAAAGTAACTGAGTCAAATACTCCAGCTCGTAACCCCATTGGGGTCGATAGCCCCCATTACTGACCCCATCAAGATTATCCGGTAGCTCAGAATGAGAGCCTACGTCTGTGCTTTACTTTGTTTTTCGGGGGAACCTGAGGGAAGGTCTGAAAACAAGTATATCTGAGAGGCATGAGTGTTCATGTAACCATGCTTGTGAAAAGGATGCTGTGTGGTGTCTGAGAGGGGGCAGCTCCTGTCAGGAATCGTCTTCACCTTCAGTTTGTAGGTAGGGGGAGGCATATCAAGAGAAAAGATTTAGAAAGGCTAATAATAATAATAGTTGGTTAAGATATGTTTTATGTCACTAGTGATGCAGCGCCCATGCAGAAAAACTGTCTCAAATACGCTACCCTACACCATAATACTCACCATTAATCATAAATCACTCACAAGGCCCATTTACAACTGAGACAATTTTTGGGCAACTGAATCATGTGACCTAATTAATCAGAACCTATTCACAATCTATTTACACATTTATATACATCTGTAGTTTATCATTCCTTACCATGGTTATAATGCTTTTATCATATTAATTAAGTCACTTAGGTAAATGGATCAACTAATGGTAACTAGACCATGAATAAACAAGACCAGCTTGTTGTTTCAAAATCTAATTTATTAATTTTATTCTTCAAAGAAAAAGCATTTCTTTAATAAGTCATTATTTTATTAGCGAAATAGCAGCATTAAATTGAGGAAAAGCATATTAGACTGACATTTCAAAGAATAATCAATTAGCATGAATTAGACAAAATGATCAGTTTCTTCAAAACCTAAGTTCTAATTTCCCTGTCTAAAACTCGCTCCATCTAAAGGAAAAGTCATTAAGGCCTATTATTCTTACGTGCGCCAAGTGTCCGTCAGCACGTCACACCCTACTGGATTCAGAATGCGAGCAGCACCCTCCTGCCCATGGGGGCAATTTTTATACCTTTCTAACTAGCTAATCTCACCAAAAAGTATTCTTTTCTCAACCATCCAGAGTCCGGATTGGCTGACAGATGTCAGTCCATATGAGATCACCTCCTTTTCAATCCAAAGTTAAACTTTTCTAAAACACCATTGTTCACTTTCTCACGAGACCATTAGCTTCCTCGGAAATGCAACAATATTTGAAACTGTCCGTTGCTTCCTTGGCTTGGCAGGTCTGCCACATCCTGTGTGTCCTTGATTTTGTCACTTGCAGAGCTCATCTTGCACAACAAATGTATTATTTTTTTCTCTGTGCTCAGCTCTTCACGACAGGATTACAAACATTTTATTTTCAAAACGCTAGGCCTCAAGCCTTAGGCCTCCCTCATGGAGAACTAGTATTTAAAGAAACACAATACATCAATTAATTAGAGCATTGAAAACCCTTCTGTTACCCACCCCCTTTACTAATTATTAACCCGTTAATATATGTTACCTAGCTTAAGCACAAGCCACAGATTTCTCCACGAACTTAGGCCACATGAAAGACGAATGACATAACATAAGCACACAAAATAAGCACATGCCATTAATAAAACAGCTTTATTTACAACAAGGGGTGGTGAGGGACAGAGTCTCTGAATTAAGCAGAATACTCTCACCCAGTCAAGAGATCAGGGCTAGATCCAACACCGTTTTTTAGCTCATTGCACCATCCCAGTTTCAGAACCTGGCTGTATGCAAATTAGTCTGTTCCTGTCCTGTGCATGATGGGAACAGGGCAAACGAAACTACAAAAGCCAATTCTTACACTGGGAAGGAAACAAGCTTCCGGGGACCGGTTTCTGGCATTTCAGCCGTCTTCGGCCCGGCTTGCTTGAATCCTGATGGTGCAATGAGCAAGGGACTCATGTCTGAGTATACCCTTCCACGCTTAGGGTGGACAAAATTATTTACAACAAGGGGTGGTGAGGGACAGAGTCTCTGAATTAAGCAGAATGCTCTCACCCAGTCAAGAGATCAGGGCTAGATCCAACACCGTTTTTTAGCTCATTGCACCACCCCTTGTTGTAAATATTAATAAAACAGCAGCATTTAATTCTGACAAAGACAATAGACAAGATTAATTCATTATTTTCCACGAACTTGCAGTTTGCAACATATTGCACATTTGTTAATCCCCTGTGTCGTGTAATGCATTTTAATCTAGGTTGATTAGTACATTTCATTCACAAACTTATTAATATGATTATATTATGGAAGTTTAACTTCGCGAGTCAGAATAAAATATCACTCTGAACCTCGCTCCATCAACTCCCTCATCTGGTGATTTCAAAATCACCAACCTATACCCAAAATTTTAGCAAAATTTTAATCTTTAAGAACACGTTTTGATTTACTCAGTATTAGTATTTCTAGAAGCTTGTTTCTGCTGTCTGCTTGAAACTCTCATACTATGATCTGCGAAACTCTTCCAATTCTATTTCCTTTTCTTGTGCCTTTCTAAGCTTGTAAATCCTCTTCTTTTCCCTCAGATATTTCTTTCTCTTGTGCAGCATGCAACTAATTTTCAACAGAAGTATCACAAAAACTATGACTAGTAAAGGAGTCAGTATTTTGCCTCAAATTGAACTACCTATCTCTTGAAACCAGGTTTTGATTGCTGCAATTCTTTTGCTCAAGCGTTCAGAAAAGTCCTCATCTTCTAAAGGAACAACTTCTGAATGAAGCCCTGTGATGTTTTTAATGTACAGCTCAATATTCTTGCTCTTATGAGGAATATATGTGCAGCAATGCTGGACATGTAAAATTCCACAAACTCCTCCCTCTTTTGCTAGCAGAATGTCAAGCGCAAGACGATTCTGCATAACCATGGTTCTCATGGCAATAATTTCAGTATCCACTAACTGAAAACCACCAGCAGTGTCAGTGGATAGTCTGTCAACAATTGTGGACAATTTTCTGATTTTTACTGCATTCAGGGTTATACCCACAAAAGGAATTACTGCACCAAAAATATCTCCCAAAATTTCTGAAAAACTTTCTCTTCTGAATCTACTCAGATGCTTGCCAATTTCAAATGAACCTTTTTCATTTCTGTCTACATGAAAAATCTTTGGGAAGACTAAACCAACGTAACAAGTCCCATACCAGTTGTCTGGGAGATTGTAGTAAGCCTTGTTCCCACATACAAAATAAACTTCAGGAAAAATTGGATCTTTGCCACCTTTGAATCCCCATCCACCCAAGATTTTTTTTTTATATATATATTTTTTATTTTAACAGTAAGACAAGAGTAGGCATTACAAATATCAGGTGTCAAACAATTCAATGCGGGAAAGGGACAGGCGGGGAATTATACATACACGAATCATCATAAGAAACCCACGGTAAATCGCGACTATACACAACAGTTAGGCAGAATAAACAGTCTATCATATGATCGAAAACAACCCCGCCACATCCTCCCCCATCCGCAATGATACAGGATAATTAAAGCCAGTATAGACACCCGAGCAAGAAAGGATCCATGAAGAATAAACAGCCCACTTCTCGTAAAGGGAAAAGGAAAGACAAAAGGGGCCATAGAACAAAACAAAGGAAAAAAAAAAAAACTCCACTAACACCCCACCCTGCACCCCTGCAATGGCTACGGCCTAACCCCACTAGCAGCGTGCCTGTCGCCCAAGAGCTACCCTAAAAGAAGGGAAAGAGAGAAAAAGTGGTGGAGGGAAAACCAAACACACTCCCGGTCTCCCGTGCCCCCCGCCAACAGCGACCACCCCCAGACGCAATAAAGCCAACATTCAGCAAAATATACAAACCAGTCGGGGGAGTATAGTCAATAGCCACCCAATTCCCGTTACACTATAGGCATAACCCCGGCATTACTGAAAACTATAATATCGGATCCAAGCAGTAAAGGTCAGCCCTGGCCAGTACGATCTTCCTTAAGAGTCTCCGTCTCTCGAGCCGCCATCTTGAGAAAAAGGGCAAAGCGTCCATGAAAGTTCTCGACAGTGCAGTAGAGTCGCATGCAGAATAAATGTTCACGAATAAAACAATGAAATGCTTCCAGGAACAGCACGTTTTCCAAAAAGTCACTGAAGAACTTGTTACCACACTGGAGACCGTTCATAGTTGTAGCATAAGGAAACAGAGTCGAACAGGAGACGCTGGCATTAAGCACAGGCTTGAGAGTCATCGATTCTGGACCGCCAGGGCTCAGGAAATCCGGTATCGGCACAGGGACCTCGAGTCCAGACGTTCGGTGCATCGCTGCTACAACAGCCAGAGGAGAGCTCAGCAAAGAATCATCCTCCGGTTCCAGGATACCGTCCACTTTCACGATCAGTGTCCGGAACACAGCGCCAGTATGCGAATGGAGCGCCTCAATGGCGGCCATGACGGCCCGCAGCGATGGCGTGCCTTCCATCCGCTCCGTCCCCTCTCAGTAGGCGGCAGAGCCGGATTTGAACCCCGGAGGCCGGCTACTCCGGGGTAACAGGCCACGCAAATCAGATGTAAAACAGTGGGCGCTCCTCTTATAGCAGAACACACCTTTGCCGTCAGCGAGGGCCCCGTCCCGTCGACCCCGGGTGGTCAGCAAGGTCTTCGGTCACCAGATCCCCACCACGGCATCCGGTGGAACACGCTGGTGTGTCCTCGGTGTAGATCAATCACAGGACCGTCACCAAAAAGCAACAATTCACGGCACACTTCGGGAGACCGGCCCAGTCCAGGTCTCACGGCCGTTGTTGATCACTTCCAGACCGGATAGGTTAGAAATCGAGGTCCCGGCTTCCCTACGATGTTAGGCCGAGAATGGAGACACAGCGTATCTTCGTCAACCGATGAGCTAGAAAACTCGGGATTGCACCGTTAGAAGCAGTAGAACTTCATAAACAGGGGAATCAGGTGTAAAGTCAGGATTGAAGGCAGGATATTCGAGCTGCTGGCGGAGGTCGGCGGAGCCGGCAGCTTACGCGGCCATCTTGGTTGCTAGCGTAGCTCCTCCCCCGATCCACCCAAGATTTGATAAGTATCCTCACATTGACTTGCACCCACAAAATATTTATCAAAAAGCGTGTTATCTCTTCTAATGCAAAGCTTACCACTAACAGGTTTATCTATGTGAATGGCAACATTTTCTGATGATCTACCATTAAGCTTTTCATCTTCAACTTGCCAAAACTTAGATTTGGTTTGTTTCAGCATCTCATTTCTTTTATAAATTGCTCTCCTTTCCTCAACTAGGTTTAGGAAAGTCTTTTCTTCAGTTCTCAATTTACAAGTTAAATTATTTCTAAAAGCATACTCATATGTTAACTCATTTGTTACAATAAAGAATTCCCTCATCTGTTTAGCTTGTTTATGCTTATTCAAGCTTTTATCAACCTTTAAATTTGCAAAAATCTCGTCGTGGTTAGATTAGTAATACTCTAAACAACCTGTTTGATAAAACAGACTAGCTATTACGCTGCATGTAATGCCATAAGTAAGGGGAAGCATGTTATAGGTCACCCCCTCAGAAACTGAGGCTGGTAATTTCACACAAATATAACAATCCTTAACATCCATTACTCTAACATATTCGGAAAGTAGTCTTGAAAAGGTATTAGTAGAAAAATCACCAACAGATCTATCTTGGTGGATCTCTGGTTTGTGATCAATAACTCCATTAGACTTATCTACAGCATTTTTGTTCTCTTCTTTAGCCATAGCCTTGCTTGACATGTTAGCTTTGTACATTTCCTTGTCAATTCCAAAAGGGAAAATGACAGCTAAAATTAACCAGACCAAAACTATTAGAACCGCACAAATTAAAGACATTTTACAACACCTCCTTAGAATGGAACACCTCGAGTTACTGTTAACATAAGGCATCTTTACTCTAAGACAAAAGCCTCACAAGAAAAACAAAAATCAAAAATTTTAAAACTCACTAATCACTAAATATACCCCCGTTTTTAATTTTTTTTTAGAAATAACCCTACTTTCTAACAGCTTTTCTTCGACCTTGCGTCTTACATCAAATGTATTTTCCAGCTAACACAATTTCTTCGACCTTGTGTGACCTAACACAATTTCTTCAGCCTTATGCCAAAACAAATCTTACAGAAACCATTTAATCATTTCCACTGGTGTCATCTAAATCTTCCTGACTACTACTATTTACTTCCACTACTGGTGGAATAATAATATAGGTCCACTCAGGGGACTTGTACTTTTGATTTGGCTTTACAACTCTTTTTGGCTTACTAGTAATCACTTCTATTTTCTTCACCTGCTCTTTTAATCTGTTTACAAATTTGAATTTTAGGCCCTCATTTTCATTAGGCTAATTATCACCTTTTCTTGGTAATTTTTTCTTTGGTTCAGATTTTTTACACTCTTCCCTCCAAGCACTTTTCCTGAAATTTCTTATTTCAGAATCTTCATCACTATCTTCTGTTTCTGTTTCTGATACTTCAATCATTAATCTAGGCTCTTCTTTACTCGGCAGTTTCACTCTGTTAGGAACATCATCCCTATAGCTAGTACTCGGAACTACGTCTTCTTCTTCTTCCGCAACAACTTCCAACTTCCCAGTTTCAGGAATTCCGTTCCTGCCTTCAGAGTTTCCAATCTGCTTTTCAATACTCTCCTGATTTTGAATTTCCACTTGACCAGATTCTTCTGCTTCTTTTTCTAACAGTTTTTCTTCATCTTCTGAGTCAAGTATCACAATCTCTTCAATATCTTCATTCAATGCCTTATTCGCAATTGAATTTTCCAGATGTCGACCTTCTTGTCGATCTTCAGAATCTGGATTTCTTTCAGGTTCTTCTTCAGAATCTGAATCAGTTGTAGTGTCACCTTCGTCTGGATTTTCAGGTGTTGGCACACGAATGGTGTGGCTAGCGTGAATCCACCTTTTTAATCCTTTGCACTTTACTGCATTTGTTGTGACAAGAATCACCTGTCTTGCCTTTTGCCACCTGGGTACCAGACAATTTCTTCTCCGGTGTATTTTTGTCCTCACCCAGTCTCGTGGTAACAGATCATGAGCTTTTTCCTTGTCTCTTGCAATTACATCAGTTCCCACCTGGTGGAACACAGAAGTCACGACGTCAGAAAGGTTCTTACCGTATTCCAAAATGACACTATCATTTATACTCATAAGTTTTCCTACTGGTACAAATGCTTGTCTCATGACTCTACCCATGACAATGTCATGAGGACTCAGACCTGTCTTTTTATCAGGGGTACTTCTCAAAAACATCAAAACAAGTGGAAGTGCATCAGTCCACTTTACTCCTGTAGCTAAACACATCTTGGCAATTCTATTCTTGATCGTACCATTTATTTGCTCAACAACACCTGATGCTTCTGGTCTGTAGGCACAGTGGAGCTTCTGTTTTATGTTCAGTGCTTCACAAATCATTTGTAATAGTCTGTTTTCAAAATGTGTGCCTCGATCAGATTCCACAGTCACTGGAAAACTGTACCTAGTTATGATCTCCCTTAAAAGCAATTTTGCAACAGTAACTGAATCATTGTGACGTGTTGGAAATGCTTCCACCCATCTTGAAAAAAGACGAACTATCACGAGAACGTACCTCAATTTATTGTGGAGTGGCATGTCAATGAAATCCATTTGTAACCTAGTAAAAGGACCACCCTCCCGTCCTATGGTTCCCATGCTCACAACTGTTTTTCTGTTTGGGTTCATTTGTTGACAGCCTAAGCATCTCTGACAAAATGATTCTGCAATTATTCTGAACTTTGGGTTGAACCATGTCTGCCTAAATAACCTGATCATGGAATCTCTTCCAATATGTCCTGGACCATGATACATTCGAGCCATGTCAGCAATCATGCAATTTGGCATTACTGGTCTGTCATCTTTATAAACCCATATTTCATCTTCCTCTCGCTGTCTACAACCTGCTCTTAACCATGAATTTTTCTCCTCATCATCCGCTTCATCTTGTAAATCTTTAACTCCTCGCCATGTCTCAACTACAGATGTTAGCATGAGTGAATTCAAAACATGTTCATTGTTTTTCTCCCGATTGATTGAATAATTGTTTATCGCACAATGTTTTGCAATCTCATCTGCATAGGCATTACCTTTTGTTATATAATCATTGCCTCTTTTATGAGCTGTACATTTCACGACAGCAATTTTCTCTGGTAACTGAATGCTATCGATCAATATTTTGATCAACTTTGCATTTCTTATTGGTGATCCCGCAGAAGTTAAATAACCTGTTTGAGACCAGAGCTGACCATAGTCATGGACTACGCCATACCCATACTGACTATCAGTCACTATGGTAATTCTTATTCCCTTTGCTCTTTCACACGCCCGAATCAAAGCAATCAATTCTGCTACCTGAGCTGAACGGATTCCTTCAAGACAGGAAGCCTCAACTACATCTGCAACTGTACAGACAGAATATGCTGCTCTCAGAATACCCTCGTCTGATCTCAAACATGAACCATCAACAAAGTAAACAAAATCTGACTCTGGCAATGGAACATCTTTAATGTCCTGCCTGGGTTTAGTACAATATTCTAAAACATCCAAGCATTTGTGATCAATGTCATTTTCATTTCTGATCTCTGTTATAGTACCATCAGGCAACAATGTGGAAGGATTTAAATTCACACACCTCGCTATTAATACATTATCTGATCCCAGAATAGTTTTTTCATATTTCGTTAATCTGTTACTTGTCAGATGCTGTGTTTTGCTTCTGGTAAGGAGAATTTAAACAGAATGGGGTACATAAACTTTTACAGGAAATCCCATTATAATTCCTTTGCTCTGTTCAAGGCTTACACTTGTTGCAGCCATTGCTTTTAAGCAGCCAGGTAAAGCTTTTGCAACAGGATCAATAACTGCTAAAAAATAAGCAATTGGTTTTCTCAGTTTTCCATGTCTCTGTATTAGAACTGACAATGCACATCCTTCTCTTTCACTGCAATACAGCTCAAATTCTTTTTCATAATCCGGCATACCCAAAGCAGGTGCTTCACACAGACTTCTTTTTAACTGCTCAAAAGCTTCTAACTCAGTTTGTGTTAAAATAATTGGGTCTTTTATGTCTGCTTTTGTCAGTCTCTGAAGTGGTTTTGCAATTACTGAAAATCCACTAATCCATTGGCGACAATAACCAACCATTCCTAGAAACCTTCTGACTTGTCTCTGTGTTTCTGGAGGTTGCATTCCCTGAATCATTTTAATTCTCTCAAGTGTTACCTGTCTGATTCCTTTCGCAATCCTGTGACCAAGATATTTAACTACTTGTTTGCAAAACTGTAATTTTGCAGGAGACACTTTATGTCCTTCATCTGACAAATGATTCAAAAGAGTAATGGTATCTGTAACACAGTTTTCTCGTGTTTTTCCAGCCACAAGAAGGTCATCTATGTATTGCACCAATGTTGATTTTCCAGGTAAGTCTAGATTTTCTAAGGATTTCTTTAGCAACTGATTAAAGATAGATGGACTCTCTGTATACCCTTGAGGGATACGACACCATGTTAGGATGCGATCCTGGAACCTGAACGCAAAAATTTGCTGGCTATCTGGATGCAATGGAACAGTGAAGAAAGCATTGCAGAGGTCTATGACTGTATACCATTCTGCATCATGCGGAATCTGATAAAGAATTACCGCAGGATTTGGAACAACTGGGCAACATGGAACAACTATCTGATTAACCTTTCTCAGGTCTTGAACAATCCTGTAAGTTCCATTTGGCTTTTTGATACCCATAATCGGTGAATTACATGGGCTACTTTCAATTGCTTTCAAAACACCTTGTTTTATAAATTTCTCAATTATAGGTATAACACCTTCAATAGTTTCCGCTTTCATTTTATACTGAGAAATGTTTGGAAAATCTACTCCTTGTTTTACTGTAATTTTAACTGGATCCACATTTTTCATCAAACCCATTTCGCTTCCTGTTAAATCCCAAATTTTGGCATTAACTGTCTCTTTTAATTCTTCTGGAATATTTTCTTTATCAAATGCAGGAAATAATTTACTTTCCTCTGCTTCAACCATTAACATTGTTAACTTGTACAACCCATCTTGCTCGAGTGTTTGAAGCTCTATACCATCTGGTGAGCACTATATTTTACAATTCATCTTGCACAATATATCCCTCCCTAACAGGTTTACAGGACTACTGTTACAAACTACAAATCTATGTTTGTCTTTAAATTTGCCAATTTCAACATTTACAGGATCAGTCAAGTTTGTTTCAATTTGTTGATTAGCTACGCCAACTACTTGGATGGTGTCCCCAGAGAGAGGCAGGTTTTCTATTTCCACTGATCTAACAGTAGAACGGGTAGCACCTCTGTCCACAAGAAAAGTGATTTCTACATCATTCACTTTACCATTAACAAATGGACCAGATTGGTCTACCTCAAGAGTGGCTCCAAGCACACACTCTTCCTCCTCTCTCAGGCACCGTCATAAATAATCATCAGAATCACTCCCTCCATTTTCATTCAACAAATATTATTGTGAAACATTTTGCACATTCACTCTTTGCGATCTGTTTACCTGATGACCTCCACTGAATCCCATCTCAAAATTGTACCTTTGTACATTCACACAATTTGGAAGTGGTGGTTGTGGAATCTGACTCTGGTGATTCACTACCTGTCGCTGTAGCGGTTGCTGTAGCTGTTGCTGCAGATTTATCTCATTCTGCATCTGTGGATTTAATGATGCATTTTTAAAATTTCTGGGCGGATTTTTACATTTGCGCTTCCAGTGTCCAATTTCGCCGCAATTAAAACATGGGAGTTTTTGTTTCAGCTCCTCAATATTCACATTAAATTTAGGTTTGTTATAATTGCCTTTAAATTTGCCTTGATTCTGATTAACATTTTTGTTTTCCAAATTTGCAATTTGTTGTTCATCTACTTTTACTTGTGCCCACATAGCTTTTTCCTTTAGCTTCTTTTGCTTCACATCTATCTCATCACTACAATATTTTGCCTTTCTCAAAATATCATCAACTGAGAGTGACTGCCAACCAACTATTCCGTTTCTAATCATATCACCAATTTCAGGTCTTCAACCATAAACAAACCTGTATATAAAGTGGCTCATGTCCTTTTCACTTAATTTTTCATAGCCACTGTACTGTTTAAAAACCAACAGTAACCTTTCATAAAATGAATGTACTGATTCTTTTGGTTCCTGATTTGTTCTATCTATTTTAACTCAATCAACTTCTTTCGGGGGAATCTTGTTTTTCAACCAATAAATTACTTTATCATACAATTCCATAACATCTGATGATGGTGCACCTGTTACACTATCTCGCGCAGGTTCTACTTTTGGCCAACTTACAGAAACATTACATTCTGTCCATAGATCTAATGGGACAACAATGTCAAAGAATCCATCAAGATCAATCCACAGAACCTTTGAGACTTTGATGAATCTATCCACCTGTCGATACCATTCCACAGGCTTTTCTCTCAACCGAGGGAAATCATTTGTGAATAATAAAATATCCTGTCTTGACCAAGGGACATGCACATACCCACCTCCTGCTATTTCTCTCATCGGGAACTGATTTGCCACTTCACCCCTTTCTCTCCTTTCTTCCTCTCTTTTCTTTGTCCATTTCACTCTCCATTTACTTAGATCTCCTAATCTTTTTAAATATACAATCAATTCTTTTATATGAATTATTCTTCCATTGGTATTCATGCTTTCAATGTCTTTTTCAGAGTAGTCCACTCTGTAACTTTTTCCCAAATTTTTCTGTCTACTCAAATCAATTTCTAATTCAGTAGCCAATTCCTCTAACTGAACATACTTTATTTTCGTTTTCCATTGTATGCTTTTGCAAATAAACAACAATTCATCATCCTGATATTGCTTTAAATTATCAGGTCCAATTGTGCCAATTATTAATTCCTCTAAATCTGCTTTCAATTTTGCAACATCAAGTAATTTAGTTTCTGGAGTTTTTGGGATATGCGTTAAATCTATTTTAGTTATGCTCTTTTCAGGTGACTCAGCATCAGATTTTGCACCAGTTGGTGTTTTGCATATTGGACTTTGATTAAAAGTTAAATAAGGCATCATCATTGATCTATCTCGGTGAATTTCTGATAAATCTGAATAAAATTTTTCAGCCACTTTCTGAATTTCTGCATTTAATGGAATAGTTAAAGCTGAGTGTCTAACTTCTCCTTGATCAAACACTGGTTGAACAGGACCAATCGTTACTGGAACTGTTACTGCTTCCATACTTTTAGTTAACTGTTGTATTAATTCTTCTTTTGCTCGTAAATATTCTGAAGAATTTGGCATTTCCCCAGAACCTTCTGTTCTTATTACCTTTCTTGGAATTTCATCTCTGCGAACTGGAGTTTCAGCATAATTTCTATTTTCACCAGATATGCTAGAATTAGTTCTGGTTTCTATTCTTTCAGGAGTATTTGCATTATTCGGGTATAATCTGGGAAATGCTTCATTACTAACTTCTCTAGGTGGTGCACTTGGAGTAATTCCTGGAGGAATCATTGGGGAAGACCATGAACAAGCTGGTTGATAAGGAGTAGGCTTTTTCCGATTTGTAATTAAAATCTCTTCTAAAACAGGATCTTCTAAATCACTTTCCTCAGCATTATTATTTTTCTTTTGAGTGTTCTTTTGACCTGAAACTTCAGTAACCATTTCTCTAACTGGGTACGTACCATCACACATGTCTGCACGTCTCCAACGACGCATTCTATCTTCATGAGTTTCCCTATTAATGTCTAACTTTGGACCTCTTGTTATACCACTGTTTTCTCGTTGAAGTTCAAACATCTCATCCTCCCATTCAACTAAAGCTTCAAATTGAGTAGGTCTAGGCTTTGGCACAAGAGCCATCATTTATTCTCTCAAGTTTTTCAAAACTCTCATATTAAATGATCCATCTTCCGGCCATGCTAGTACACCATCATCTTTGGTATAATCCATCCAATTATCAAACCAAAGACAAGTATGATAACCATATTCACCTTCCATATAGGCTGTAGGTGTTTTGTACTTATGAAGTAATTTTCCATTTCGCGTTTCAATTTTCCTATCAGGTTTAAGTATATTTTTCAATTTCTGAAGCCATGTAAGCTTCTTTTCCTCTATCTTGTAGTAATAACTCATGTTTTTAATCAAATCCACTTATTTCTAAATGATCGTAAGTACTTCCTTGTTGTTCCGCAAACCCAACCAATCTGTGCGCGAAACTCACCTACAAACCAATCAGGTTACGCTACGTCACTACCTTGCTCAACCAATAGAAATACTGCTTTCAGGTTAAGCAAATCAGCTATCAGCTCGTCTCAGTCACGTGAGCCAACCAGTGCGTTTATTGTAACGTATGTTACCCAATCACAGCGCGGACCTTTGTGACGTACACTGCCGCTTCAGCTTCTCGTCTCTCACTCCTAGAGCTCACCCCTCCTTCACAAAATATTTTCACAGCGCCATTTTAAACAAAACTTTTCGATGAATTTCAATTAGTAACTCCAGAAAAACAAACCATTTGTCTGTTTCGCTAAGATAAAGTGATAGCCTTTGCAATCATACAAGTATTCTTTGTGTGGAATAGACGACGCTATTCTCACAGAATATTCATTCATTGATAAAGTAAGACTACTCTACCCTTCTAACAGGTAATAACAAACTCGTTTCTCTCTAAATGCACTTAAAGTGTCAATTCAAAGTTTCACTCGAATGTAATTACAAAATCATTTACACACATTCAAACTAAGAAAACCCTAACCATACGTACATGAAATCTTGGCAGGACTTTAACCAACCACAGATATCCTCACTCGTCAGTAAGAATAGACGTCACTACCTTACCCTTCACTCAAGCTTGGATAAATTCTACTACTCTTTTCACAGTGAGTTTTAAAACAGGCACCAAGTCCCTATACTCAAAAGCTATGATTTCATAGACAATCCTCACTATGAATTTTACCTAGCACACCTAAAGTCCCTAAACTTGTGCTGTAGGTCCACAACACTAGTGATATATGTCAATACCACTATTTTGAAACAGAACAAATGTACTGTGCAACTTCACCTCTTACACTACTCTTGTACCGGTACAAAACCAGGAATTTTCACACTGCTGGAAAAAACCTATCAACTACATATAACAACTTAACAAACTCAACATATGTTAAAACATCAATCCTATGTAATTACCATGTAGCATGTCCGTTACCATAGTAGCCATCCTCTGCTACCAAGAAATTGATGCAGCGCCCATGTAGAAAAACTGTTTCAAATACGCTACCCTACACCATAATACTCACCATTAATCATAAATCACTCACAAGGCCCATTTACAACCGAGACAATTTTTGGGCGACTGAATCATGTGACCTAATTAATCAGAACCTATTCACAAACTATTTACACATTTATATACATCTGCAGTTTATCATTTCTTACCATGGTTATAATGCTTTTATCATATTAATTAAGTCACTTAGGTAAATGGATCAACTAATGGTAACTAGACCATGAATAAACAAGACCAGCTTGTTGTTTCAAAATCTAATTTATTAATTTTATTCTTCAAAGAAAAAGCATTTCTTTAATAAGTCATTATTTTATTAGCGAAATAGCAGCATTAAATTGAGGAAAAGCATATTAGACTGACATTTCAAAGAATAATCAATTAGCATGAATTAGACAAAATGATCAGTTTCTTCAAACCCTAAGTTCTAATTTCCCTGTCTAAAACTCGCTCCATCTAAAGGAAAAGTCATTAAGGCCTATTATTCTTACGTGCGCCAAGTGTCCGTCAGCACGTCACGCCCTACTGGATTCGGAATGCGAGTAGCACCCTCCTGCCCATGGGGGCAATTTTTATACCTTTCTAACTAGCTAATCTCACCAAAAAGTATTCTTTTCTCAACCATCCAGAGTCCGGATTGGCTGACAGATGTCAGTCGATATGAGATCACCTCCTTTTCAATCCAAAGTTAAACATTTCTAAAACACCATTGTTCACTTTCTCACGAGACCATTAGCTTCCTCGGAAATGCAACAATATTTGAAACTGTCCGTTGCTTCCTTGGCTTGGCAGGTCTGCCACATCCTGTGTGTCCTAGATTTTGTCACTTGCAGAGCTCATCTTGCACAACCAATTTATTATTTATTTCTCTGTGCTCAGCTCTTCACGACAGGATTCCAAACATTTTATTTTCAAAACGCTAGGCCTCAAGCCTTAGGCCTCCCTCATGGAGAACTAGTATTTAAAGAAACACAATACATCAATTAATTAGAGCATTGAAAACCCTTCTGTTACCCACCCCCTTTACTAATTATTAACCCGTTAATATATGTTACCTAGCTTAAGCACAAGCCACAGATTTCTCCACGAACTTAGGCCACATAAAAGACGAATGACATAACATAAGCACACAAAATAAGCACATGCCATTAATAAAACAGCCGCATTTAATTCTGACAAAGACAATAGACAAGGTTAATTCATTTTTTCCACGAACTTGCAGTTTGCAACATATAGCACATATGTTAATCCCCTGTGTCGTGTAATGCATTTTAAGCTAGGTTGATTAGTAAATTTCATTCACAAACTTATTAATATGATTATATTATGGAAGTTTAACTTCACGAGTCAGAATGAAATATCACTCTGAACCTCGCTCCATCACTAGTAAGCTGGAAGGTACAAACTTGAAACTATGTGACTTCACTAGAAGTGATATCACCAGAGGTGCTTTTACAAGAAGCAGATGGAAGGCGCTGGACAGACAGAAAACAGGTCATTTAAACCTTTAAACATCACACCACAGTCACAACAACGACTAGACTCAGCCATTTACATTCAGAAGCGACACAGTTTCTTTTAGCTGAGCTCAGTGTTTATCTCACACGGAGTGATGAGGAATGAAATACAATGGCATCGGCGGCTCCTCCGTTATGGCGTAGGTGCAACGCCCCACTGCTGAAAGGCAGCAGATGAAAAATAAAATGATAATAAAACTATTTTATCATTTTATTTTTCACTCACTTACCGAGAGTTTTAGTTGTTACACTGAGTCCTCAGAGTCTAGGATGGGGCAGGGTCATCCCCTGCGTCAGCAGCAGGGATGAGGAGAATTGTACGTTGTAAGTGCTCATGTCGGTTTGGCTGGCAATCTTAGGATGACCAAACTGACATGCGCACCTACATCGCTCGGCCTGAGCTGTGTTGCATAGCCGGATGGAGAACAAGCACAGACTCCCAGGCCCTAACTGAGCGGCATTTCAGCCCGCTCAGACCAATCCCGGTGCTTCTCTGATGGTGGGTAATAGCATAAGTGTAGCATCTGGATTGGGAGGGGAGGAGAGCAGAGGAGCACCAATATGGCAGGAGCAGAGGAGCACTGAAGCGGCGTCCGGTGGCAACAGTGGCCGGTAAGTAGTTTTATTTGTTTGTTACTCCCCCCGCGCGCTGGCCTACCAAGTTTCATTGCCAGCAGCCACCACTGCACAATGAAATACTATAATTCCCTTTGTGCTCCCTCTAAAAAGGTTTCCCTGCGTCATCCACCTCTCCCTTCCTTGTATGTGTCCTCTTTTCTTCTTTCCTCTACAATTTCCCCCACCCACCAGTTTTCTCTCCCTTCTCTGTTGGTTGTTTCATCTGTCATCACCTCTATGCCTTGTCTATCCCTTGTTCTTTTCCCCAACTTTCTTTTTGTTAATAATGTTCTTTTCTTTTTCCCCTTTCTTTTGAATACTCTTTTCTTTGTCCCTCCATTTCCTCTTGTGCCTTCTAGTGTCCCGTGTGCTCCTTGATAAGCAAGAAAAGCCTATAGTCGTCACAACAAGATGAATCTGTGAATTAACATTCCCTGCTGACATCCGCTGTGATCTGCAGGTCACGAGTCTGTCTCTCACACTCACGATTCCATCCTTCAAAGGTTAGTTAAATGAGCACCATTAGGTGGGTATAATGAATATATTTTATCTGCAGCACTTAAAAACACCAGTAGAGCAGTACCAAGCTTTATATAAATATACAATTTATTATTCGTGCTTAAATAAACTAGAAATGAATAAGCATTGGGAAGGAACAGGGGTGGGCGGCAGTTTTTAACCCAGCTTGAACAAAGGCGGGAATGGCATACATTGCTCTTTAGAAAATGGTTCTGCTGTTCTACATTCATGTGGAAAAGACAAAAAGTCTGGAAAACAGCTGCTACTTTCCTAGCTCCTCTAATCCCTGCTGAGACCTGGGGTCCAAGGTACATTTAAAATAGCAAATCGTCTTCCAGACATTTAGACAATGTTGAAAGCATAAAAGATGCACCTCTATTTCTGGGGACAGCCCTTTATTTAAATCATTACTGAAATACAAAAATGAGTAAAAGTGATGCCTAGCACACACTGTCTTTTTTTAGGTCGAGGACTCCGTCGCACTGCTGTAAGCAGTGTGGGCGGAGCCTGAAGATTTAATGTTTCTTAGAGGGGGCTTGGAACCCGCCCCTCCATTGGCTGGCCTAGTAAATGCTGGCCAGCCATTGGAGGAGAGGGACGTCACTCGGTCCAAGCCCCGTCTTTTTCAGATTCGGGGGTGTGTTTTTGCATTCTTTCTATCTGTGACGTCATCTGTCACCCAGCAAAAAACACGCCCCCGATTCCGAAAATGTCGGAGCTTTGCGGCAGCCATTTCTGCCCTTGCATCCAGAGGCCAAGGCAGGTTTTCACGCTGGTTCTTTGTGAGGGTCAGACTCATTGTGTGGACGTTGGCAACGAGGGGTCCTGTCACTGTGCACTCTCTCCAATAATGTTGTTTGTGCCCCAGAGGATTCCCGGCCGGCCGCAGGAAGTCAGGCAGCCCCGCCGAGGACGTGGACGGGGCCGCCAGGGAACCGGAAGCAGGAAGCCACGGTACACTACCCTGCGCTCCTGCGTGTGTTTGGAGAAACCTTGCCGCCCATCGCCGGTCCCCGGTGTGGAGAGGGAGACCGGCAGTGCTCCCCGCCCCAGCAGCCGTCAGCAAGGAGCACCGGCCGCCAGAACAGAGAGGCTCCCTGAGTGAGGGGAGAGCCCGCCTGCAGACCGGAGCAGAGCCAGAGGAACCCTGCCAGACCGGTGAGTGGGGGTCTGTCGGAGAATGTGATTGCTCTCAGTGATGAGTGTTTTTCACTCACCCATGACACATCACATTCTACGCCTTTAACATGGTGTGCTATTTTACATTTTCTGTACAGTTTACTTGTTTTGTCCATCTGCGCACAGTACACACAGGCCACCTCCATGCCCTGACAGCATATCCTTTTCAGGCCTTCGGCCTTCGTTTTCATTTTAGTTTCCTAGAACAGGGCAGGGTGCTGTTTCAGGGTTGCAGCCATTGCCACCATGCTTGTTTACTAGCCCTCTGGACACACCCCAGTGGCGCTCTTGCTTTTCTCCGAATCAATCACGTCATTTTTACAAGCATGCTGCTGGCTGACTAGGACAGACCTTGATTTATGGGTTCGCATTATCTTCAGGTTTCTCTTTGCCGGCCCTTATCAAGGAGGCCACCACACCTTTGTTAGCGACTGCACTGAGTGCCGCTGATTCTGTTTTTAAGAACAGGGTGCGGACCAGGTTGGGCCTGCTGTACCCACGTTCCCCACGCACAAGTTGCTCATCCTTCCTACAGCCATATTGGTATGTACCCTTCTGATTTACTTACATCACACAGGCTATGTATGGTCAGCTGTTAGGCTTCTTTTCCTTTAGAGGCACCGCTGATTACCTTATCCAATTATGACATTTGAGTGCAAATGGGGTTTGAGGTACACCTCCTCTATAGTTTTGTATCGCAACATTTGCGCTGTGTGTATATATGTTTTCTTATTAAGAATATCTTTCTTTACACATTGATCCCCTACCCCTGCCTTTCCCAGAGAGTCAGTATTTCCTAAACAGGGACGGTCCGAATTGTGGTAAATGCTTTTAAACAACCTAGTACTTTTCAGATGCACACCCCCTACGTCTGTGTGTTCCACTTACAGTACAATCCACTGACTCTGAGCTAATGAGTACACGGGTATAGTTAGATAACATTCAAGATCACACCCGCTTGCACACGAGTCCACTGAGTATGTGTTGACAATTCCCAGGAGTGATTATTACATTCGATCACACACATGCTCACGTTGGCTTCTTTTGTCTTGTGAATGTTATGTTGGCCTTTAGCAATGTTGTTTATCTTGTTTTGTGGCAGCTTTGACCCTCCAATTGTTTTTAATGGTTTTAATGTTTTATGTATTGATGTTGGCTATACACCCTCTGTGTGTGTGTGTGTGTGTGTGTGTACTACAGCAGGCCTCTCATTAAAACATAAGGCAAAGTAAGTAATAATTAAGCAAGTATGTTGTTTTAATGACTGAGAAACGTGCTGGAAAGTGCACCTCTCATTTGAGTGAGTCAGGGAGCAAAAGGTTGTTTTTGCCACTAAATCATTCGTTCTTGCTACAAATCTGTGTTTTACTCATCATTGATTTATTTTTGTCATGTCTTTATTGTTTATTACACATTATTTGGGCATTTTTCACAATTTGACTTTCATGGCAGTCTAGATGTTTTTCCACACGGATTTGTTTTCCCTTGCTGTGCTTGCTCCCCTGCCCCCTGGCTGTGCTTGCTCCCCTGCCCCCTGGCTGTGCTTGCTCCCCTGCCCCCTGGCTGTGCTTGCTCCCCTCCCACCTGACTGTGCTTGCTCCCCTGCCCCCTGACTGTGCTTGCTCCCCTGTCCCCTAGTTCCCCTGCCCCCTGGCTGTGCTTGCTTCCCTGCCCCCTGGCTGTGCTTGCTTCCCTGCCCCCTGGCTGTGCTTGCTTCCCTGCCCCCTGGCTGTGCTTGCTTCCCTGCCTCCTGGCTGTGCTTGCTTCCCTGCCCCCTGGCTGTGCTTGCTTCCCTGCACCCTGGCTGTGCTTGCTTCCCTGCACCCTGGCTGTGCTTGCTTCCCTGCCCCCTGGCTGTGCTTGCTCTCCTGCCCCCTGGCTGTGCTTGCTTCCCTGGCTGTGCTTGCTCCCCTGCCCCTGGCTGTGCTTGCTCCCCTGCCCCCAGGCTGTGCTTGCTCCCCTGCCCCCAGGCTGTGCTTGCTCCCCTGCCCCCTGGCTGTGCTTGCTCCCCTGCCCCCTGGCTGTGCTTGCTTCCCTGGCTGTGCTTGTTCCCCTGCCCCCAGGCTGTGCTTGCTCCCCTGCCCCCTGGCTGTGCTCGCTCTCCTGCCTCCTGGCTGTGCTTGCTTCCCTGCCCCCTCGCTGTGCTTGCTTCCCTGCCCCCTCGCTGTGCTTGCTTCCCTGCCCCCTCGCTGTGCTTGCTCTCCTGTGTGTGTATGTGGCTCTGGGTGTGTGTGTGGCTCTGGGTGTGTGTGTGGCTCTGGGTGTGTGTGTGTGGCTCTGTGTGTGTGTGTGTGGGGGGCTGTGTGTGTGTGTGTGTGTGGGGCTCTGTGTGTGTGGGGGGGGGCTCTGTGTGTGTGTGGGGGGGGCTCTGTGAATGTGTGTGTGGGACTCTGTGTGTGTGTGTGGGGCTCTGTGTGTGTGTGTAGGGCTCTGTGTGTGTGGGGGGGCTGTGTGTGTGTGTGTGTGGGGGGGGGGCTCTGTGTGTGTGTGGGGGGCTCTGTGTGTGTGTGTGGAGCTCTGTGTGTGTGTGTGGGGGGGGCTCTGTGTGTGTGTGGGTGGCTCTGTATGTGTGTGTGGGTGGCTCTGTATGTGTGTGTGTGTGGCTCTGTGTGGGTGTAAATGCAATAGGTCATGCATTTGCGAGTGATTAACCTATTGGCATTGTAAATGTCAATGCCATTTATTTAACGATTAAGCTATTGGCAATGTAAATGACAATGCCATTTATTTAAGATTTTAAAAAAAAAATGTCAGGCGCAATGCCAATAGCTCTTCCTTAATACTGCCGAGACCATTGCATTGTAAATGCTTGTTTATTTATTTCATTGGCTTCTGACACACTTTCAGTCCCTTTGAAACACAGGCCTTAGGAGCTCCCCCCGTCTACATGTCTAGTCTGGTTTCTGTTTTTGAAAATGCGGTCATCCTGCTTGCAGTCAAATTCTTGTAGTCTCTATATGTGGAAGGCAGAACCAAGAGGTGAGGAGCTACGCTGAAGTGGGAGAAAAAATATGCATTTTTGTGTCTTTTGTAGGTCAGAGTACAGCTTTTGAATTTTTTTCTCCACCATCTACCCTTCTCTCAGACAACATATGGGCAGAGTCACTGGAATTATGCGATTGTGCAGCCACAACAATTTTCATGTAATTATAGATTTGCCGCACTTGCCACATAATCCAACACCTGCTGTATAATCTGCAGAATTAAATAATGAAAATGTTGTTTCTAGCTCAACAGTTCAAAAGTAACTAAAAACAAAGCAACACGTGTTACCGTGCAGTGGAAGGCGCTTTGTAAAGGTTGACTGGTCACCTCTCTGTAGCTCATTGTTGTGTTTGGGTGTTAATTGGTACTAATGAGTTGCAATTCCTGTCCAGACAGTGTTACCGGGTTTAAAAATGACACACTAATGAAGTAATACTAACCCAAAATGTGCCGCATAATGCCGCATAATTTGCCTTTCTTGCCGCATAATTTACCCAACCCTGCTGTATAATTTGGGCCTCCCCTGCAGCATAATTCCAGTGGCCCTGCATATGGCCTATGAAAACCAAAGGACAAAGCTAGCCTACCAAGGCCCCTTCCTTCATGAGGGCAGAACCCCCCCCCTGCATTTTCCCAGTGAGGTCAAAGATCCTTTCCACCTCCTCCACTATACCCAGCGCTTCTGGTGTGATGATGGTGTCCTCAGAGCATGACAGTGATCATACATCATCCAACATGGTCAGGTCAGATTGCAGAAGAAACAGACAGCACACCAGTGTTTTCCAGTTGAGTGCCCCTTTGCCACTTCTAAGTGGACTCCATAGACTCTTAAATTACCAGGTTGCTATTGGAAAATGTGTAAGGGTAGGAACTTTGGAACTTCTAGTGGGGCATGTGGCTGGTTTTTTTTCAGTGGGCATCACCATCTCCAGATATTACTGCTTACTAACATGCATCATACAGTTGTCTTGGGGGAGGGGCTCTGGGGAGAAGCAGCGTAATGCTATTGGCAATTCTGAGGTGCCCGCTAATCCGAAACCTGGAATTACAAGGAGTGAATTTGCTGCACCTAAGATCAGGCACATCGTTACCATTTTTACTGTGCAGATCCACAGCCAGGATTGAGGAGCAGGAGGCTGATACGAGGCCTACCACAAGCATTGATAATGCGTGAGACGATCATTGAGAAACTGAGGATCTGCTCAAAACTACAAGCCCTCCCCCTTCTCCTCACTTCTCATGTTTCCCTGTTTAGGAATTACCCACACTCCATGAAACCTGCCTGTTCTGCCTTCTCAGGTGAGTGAGTTTGCTCTCCTCATTCTGGAACAGGTAATATGGTGAGAAATACACATAGCTCTTCTGTCTTGGCATGCTACAACTTTGTGTTCTCTCTTGTGCAAGGTGATCTTCTGTCCTCCCAGTATGGGTCCCCTCTCAACCAGAGTGGTCCCAACCTTGGACACCTTGGATGCTTCCTAAGAGTTGTTCAGCTTGGAAGCTTTGTGAATGCTGTTAAGGCACACTTCACCAACATTCCTCAAACTGAGAGGCTGTGGGCTCATTTTTTACCCCTCCCTATTACAAATTCAACGAAACTGCAGGAGAATGGGGGGCTGAGTCTTCGCTCGCCTCAGCTCCTAATACAACATGGTTTGGAGAGGCCTCAAGTGAGCATGTAAGGCTGGACACAGCAAGGCAACTGTCCAACCTGACATGCACACTACACATGCCCCCAAAAAGTCATTTTTTCTCGCTCCTGCCAGGATTAGCCACATCCTCAAATACACCTGACCTGAAACAATGGAAAGAGCGTCACGGTCGGGTGCGGTACTGAGGACAAAACACTTTATTGTAGACTAAGAAGATTCCTATTAAATGAAAACTATGTGATGTGGATGTCATGTCCCAAGGGAGAAAACGCCCCTGATTGCAGAGCAACCGATCTTTCCCTCAGGACGCCAAGATTCACCCTAGAACCACTCACATATCATCTGGAGAAGTGTGGCTCAAGGGTTAGAGCAGGCAGACCTTGATGCAGAGCACTGGCCAGGGACCAGGGTTCGATTCCCGCCTCGGCGGGTCTCCGGCTCATTAATTCCCCAGACTGGATATTCTCACCTCAGTACCTGTTCTGATCATGGGTCCCACGCTGCAACTCTGGGCAATAGCTTGCTTAGTCTCCACAACGGCCCCAAAAGCGCTGGGATGCCTGGCTGCACCTGGGGGGTGTCCAGGAGTGGACATTTCCCAGAAAAGCCAGGAAGGGTTCCTAAGCGGTATACGGACAGCGCCGGGACACCTCCGGTGGAGGTAGCTGTGCGCTTTACAAATTCCGACATTTACATTTACATTTACATCTGATGATGGCACGAGCCATCAGCCTGCTCTTAGTCACAACTAAATAGCTTGGCTGTTATTTTGAGTGCTGGAGGGTGCCAAACTACAGTCTCATGTACTGTTTGATAACAATAGGTTATACCCTTTGTTAGAAATGGGGGCCTCTAGTTGGCAGAGGTAGGTACCTTTGTCCGAATAGGGACCCTTGCTTCTAGTCAGGGTAAGGGGGATACACTTCTAAAATAACCCCTGCTCACCCCCTTGGTAGCTTGGCACGAGCAGACAGGCTTATCTCAGAGACAGTGTGTAAAGCATTTGTGAACACATACAGTAATACAGTGATAACACTACAAATGGCACCACATCAGTTTAAGTAATCGTCATTTAAACCAAACAAGACCAAAACGACAAAATTCTACAATACAGTCATAAAAATATGACTTTCAAATGGAAGAAATAGTTCCGTTCAATGCAAATTGAAGATGCAACACTTTTCACACAAAGTACCTTGGATGTGTCGCGCACACAAACAAAAAGAGTCGCAGGTAAGGTGATGCATCGGTTCCAAGCTCCGGGGGAGGATACCGGAGATGAGGTGATGCACCGGTTTTTTATTACGTGGGGAGGTGATGCGTAGTTTCTTACTGCGTCTACCAACGATGCGACAGACTTGGTGCCTCAATGTGATGCTACAATCCGGGACGATGCGTGGGTTCTTGCAGCCGCACAGCAGGGTTTGCGTCGGAATTTGTGTGGTGATCTCAGACTTTGGAGACCGGTGCACTAGATATGGGGTGCGGCGATTTCTCAAGTTGCGGGCAGGCGTTGCAACGAATTCTTCGGCATTGTGTCTGAAACAGGTGCAGATGTATCACGCTTCTAGAAGTTGAGTTACTTTTCCAGCTCCCAGCGACAAACAGCCTCCAGAGGTCCAAAACAACAGTAGGCACCTCTTAACAGGTCAGAACTTCCAGCAAGGAAGTTCAGGGGAGCTGGTGGTGAAGTCACTGTGTCCCTGAGACTTCAGAACAGGAGGCAAGTTCATTTTCAAGCCCTTGGATATCTTTCTCAAGCAGGGGACACAGCAAACAGCAAAGTCCTTTTCACTTTCCTTCACAGAAAGAAGCCACTGCAGGCCAACCCCAGACAACAAACAGCACAGGGTCAGTATTCCTCTTCAGGTTCTCCAGCTCTTCTCCTTGGCAAAGGTTCCTCTTGATTCACAGAACTGATCTAAAAGTCTGGGGTCTGGGCCCAGCTTTTTATACAGTAAAATATCCTTTGTTCTCGGGTGGCAGAGACACCCTGTGCTCCGTCAAAACCAGTTCTGTCCTCACTGGTGCAGCTTCCTGGCAGGAGGTGGCGAGAGCATTGTGGAAGGCAAACCAGGCTCATTCAGCTGAAAGGACATCTTCTCCCCCTACTCTAATTGCAGCCCAGGTCTATTCAGCCCAGCCCTGACCCATGCAGACTCTCTGGAGCAACTGCACGTCGCTAGCCCCTGTCACTTCAAAGCCAGACAGTCAGTACACATCCTAGCAGAGGCACGCTGGATGACTAAGCTAGAAAATACCTACTTTCTAAAAGTGGTATTTTCAAACACATATGGTAAAAATCAGCCACACTAAAAGATGCATTTTAGCATTCCGAGTTCATGCATACTAAATTGTTTTTTCCTAGCTTATTATTATTATTATTATTATTATTATTATGCTGTTTTATTACGCGCTCTATTACTACCGGAGTATCCTGGCGCGGAAATCCCAGGGGTAGTTATGTTTCTAAGATGTTATAAGTAAACTCCCCATTCTATCCTATGGAAACAGGTTGCCTTGCAATATTAAAAAAACAAAATTGACAGTATTTCACTATCAGGATATGCCACACACACCAGGGCATGTCCTACCTTTCACATACACTGCACCCTGCCTACAGCTGTACCCTGGGCCTACCTTAGCGGTGACTAACATGTAAGAAAAAGGACGGTTAGGGCCTGGCAAATGGGTGCACTTGTCAGGTTGACATGGCAGTACCAGACTGCACACAGGCTCTTCAATGGCAGGCCTGAGCTACATTTACAGGGTGCTTCTGTGGGTGGCACAATCAGTGCCGCAGCCCACTAACAGCATTAGATTTACAGGTCCTGGGTACATATAGTGCACTGGACTAGGGACTGTCTAGTAACTCAATTATGCTACTCATGGAATTATTAATCCATAACACCAATTGACAAAGTAAGCACTTGCATTTTGGCACTGAAAAGCAGTGGAAAAGTACCCAAAGCATCTAGACCAGCAAAACGAAGTTCAACACACAGCAAAAACACAGGAGGCAAATGCAAAATTACAGGGGAAACCCACGCCAATGGTGCCAGGTCTAACACCCTTAATAGGTGTAATTGTAAAAGGCATTATGTCATGGATATTATGGGATGAAAATGCTGTTTGGTGCCTGATGGGGACTTGTTATAGGATGTGGCAGTATGCTTGGTGCGTGTGGCTGCTCTGCCTACAGTCTATTGACTGGACACTTTTTGGGGTTATCTTGGTGTTGGTGATGGCTAACCATTTGCCTAATGTGTGCCACACTGCAAGCATGTGATGTGTTATCCAAGTGACGACTATGGATAGTCGGGTTGTTTTCTGGGAGAGAAGCATGGAAGGGTCAACATCATACATTTCAGAATCATGCATACATGACTCATAAGGCAGCAAGACAAATTTATGTATATTATTTATAGAGCGCGCTGTTACCAACCGGTGGCCTGGCACTGTAGTGATAGCTTCCGCCAGTTTCAAGCCTCCTGCCTAGTGAGTAAAAAGCCACGTTTTAAGACTTTTCCGAAAGGCCATCAGGTCCATGCTCTGTCTCAGTACCAGAGGTAAGGCATTCCAGGCGTTGGCCGCCCCTCTGACGAAGCTTCTGCCCCCCCATTGTGCCTTCCTTATACGAGAAGTCTTAATCAGCTCCATACTAGCCGACCTAAGCTGTCTACCCGGTTTGTACCATTGGAAATGCTGCTGAAGAAACAGTGGGCCCAAACCATGGACCGCCTTAAAAACAATTCACATTGATTTAAACATAATCCGTTTACGTACTGGGAGCCAGTGTAGCTTCCTCAGCTCCTGAGAGACGGATGTGAACTTGGGTAGACCCGCAATAAGACGGGCTGCCGCATTTTGCAGAACCTGCTGTTTGTTAAGCAGCCCCTGTTGGGCCTCCAGGAATAGACTGTTGCAATAGTCAAGGCGACAGAGCACAAGTGCCGTCACCACCGTTTTCTTGCAGCCATCCGGTAGGAAGGGGAGAATTTTCCTAATCATTTTCAAAGCCCAGTGGATGGAAGAGGTCAGCGCATTTACTAGGGGTTTGAAAGAGAGATGGTTATCGATCAGAACTCCCAAGTTCTTAACCTTCGTTACAGGAGTAGGGGGGGTTCCCATCTCTTCTGGCCACCACTTAGGACTCCAAAAGTTGACATTGGAGCCAAAGAGTAAAACCTCTGTTTTGGAGGAGTTCAATTTTAGACAGTTTCTAGCCATCCAAGTGCTGACTGCTGTCATCCACTCCTGAAACTTTGCGGCTACGCCTTCTTCTCTCCCCGGAAGCAGTGATACAACTATCTGAGTATCATCTGCATAAGATGTTAGTTCAAACCCGTATGAACGGATAACCGGGGCAAGAGAAGAGACATATATATTGAAAAGGGTGGGGCTTAAAGAAGATCCCTGGGGAACACTCCCTGGGAGTACGAAAGGTCTTGACTCGAACTCTCCCAGGGCCACCACCTGGACCCTATTCGTGAGGAAGGCTTTCAAGATGTTCAAGGCCCTCCCCTGGATCCTGCAGCCCTCTAAACGGTCCACCAAAATACTGTGGTGGACCGTGTCAAAGGCCGCGGACAGGTCAAGGAGGACCAGTGCTGCTCGGCCCCCAGCATCCATCGCCTTCCTGATCTCCTCAGTTGATTTAATCAGGGCGGTCTCGGTACTATGATCTTCCCTAAACCCATGTTGGGCTTTGTCCAGGCCCTGAGTGGATCCCAAAAATGCGCCGAGCTGAAAGTTCATGACCTTCTCTTTAAGTTTGTCTGGCAGCGGCAGTCTGGCAATGGGCCGATAGCTATTAGGATTGGCGATATCCAAGGTCGGTTTCTTTAACAAAGGGACAATAGATGCTCGTTTCCAACATGTTGGAAACTCCCCTGTTTCAAACATCAGGTTGAAAAGCTTGGCGAGGGTGTCGGCTATTGGGGTTGCCGCCAGCTTTGCCACTGACGGCGGGCAGGGGTCATGTGGAGAACCTGATTTTGTAGCATATAGTAGTTTTTTAATTTCATCGGAGTGCACCGGGCTAAACGCTGAGAGTTTTGACTCCAGTGGGTTGGCGGCGAGAGTCCTATGGGTACCAGCTAATAAACTCTGCTCCACCTGGGGCTCAAGTGCGGTGAAAATAACTTCCACCTTACTCAGGAAGAACTTGGCTAAGTTCTCGCAGAGTTCCTCACTGGGTGGAATAATCACTGGCTTAGGAAAGGCCAGGCTAGAGACCGTATTGAAGAGTTCCTTAGGTGAATTCCTAGCCCCCTCAATACGCTCGGAAAAGTATGTACATTTGGCCTTCCTTATCATATCTTTATATACTCTCTGACTGGATTTAAGTTTGTGTTTATCCAACTCAGAGTAATTTTTGCGCCAGCTCCGTTCTAGTTTCTTGCATACCAACTTGAATTCCCTGAGCTCTTCAGAGAACCAAGGAGCAGATGGGGTAGAGCGAGTGGGGCGACAGTATTTTGACGGGGCTAGTGTGATACACGCCCGGTCTATCCAATTGGTGAACGCGGCCGCTGCCTTGTTCACATCTGCTGTCAAAGTGATCATGGAGGATACCAAAAGGTCCAAACAGTATAAAACAATGCAAACAATTGAAGCAGTAGTGAAATGCAGTGCACGCTGGATGTACGTAACATGTTCTGCCCAGAAAGTTACGCAGAACAGTGCTTACCAAACTTTTTAGAACTACCACCCAATTTTTTGAATGACTAACTTCGTAACCTTTCTAGTTTTAATAGACATATGGTGGGCGATTTTTTAATGTAACAAAAGCATCTTGTGGTAGCACATTGTCATTTACAGACCGCATATTTCCATTGAAATGGCCATTAAATTTGCACTGAAACAATTTTACTGATAAAACTATTTTGCACTCAAATGATAATGTGTGGGAATCAGGTTTCAGTGAATATTTTTAATGTGTGCATCGCCAGGTAAAATGTCCTAATCTGTTATGATCCTATTAAAACCTTTGTATCCATCACACTTCAGAATTACAAAAAAATGTGCTTCATTTTTCCGTTCCTAAATGCTGAATATGTACAGTTTATTTGCAGGTATTTTTACATTTTGATTTGTGTTACAAAAAAATGACATCCTAGAGCCTTTCGTTTCACACTCCCAGTCCCCAGCAAGGTTGTGACATAATTCATTTTAAATTTTTTTCTCTGACTGCAAAGTGAGATGAGTTTGTAAACACCAGTGGAAATTTGTCAGAAGACATAGCCTGACATTCGACCTTGGTCTCTCAAACATAGCCAATGTGACAAGATAAATACAGAATCTAAAAGCATATTTACTTATTGTTTGAATTTTCGCAATCGGCACCCGACCCACAGTTTGGGAACACTGCTGTAGGATATTGGGTTGCCCTGTCAGAAGAGTCTACTGAGAGGGGAAGCTAAACCTTTAACTGATACATCAACAGATGCAGCGTTGACTGAACGTTGAATAAGGAAGATGGTTTGTTACTCCCCCTGGCTCATGTGGAAAGGCCATAGGAATGTTTGGGTTGTGGGGAATTGTGTGAGGGCATTGCATTTTCTAAGGCACTCGCCTCTTATGCTGCACTGTCTCATCTGCAGGTTTCTAACGAAAGAGGCTCGGGTGGCAGCTGAGCTTTCCATGACCATGCATTCGTTCTTTCTCGAAAATGTATTTATAGAACCAAAAAAAATCACACACAAACAGGCCCGGCCTGTTCAATCACTATGAGGGAGTACAGTGTCCGTGCCAGTAGGTGGCGCCAAAGGCTGGTTCTGCTGTTAAAGCTAAATTCTTTCTCTGGTGTGTAAGGCACTTCTTGCATGAGTGGCAGTGCGTCCCACATAAAGATTTTGGGCCTCATGTATGAAAACTGACGCATCGCTGCGAGAAAACAGCGATGCGTCACTTTTAATTGCGTCCCCTTGCAACACCAATGATGTGTCATATTTATAGTATGATGCATCATGTCGCAAGGAGTTACAGATACGTCAGTATTTGTTATACCAAGTGCCCTGAAGCTTAGAAGCTCACTCGAAATCACTCTGCCATCCGGCTCTTTCTTGTGCAGCCTGCGCTCTGTTCCACGTGTTAATACAACATGCCGACGCGTTTCAGGGTTTCCACTACCCCTTCTTCCTAGGCCAAACAAACAACAGCATTTCAATATTTTCATGCTTGCATATCCGCTTTTATTCAATTGCTGGTAACGTGTGCGTTCTTAACATCATTACAATGCATGATGGGACATAGAGTTCCTTGGTTCAGTTCAAATGCGTAGTCTGTAATTATTAAGTTCATCATTACCTTGAGTAGGTTTGTGTCACAGTTTGGCAGGTTTCGTTAAGCACTAGAGTGACTTGCGGTTCCAATTTTGATAAGTTCAAAGTTGCCGCCTCACCAGCTGGTTACAAGTATGTTCCAAGCCGGCAATGGTGCTGCTTCCCACGGCCAGGCCGCCGCGTAGAAATGTGTTATACCAAGTGCCCTGAAGCTTAGAAGCTCACTCAAAATCACTCTGCCATCCGGCTCTTTCTTGTGCAGCCTGCGCTCTGTTCCACGTGTTAATACAACATGCCGACGCGTTTCAGGGTTTCCACTACCCCTTCTTCCTAGGCCAAACAAACAACAGCATTTCAATATTTTCATGCTTGCATATCCGCTTTTATTCAATTGCTGGTAACGTGTGCGTTCTTAACATCATTACAATGCATGATGGGACATAGAGTTCCTTGGTTCAGTTCAAATGCGTAGTCTGTAATTATTAAGTTCATCATTACCTTGAGTAGGTTTGTGTCACAGTTTGGCAGGTTTCGTTAAGCACTAGAGTGACTTGCGGTTCCAATTTTGATAAGTTCAAAGTTGCCGCCTCACCAGCTGGTTACAAGTATGTTCCAAGCCGGCAATGGTGCTGCTTCCCACGGCCAGGCCGCCGCGTAGAAATGTGTTATACCAAGTGCCCTGAAGCTTAGAAGCTCACTCGAAATCACTCTGCCATCCGGCTCTTTCTTGTGCAGCCTGCGCTCTGTTCCACGTGTTAATACAACATGCCGACGCGTTTCAGGGTTTCCACTACCCCTTCTTCCTAGGCCAAACAAACAACAGCATTTCAATATTTTCATGCTTGCATATCCGCTTTTATTCAATTGCTGGTAACGTGTGCGTTCTTAACATCATTACAATGCATGATGGGACATAGAGTTCCTTGGTTCAGTTCAAATGCGTAGTCTGTAAATATTAAGTTCATCATTACCTTGAGTAGGTTTGTGTCACAGTTTGGCAGGTTTCGTTAAGCACTAGAGTGACTTGCGGTTCCAATTTTGATAAGTTCAAAGTTGCCGCCTCACCAGCTGGTTACAAGTATGTTCCAAGCCGGCAATGGTGCTGCTTCCCACGGCCAGGCCGCCGCGTAGAAATGTGTTATACCAAGTGCCCTGAAGCTTAGAAGCTCACTCGAAATCACTCTGCCATCCGGCTCTTTCTTGTGCAGCCTGCGCTCTGTTCCACGTGTTAATACAACATGCCGACGCGTTTCAGGGTTTCCACTACCCCTTCTTCCTAGGCCAAACAAACAACAGCATTTCAATATTTTCATGCTTGCATATCCGCTTTTATTCAATTGCTGGTAACGTGTGCGTTCTTAACATCATTACAATGCATGATGGGACATAGAGTTCCTTGTTTCAGTTCAAATGCGTAGTCTGTAATTATTAAGTTCATCATTACCTTGAGTAGGTTTGTGTCACAGTTTGGCAGGTTTCGTTAAGCACTAGAGTGACTTGCGGTTCCAATTTTGATAAGTTCAAAGTTGCCGCCTCACCAGCTGGTTACAAGTATGTTCCAAGCCGGCAATGGTGCTGCTTCCCACGGCCAGGCCGCCGCGTAGAAATGTGTTATACCAAGTGCCTTGAAGCTTAGAAGCTCACTCGAAATCACTCTGCCATCCGGCTCTTTCTTGGAATACGTCAGTATTTCTAACATATTTGTAGGCGCAAAAATGACGCATGGATAGAGTGTGTCACAAAAGTGACGCAACTCCAGCAATGGGTCATTTCACATGGGCAATTCCCATATGAAATGTGCTTGCGTCAGTCTTATGCCTGCCATGAGGCAGGAGTAAGATATTGACGCATTTGCATCCTAGAAGTGGCACAGTGAAATCTTATAGATGTCACTGCATCACTTCTACGAGGCTTACTTGCGTCAAAACGCCCACCCTGCATAAATTGTACTTGGTGCAGGTATAAGGTGGCGCAGGGGGTTACAAAGTGACGCATGCGTCACTTTGTAAATAAATATGACGTAAAATGGTGCATTTTTTTACCCTGCTGGTGCATCACAAAAAGTGGCGCACCGGCGGCGCAAAAGGGATGCAAGGGCTCATTAATAAGCCTCTTTGGCCCGAGCCCCACAAAAGCTTCAAAAGGGTTGGCATCTGAGAAGTTTCAGATCCGGTCATAACCTCCTGTGTTGTGGTGAAGAAGGCGGGGGCTCTTCCAGGTTCCAGGCCATCGAAGCTGTGCAAGTTAAGCATGTATGTTGTTTGGCTAACAGCAATAGTGTTCTAGAGAATCATTTGTGAATACGAAATTTACCTTAGTTAACAAATGTATGCATTGTTGTGTCTATCACGGTCGTGAAATTTAAAGGTTTATTTTTAAGTGTGTGCCTGTTTTGTGTAAATGCTGTGAGGTTTATTTTTATTGTTTACTGAGTGGCAAGAAAAACAGCAGTCAAATGAGCAAAGTAAAAGATTTCAGTTGAGCTGGAACCGGAACCGGAACTTATCTTTGCAGCAGCTGCAGCCAGAGAGGAGCAGGCCGCTGAGTTTAATGGGAAGTCACAGACTGCCAGACAGATCTTTTTTTGGCCCAAATTGTTTTTACATATATCCGTAGCATTGGTACTTTGGCGGCTTTGGTTCAACGAAGAAGGTGTCGCCTTCCAAATTGTCTGTTTTGATAACGGAGTGCACATTTCGTGATTAGAAAAACACCCAGCATGGCCAAAGGTTTCCTAATTGTCATTGCAATGCTGCCATCTAGTGAAATAAATGGTACATCGTTTTGTTTTATAGGTCTTAAGTTTGTTTTGTGAGTGATAAACATTTCTAAAGAAATTCACCAGTAAACTTTAAAGAAAGTTGAAAATAAAACAAAACGGGAGAAAAGTGAAGTTCAGGTATATAGAATTATAGATGGGCAGGAGGGAAATAAGGGGAGGTTTTTTTGCCGAGAGGCTCTCAGTGATAACAAATAGACTCATCAATCAAAGAACTCTGAAACTGGGAATCGTCTGTGTAATGTTTCTCCTTTGCCCCCACACACACGCTGAGACTCTGTAAATGATAACTTCTTTATTTGCATTAGTTATCAAGCAAATCGAGCATTAGGGCGCCGAGCGTCTAACCAACAATCGCTCCGGTCGCCAACTGCCGTTTTCTCCCTTCGCGCCTTCACCAAACTCGCTTCTGCGCCTGCGCGCGCCTCACGCTCTCGTCTATAGCGTGACGCGTCATCGCGTTCACGCTCATAGACTAGAGCGCATACTACATATCTCCCCTTTTCAACAATAAACAAAATAACCTTTTTCCCAACTCTCACTGAGTGTCCATGGTCCCCAATAGTCTCTGGAGGGCACTCATGTCTGGATGTCTATGACTAGTGTCCACTCATTTCAAAGTCTCTATATCGAGAGGGCACAGTGACCGCCCTGCCACTACGGGTGTGTCTTACCGGCATGTTCTCTTCCACTTCTCTTTCTCCTCCTGATCTCGCACCGTCTCTCTGATCTCCGCTCAGTGTTACCTCGGTCAGTGCACCATCTCTGGCTGTAAACCCTGTGATAGGGTTTTCCGTCTCACTGTCCTCTCCTGTTCCATCGGGCAGGACTTCATCACTTTGCTCTGGTCGAGGCCTGGTTTCACGGGAATCAACTTGTGTCTCTATCTCCTCCATCTTGGGCCACACAACTATCTTGTTTACTCTGGCCATGCGGTCTTGTGACCACACCCTGCCGTCGCTGAGGAGTGCTGCCCTGCCTCGCACCTCCTTGACCTGTAACGGCTGGCTATACTTGCTTTCACCTTTCTTTTGTAGGGTAGGGAGTTTAACCCTGACCCACTCTCCTTCTTCCAGCTCTGCCTCTTTCACATTGCGACGTCTGTCATAGTGTGCAGCATAGATCTTTTGGGCCTTTTCCAAGTTGTGCTGAACCACCGCTGGGGACCATTTGCTAGTGATGGTCTTCTCCCTCCACACTACATTGTCCCGGGTGAACGGATGCCGTCCTCTCAGCACTTGAAATGGACTGTACCCCACAGCCGTGGGGGTGATCCTGTAGGCCCACAGCATACTCATCACTTCGGTCTCCCAGTCCTTTCCCTGCGTGATGGCCGCCTGTATGGAGCCCATTAGCACGCGATTGAACCGCTCCACTTGACCATTGCATGCTGGATGATATACTGCCGTGTGTTTAGACTCAATCCCATTCCTCTTCATGAACCTGATCCATTTGTCCGAGACAAACTGCGGGCCATTGTCACTGAGGATGTTTTTGGGAATACCTTCTCTTAAGAACACCGTCGTCAGGAATTTCAGAATCGTGTCCGTATCCATGGATTCTTGAATGTCCACTTCAGGCCATTTAGAATACTTGTCTATTACCACACATAAATACTTGTTCACACCTTTGCTGTCCAGTACAGGTCCTAATATGTCGATGGCCACGTTCTCCCAGGGGCCCTGTGGCGTGTCAAACTTCCCTAAGGCGGGTCGGAGTGGTCTCAGTACTTTGTCCGCTCCTTGGCACTGGCCGCATTCTCTTACTTGCCTTTCTATGTGGACATCCATGCCTGGCCACCAATACATTTGCTTGACACGTGCCTTGGTCTTCACGATACCCAGGTGCCCCTCGTGAAGTAGAGTTAATAATCTGGGTATTATTGAATCTGGAGGCACGACCCTCTCACCTCTGTAGATGAACACTCCCGAGTCACTCAGGGACAGCTCCTCTCTCATTTCATAAAACCTCCGTACTCCATCGGTGAGCCTCCTTTTGTCAGGCCAGCCCGACGTCAGATGTCTCTTTAACTCTACCTTTTCCACGTCCTGATCATAGGCTGCCGCCCATTCCTGGATACTTATCGACTTCTCATGGTCCTCCATGCTGGCCACCATCTCTTCCTTATCCAGGGCATCCACCGGCGCCACTTCCATCGCCGCAGCTCTGCTGAGATAATCCGCGACCCTGTTCTGCGTTCCTGGTAGGTACTCCACATCATAGGTGTAATCGAGCAGCTTCAGAGTCATCTTTGCTATTCTCGGGGTCGCTGTCTCATGACCCGAGGACGTCAAGACTTTGATCAAGGGTTTATGATCGGTTTGAAGCTTGAATCTTGTGCCCCAAACAAACTGCCGGAACTTGCCTAAGGCCCAGGTGACTGCCAGCATCTCTTTTTCAATGACGCTGTACCTTTGCTCCGTCGGGGACAACGCTCGTGAAGCAAAGCTGATTGTTTCAGTAGCTCCATCCTCTCTCACTTGCGCCAACACCGCTCCTAAGCCCTTATCACTGGCATCTGTAGTCACCACGGTCTTGCCCATGGGGACATACCCTTGCAGTGGAACAGCATGGCTGATGCAGTCTTTTATTGTATCAAATTCCAATTGCGCTTCTGAGTCCCACTCAAACATTGTCTTGTCTCTGATGAGTTGCCTCATTCTATATGTCCTGGTGGCGAAGTGCCTCACAAACTTGCTATAATACTCGGCCATTCCAAGGAATGACCGCACTTCCTCCTTGGTGCTGGGAGCCTTGGCATCTCTTATGGCCTTCACATTCTGTTCCTTGGGTGAAATTCCAAGCGTGCCAATCTCATGACCCAAGTATGTCACTGTGTGGGTCCCAATCTTGCATTTGCTCCATTCCGCTGTTAGCCCCCTGTTTTGCAGTACTCCCAGGACTCTATGCAGCTTGCTGTCGTGATCTCCTTTAGAAGAGCCCATCACCAGGATGTCATCCTGAAAGTACTGTACCCCCGAAATGTCCTTGAACAGCCGATGCATCAGCTTCTGGAATACAGCCGCTGCGGATGCCAGGCCAAAGGGCATCCTCCGGAACTGGTAGCACCCAAAGGGTGTAATGAAGGCTGTGTACTTCCTACTCGACGGATGCAGCTCAATCTGATAGTATGCAGATGTGAGATCTATGGTGGAGAAGTGGGTTACACCTTTCGTCTTGGCGAGCATCTCCTCGATCCTGGGCAGGGGAAATCTCTCTACTATGAGATTTTTGTTGAGCTCGCGGAGGTCAACGCAGAGACGAACCTGTCCATTGGGTTTCTTGACCACCACCAAGGGGGATAGCCACTCCGCACTGTCCACCGGTTCTATGATGCCTTGCTCTTCCAGCCTCCGAAGTTCTTGTTGTACCGCTCCGCTAGTGGATATGGGTATGTTTCTGACTTTGTGCACCACTGGTACTGCACCCTCCTTGAGGACCATTCTGTGGACGAACTTGTCCAGTTTTCCGACTGAGCCATCGAAAACTTTGGGGTATGCAGATTTCCAGTCTTCATCTCTCGTGAGGGGCCACTCGTCCGTCAAGAGAATCTGCTCTTTTCCACCTGGGTTGAGTATGATTCCTAGATCTCCTGCGTCTCTCCACCCCAGCACTGAAGGACCTCTCTCTGCCACATACAGGGTGCACGTGGCTGACCTCCCTCTGAATTCAAATGCAAAGTCTCGGCACCCCACAAGTGGAATGGCATTCTCGGTATACGAGATTGGTTTGATGTCCGGCGGCCATAGGTCTGGCCCCACTACTGGCACGAAGTCTTCTTCCCAAATGGATCTTTGCACGATAGTCCAAGGGGATCCTGAATCGACGGCCACATGTACCTTCACTCCCCCTATCAGCATGTCCGTGCGAGGCTTATCTCTTCGCTTCCCCGCCACTTCTAGCACCTGGTCCTCGATGCATAGCACCAAATCTCCATCTTCCAGGTCGTCCTCCTCGCTGACGTCTGCTGTGGCCGCATCGACGCACTTAACCGTGGACTTCTTCCCCTTCTTGCGGCATACCTTTTCAAAGTGGCCAACCAGGCCACAAAACGAGCACCTGGCGCGGAACGCGGGACAGCGTTTATCCTGTGCCGAATGTGCCGTGCTGCCACATCTGTAACATGCAAACTTGTTGTCTGAGCCGGGGCGGACCGTCTGTTTCCCTGTCCATCTCGAATCCTTCCTCTGGTCTCCATACATCCCTCTAGGTTTGCTGGGCTGGGGCGCCTCGTCTATCTTGTTAATCATCTGTCTCGGTGCGCCCTCTCGTTTGGCTGCATCAGCGCCGCGTTTTGACATTTCAGCCTTATTGACCATAGCAACAACTTCTTTAAGTGATGTCTCGCTCTGCGCCCAAAGTTTGTCCTGGACCGCCCTGCAGGTGGTATGCATGACAATCTGGTCTTTGATATACTCCTCTTGAAGAGCACCATACTGGCACGTGATGGCCAGGCGCCGGAGTGCTGCCACATAATCATCAATCGATTCACCAGTCTCCTGCCTCCACTGTTGGAAATTATACCTGTCTATGGAGACACAAACTGCTGGACGGTAATGGCTGTCCAAGTCATCTAGTGCGTTTTTAAAGACATCTGTTTCAGTCGCTCCCCTCTCCTTGGGCACCAGGTTCTTGAACACTCTCACCCCTTCCGGGCCCAGGTTGTGGAGTAACAGTCTCTTCTTCCTTTCCGGGGTGAATACCCCCTCATTTTCATCTTCAAGTGCCTCAATGTAATTTTGAAAGTATTCCTTCCAATCTTCCCATTTTAACTGTGGTTCTCCCGGTCTAGGCAGGAATGGGACGGGGGCCATCAGGGCCGACGCTTGATTCGCCATCCTGGCCTCACCTCTGGGGTCTACCACCTGGGCACCTTGTTGAATGGGTACACCGGATGCTCCTGCACTCCCTGCCGTGTCACCTTGCCCTCTGGGACTACCTGGGGTGTTGTCCCTTATGGCCTGCGTGGGGTTGTCAGTTTGTGCCCCCTCCTCTGTCTTGGGGGTGATGCCTTTGGCTGCCAGGGTGCTAGCTGTACTCTTCGTTCCTTATCCCAGCACTGACCTGGTTGTTGGAGCTGTATTGTAACTTATATTAGTGCTGTTTCGCTACTGCCACGCCCTCTGCTCGTCCTTGTTGCTATTTGTCCCTCTGGTTGGTGTGGGGCTGTTGTAGAGTCCCTGCTCCTGACCACTGTGCTCCCTGGTGTTCGTGATCCCATCCTCGTCGCCACTGTAATGTTTCTCCTTTGCCCCCACACACACGCTGAGACTCTGTAAATGATAACTTCTTTATTTGCATTAGTTATCAAGCAAATCGAGCATTAGGGCGCCGAGCGTCTAACCAACAATCGCTCCGGTCGCCAACTGCCGTTTTCTTCCTTCGCGCCTTCACCAAACTCGCTTCTGCGCCTGCGCGCGCCTCACGCTCTCGTCTATAGCGTGACGCGTCATCGCGTTCACGCTCATAGACTAGTGCGCATACTACAGTCTGTAACTCGATTCTTGAATTCCCCAAAAATCTGGGCCACAAGCCTATAAAGGAGATGCATCAACTTTATAAGAATAAACACCTTGCTGTAGGAACCTGTGGAGCAGGTGGGTGAGGTTACGAGTCCCTGGAAAGACTGCACATCTATCCCCAAATCTACCTCTAGTTCATTTTGCACCTTTGACTTACTGATTATGGGGTTTTTGGAAGATGTTATTAAAATGGCTCCACTCTTACTGTGGTTTAAGATATCGAGCACCCCTGAAGCCGGCTTCTCTAGGTTTGTGTTGAAGGACTGTTTACATTTAAGTAACAATAGCTCCATTCCATGGTTGGCCTATGTTATGAATATTCTTTATAATTTAGAATTAAGAACACTTTTTGATTCTTCAGATAGCTTTGGACCACAAACAAAAGCCGTAGTAAAGCAAAAATTCCTCTTGTATAGAGCGGAGGCTCGAATGGTGAGAGCTTTAGATATGGCTAAAGTATTGAATTATATAATGTTATATGATGAAATGATGAGTAGAAGACGAGGTGTAGCATATGAAAGATGCTTTATTCATTAGATGGTAGATATCAAGGGGGGACCCCACCAGGAGCAGCTCACATGCTGCTCAGCCCGACTCTAACTAATCTTCACACTCACACACAAGCATTCCAACTCTCCATTCTCACGCGCACCAACATTCCACTAACATTCTACTTATGGCTGAGCAGCAAGACCTACAACTAGTCCACTACATACATGCATTCCTACCACTTCTGGAATGGAATAGTAAATCCAGAACACAGATTTTATTTCACAAGGTTGGTGCTCCTGGATCTGTCGGCCGCCTTTGACACGGTCGACCATAACATCTTGATCGACTGTGTCGGCGATGCCGGCATCCAGGGGACGGCCCTTAGGTGGATTTCCTCCTTCCTCAGTAACCGACACCAGGCCGTCCGCCTCTCCAACTTCTCTACGGAGAAAGTTAGGCTGACTTGCGGGGTCCCCCAGGGATCCTCCCTTTCCCCCCTTCTCTTTACCTGTACCTGGCTCCCCTTATCCGATCCCTGCGCGAAAGTAAGGTCGCTGCTTTTAACTACGCAGACGACATCCAGCTGGTGTTTGACATTGACTCATCGGACCAACAACTTCCAGTCCACCATGTGCCTCATTAGCGACTGGATGGTGGCCAATCAATTAAAACTCAATCCAGACAAGACTGAGCTGATCCTGACTGGAGGCCCCTCCAATCCGTGGAATTCTAACTTCTGACCCCCCTCCTAGGCACTCCTCCCTGTCCGGCAGAATCTGCAAAAAGCCTGGGGGTTATAATCTGTAAAGACCTATCCATGAAGCCCCAGATTAGCGCAGTGGTGTCATCCTGCTTTTTCCACCTCCGCAGGATTCGTAAGATCTCCAGATTCTTAACCACGGAGGCCTTAACCCTTGCTCTTCTGGCCCTGGTCATCTCCCGCATTGATTATGCCAACTCTCTTTACGTTGGCCTCCCTGCCTATCAGCTCCGTCGTCTACAACTTGTACAGAACCAGGCCGCTAGGCTCATCTTCCACCAACCTAGACACCACCATGTTCGTCCCCTTGTGAAAAGGTAGGGCCGAATTCGACCAAGAACCCTTCAGTATTTGCCCGGCGTTAGCCGCCTCTCATACCATTCGAGATTACCAAACAAAGAGGCAGGCGCTGGAGACTGGAAGGCAGGAAACAGGAGTTTATTCCGACGGAGCAGAACACGTCAGATCAGACAACAGGGTATCTTCTCGAGGTGCTTTAGCCGCATCTCTGAGGCCTGGCCTCTTATACACAGGTTTATGGCTTTATTACATACATTGCATCCATAATGTTTCTTTGAAGGACAGAAAAGACATCCTCGGAATCCCCGGTCCAGGCCCGTTCCCACACATATCTACAGTAGAGTTCCCACCCCGATCTCAGCATGTGGTGGTTATCGCGCAGCTGGACATTCCGCTGGGAACGGGGATGTGTGTGATCAGTCGGGTCGTCGGGGTGCGAAAGCGTTGATTAATCCCCGCTCCTTTGGTGGGGTGAGTTCCTACTGTAGGGGGCAATAACCTGCATCTGTTGGGCTAGGTGATGGCCTGGGATCAGGCCGGACAATCGGGCTGGGAGGAAGAGGTTATCAAAAGGAGTGAGATGAAAGGAGAGTGGGGGTTCAGCACGGGATGTGGCTCTGAGGCAGGGTTGCGCTGGAGGTGCATTTATGGCCCAGGCAGGGGAGATCGGGGGCTGGCAGGGCGCGGGGGAAGCTTGCGAGGCCGGGGAGTGGGGGGAGAGACGTGCAGGCTATTGGCAGTGGGCAGAGAGGCCAAGGCACACAAAATGGCTGCCACTTTCGTACATGAAGGGGCATAAAAGGGACAAGATGGCGTGGCCACTGTTTCACGATTTTCACTTTACTTTCAACAGTGGCTGTGGTGAACATAAATGAACGCCGCTTATATATACCTAATTTTAGTCATTTTCCACAGTCCCCAGTTTTTATCATAAGTTAGTTCATTTCTGTTCATGTCATAGGTGAGGATGTACAAGCTGACATTAGTTATACAATTCGTTTTGGTAGTCCATATGCATTACAGGTAGATGGAAATAATTCTGCTATCAATGCAGACAGAATCGCGCATAACCATATGTAGTCAATGTGATGGGCGGGGAGACAGTGCATACAAAAGTACATTAGCTGCGTCATACGTTAGACCTTGGAGGCGGGGACATTACTTTAGACGATGTAGGAGATGCGTTCGAATACAGACATGATGTCATACAAAAATGTTCTGGCAGAATAAAAGCTACTAAGTACATTACTTGAGGTTTGGACTTCGTGGGGATCAAAACTCGACAGCATGTTCATGTGTATGACTGGTGTTCTACAATCATCATGATACAGAGTTAACGCTTTCTTAGTTACTCATGCACAGTTGAAAGCGACCGATGTAAGGTTTCGAAAGCTCAATTGGGTGATTAATCAATACAAAGTGGTTGGGAGAGGAATTCAAATTAATACAAGTGACAGTCAAGGGGTGGTAATGTTCAAAAAAAGGGTTCGTCTTTCCAGTGTCTTATTACAGTGAGCCATCACTGGTAGGCTCTCATTATTCTTCTTCTTTCGTTGGCACTGTTGAGCACCGGCGGTGGAGCTATGCGTTCAGCTCGGATTCAGATTTCGCGTTGCAGGGTGTGGCCACTCTTTGCTCTCAGACCACAGTCCTGTTTGTCCTGTTACCTAACTAATCTACCATAGGTACTTTAGTCGGGGTTCCCGTATTCCGTTCTTCTTTCGGGACAAACCCTATTCTATCTTTTGTGCTGTGTTTCTTCTTTTAAGTCAAGTTAAAAAAAAACTCCATATGGAAAAAGGGGTGATGGGGGCGTGCTTTGGGAGGCCGAGGGAAAAGAGGGTGGAGTGGGATCAGGTCTGAAACGGACCAAGGAGGGCAGAAATTTCAAGCAAGTGGGCCCATCAATCGGGCACAATGGGCTGGGACTTTCGGCACGAGCTCATCAACATGCAGGGGCTTCTGGACAGCCCTTCTTTCCTTCACTTTCCACGTTGAGAATGGTGCCTTGTCCCGCAACTCTTTGCTCTGTGGCTCCACCTTGGTCGAGGTCATAGATATTCCCCGATCTGCAGCCAGGCTGTGCGTCACGTCCGGCCCCTCTCCTCCGACGACCGCACGTTATCTTTAAATGAGTACAAAAAAAAACAAGTCTTAGAGAACTGGCATGGGAAGATGTTTACACACTTTAATTTCTCTCCCAACCCCAAGTAGTTGGGGAAACGTTTATTGGTCACGATAGGGTGGATGCTTAGTGATCCTTACATCGGTGTATGCTGTTAACTCATGCATCATTGCTGTGGTGCAGGTCTGCAAGTATCTTTCTATTTTCAAACATCATGTCTGTCTGGTGTTTATTCCTGTTATATTCGCGAGCGTGGCAAGAAGTCTGATATCCAACAATTACATGGTTCATCGAATTCAAACCGGCTCCTCCAGTAGAGACTTGTGTTTTTCTAAAACAAATCCAGCTGAGCTATATTTTTCTTCAAGGTCTGCTAATTCATAAAAAGTGTGAAGTGCTTATTATCGTGAGCTTACAGCTACTTTTTCCAGGAAAGGACATACGTTAAGCATTTTTTTTTCTTTCTTTTCTGATAGCAACGGCTAACTTTTATCAGTTTTAGACGATTTATCTTTAAAAACAAGGTCATCAGCTACAGTCTTTAAGATTTTCTGGGACGGCTGGTTACAGAACTGGGACCATTCTGGAAAAATGGGGACGTTTCGGACATTCTACTTTTGTGCAATGGGCGGTGGTAATCCGAATGATGAGGGTGGTGTTACTAAAGCACTAAAACAAAAGCCACTGACATATAGTTCCCTTTTAAGGGCCAGATTAGGGGACATTAGTCGTCTTACCTGTCCTTTCTTTCTCAGCCAATTAAGTTTCATCATTTTACAGAAAGGAGAGGTAGTAATATGGCAAAATACGATCGTTTTGTTTCTGTCAATTTGTTCAAACACTGTCGTGTCTAAAGCCAATTATACCTGTGCCGGCGAGGCACAGTGTCGTCATTTATTCAAAAGGGAGCAAGGGAGCCCTCAGAGGGAGAGAGCGTCGTGTGCACCAAATAGGCAATTAGTACACGTACAACACAAAGAGAGAGAGAGAGAAAAACGTGTACAATAATAGGCTATTCAGTGCACACACACACAGAACAGTACGGGTCAGTTTTACGTATAAAACACAAGCTGAGGGAAAACATAAATTCATAGTTTACGTACACACAAATACCAGATAGGGTGCGACAGTACATACATCAAGTACGGAAACCTAAGACAGAACACAGAGCTATTTTGGGCAAAAGGACTTTGTCATGCATGTTGCGTATTCTCAGTATTCCCTTTAATTCATTTTGGGGGGTCGAGCTCTTTGTTTTCCTTCCTTCCTAATAGTAGACAATTTTTGTTGGTAACCTCGCTTCAAAAATACTTACTCCTTTTTAATTGGTCGGACACTAGTCCAGTCGCGCTTATACTCACGGTGGGGTCTTCCAACATCTGGCAAATGATGATCCAAGCTGAGGTAAAGGAGGGGTGTCAGTCGGACGTGCGATGGTACAATTCTGACTTTTCTATGAGGGTGGAAGAAGAAGGGGTAAAATCTAAAAATAACAATATCCCTAATATCTGGGCTGAGGGGGATTTTGGATGAACCCCAACCCGGGGTACTCTTAACTTTTCTTATTTAGTCAGCACATAAATTGACTCCCTGGTGTGCATTATTTTGGATGTACATTTGGGATATCGGTTGGGGTTGGGTTCGTCGTACTGAAATAAGCCTTCAAGTTTCTGGTGTAGGCCACTCTCTCATTCGCTAGCTCCAGAGAGAGTCGTTCCTAAGTAAGGAAAGTGCTATATTTTTATTCGTCTTTCACATGCAGGTACCATGTTTGGGCTTAATTTTCCTATCCCATTAACCGTTCGATCAACACCTCAATCATACAAAAAGCATTCTTTTATTGACCCAGACGTGCGCCACACATACGCATTCATACCGTACAAATCAGGGCCCATGCGCACATTCATACCATACAATTTTTCACGCTCCCAGAGATAGCTCCTACATATAGTGTACCGTCTCACAGAGCTAGCCTATTTTCCTCGCGTGGAACACGGTGCGGTTTTAGGTCTTCTCCATACTTCAGCTGAAATTCCGATGTAACCTGCAGAAAGGAAAAGAGGGGGGGCAGCGTTCAAAGCACATCAGCGCGCATAAACACGAAAATATTTTTACCTACCACGCACTTGACTTATCTCTCTGGGATGCAGTCCCTTATGTCTCGGCATTGAAGCCCAGAGGAACTGGTAGTGCGGCAAAGATAACCAATGGTAGTCTGCTCATTACATAGATCGCCCGAGGGCGGTAGTACAGACCGCGTGTAGGAGAGGGTCAAAGGCCAGGGGTATTCAGTATAAGGTGGGGGGGGGTGACGGATTCATGCGTTCATTCGAGGAAAAAGGAATGGTTTACGGTGGTATAGGGTCGTTCCTGTTCGCAGAGCATGGTATTTTTTTTTTAAAAAACCCTATCAATCTAAATGACTGTTATGATGCTAGTTCCATATATATTTTTCCTTTAAAACCTTGATGGTAAAAATGTCAGCATTCAAATACGGGCCTCCAGCCATACAGGCCGGCCACGGGGCAGACGTGAAACGCATGAGGTAAGGAGAGATTACACTGTAGTATAGGAGTACGTAACGAGCGAGCCATTTAATTAAAAAAACTAAACGTGACAAACGGTTGCAGGATCAGTGAAGGTTGATTTTATAATTGAAAGTATAACAGGATCAGTTACAATAAAATCGTCCATACGCACACCATGGGCGAGTATCATGAGTAACATTACTTCGGAGCTTTAATAATACAATAATCAATAGTAAAAAACTCAACATCAATAGGGTTGTCCGCATGCCCAGTCAATACCCTTCCCCGCCCGCCATGTGCACAAAGACCGCATACATCCCCCATAACATCAAGGACTGGAATCGTCATAAGGAGTTGCAAGTCCTGCCCATACTGGCGCCATTTCGGTCGAGGCCAGGCGGGTCCGGAGTATAGTTCAAATGCCTCCAATAACTAGCAGCCGGACCAGAATCCCTTTCGGCAGTTCAAAAAGATTCCGTTAACGCCAGCAGAAAGGACAGGCGGCATGAACCGCGACTTAAAGGCGAGGAAGGCAAAATCTTCCCTACCGGGTCACGCTGAGGTCCCACCGGAGCTGATCAAGTTGGCAGTCTACAGTGTCTTTTAGTAATTCGGACAAAAGCTGGTGTCAGCATGAGAGCACCACCATCTTGTGACAACGTTGTGGCCACTCCGGAGAGCGGGACAGCAGGCGTATCCCTCCACAGATGCACTGAATCAGTCTTTCCTACGGCACCAGATGTGGGTAAGGCGGCGGCCACCTGGGGCAGCGGCATATCCATGGGGGATAGTCGAGCAACAGTGGCGGTTGCCCCCACCGGAAGCCCGCGGGAGTCGAGGGCCAACGACTCTCGTAGAATCTTTAAAACTGAGAGGACGTCTTCAAGAGTGGGGCTCATGCCCGAGCAGGCAAGCATCCGAGTTCCATGGTAGCCCAGAGCCATCCTAGTGGACCAGGCCCAAATCCGGGGAGCCGGCCGCCATTTTGAGAGTCCCCCCAGCAGCCGCCCTTCACCACGGCCACCGGAGCGGGTCCCCCGGCCAGTCAACCGCGGGGGCCCGCTGAGTGGAACGCTAATGGCAATCTCGGTGCAGGAGAGGAACCTCCACCTGGAGGGGGAGGGGTGGCCGTCCGTGCCGCTTCTCCGCGGGCGCCCCACGCCATCTCCTGGCGCAGGTATATAAAATGGCTGGACCAGGCAACAAAGGGGGGGGGGAGCCATCAGCAAGGCATCCCCCACACACACCTTGCTGGACATCACCTCTGGACGATCCGGGGACGGGCCTCGACGCGTTGTGTTGCCTCCGGCCTATTCGCACAACGGTCCTCCACCCCAGGCCGCCACCGACGCTACTTCGCCGGCTGATGGCTTTTGTAGACTTTCTGTAGCCCAAAGCCAACCAAAAAGTAGCCCAAAGTAGCCCAACATTGCTACTTTAAGGAAGGAGGGACAGGAACAGCATCAAGTAGACGGCGAATGCAGTGGGATTGATGTTGCAGCCGGCTGCCATGTAAATAGTTCTATAATAAAACGTTTTAACATGTTACTTTGCTGGAGTTTTGTATACATTTATAATATTTGCATAGGGTTTGTCGTTATTTGGGCGGAGTGGACGGCGGAGCCGAGCTGTCTTGCGGCCATCATGGCGTGGAGCTCGGCTCTTCTCACTAGTTTCATATTTCTCATGAGGGGTTGTTCCTAATGCGTTTATTTTATCGTTATCAAAGGATCCTATCAGTGGCCACTGATTATCCCGATCTTTTCTCGTGTATTTATGCCACAGCTTACTATAAGCCACGGTGACTAGTCCATATTTAGTAAACATGTCCTTATTAGGGGTGCCCTCCAGTGGAGCCGGATGGTTCACCTCTAATAAGCGGTCCGGGCTGAACCAACTACCAACAAACGGGGCGAAGATAGTCATGACGGGTTACAAAAGGGGACAAAAGTCTGCACTACCTACCCTTCACTATCCACAAAGACTAAACAGAGTATTTCGACTCTGTGCTTATTTGTAAATAGAGAATAACCCAAAGAGAACCAATTCCGAACAATCAATGTTCGGATAAACAATCAATCAAATGCAGGATAAAAATAGGCACGACGGATTACAACGGGGGCAAAAGCCTGCGTTACCTATCCTTCACTATCTGCAAAGACTAAACAGAGTATTGCGACTCTGTGCTTGTTTGCAAATAGAGAATGATCCAAAGAGAACCAATTCCAAAACAGTCAATGTTTGGATAAACAATCAATTCCAAAAATACTTGGATAAACAATCAATTCCAAAAATACTTGGATAAACAATCAATTCCCAAAATACTTGGATAAACAATCAATTCCAAAAATACTTGGATAAACAATCAATTCCAAAAATACTTGGATAAACAATCAATCAAATGAGTAATACTAGTATTTTCAAATAATCAAACAATCAATTCGCTGCGATGCACGACCTTACCCGGACCGCATGGACAGTTTCTCGTCTTCCGCTTCCAGTGCCCGATCGTCCTCTATTCTCCGTAATTGCTGTGGTACTCCTGATGGTTCCCAGTCAGGACCGTAGATCACTCGAGAGAGGTCTGCTCGGAACCAGTGAAGTTCGGATGATCGGCTGCCAGACGAGGGTCTATCGGGCAGGTGCACTTCCCGATCGTTGCAGTCGTTCACTCTGTCGTTGGGACCTCTCCCACTGGATCCACATGTCGCTGATGGGCCCCACGTTTGGGACGCCAATTGTGAAAAGGTAGGGCCGAATTCGACCAAGAACCCTTCAGTATTTGCCCGGCGTTAGCCGCCTCTCATACCATTCCAGATTACCAAACAAAGAGGCAGGCGCTGGAGACTGGAAGGCAGGAAACAGGAGTTTATTCCGACGGAGCAGAACACGTAAGATCAGACAACAGGGTATCTTCTCGAGGTGCTCTAGCCGCATCTCTGAGGCCTGGCCTCTTATACACAGGTTTATGGCTTTATTACATACATTGCATCCGTAATGTTTCTTTGAAGGACAGAAAAGACGTCCTCGGAATCCCCGGTCCAGGCCCGTTCCCACACATATCTACAGTAGAGTTCCCACCCCGATCTCAGCATGTGGTGGTTATCGCGCAGCTAGACATTCCGCTGGGAACGGGGATGTGTGTGATCAGTCGGGTCGTCGGGGTGCGAAAGCGTTGATTAATCCCCGCTCCTTTGATGGGGTGAGTTCCTACTGTAGGGGGCAATAAACTGCATCTGTTGGGCTAGGTGATGGCCTGGGATCAGGCCGGACAATCGGGCTGGGAGGAAGAGGTTATCAAAAGGAGTGAGATGAAAGGAGAGTGGGGGTTCAGCACGGGATGTGGCTCTGAGGCAGGGTCGCGCTGGAGGTGCATTTATGGCCCAGGCAGGAGAGATCGGGGGCTGGCAGGGCGCGGGGGAAGCTTGCGAGGCCGGGGAGTGGGGGGAGAGACGTGCAGGCTATTGGCAGTGGGCAGAGAGGCCAAGGCACACAAAATGGCTGCCACTTTCGTACATGAAGGGGCATAAAAGGGACAAGATGGCGTGGCCACTGTTTCACGATTTTCACTTTACTTTCAACAGTGGCTGTGGTGAACATAAATGAACGCCGCTTATATATACCTACTTTTAGTCATTTTCCACACCCTGCTCAAGAGTCTTCACTGGCTCCCGGTGGCCAAACACTGCAAATTCAAATTAGGCTGCATCACCTTCAAAGCATTGGCCGAGCTTTCATTTCCTCTTTGATTCACCGCTATCTCCCTTCCCGCAATCTTCGCTCCTCCAACTTGGCGTTGATTTTTACCCCACCTTCAAATGTTAGAAACACGGTGGTCTCAGATTCTCTTTTCTTGCCCCCTCCCTTTGGAATTCACTCCCCCTGGAATTTAGACTAACTATATCCTATACCCTCTTCAGATCCCGTCTGAAAACTCTGCTGTTCTGTCAGGCCTACGAGTAGCGCAATGTCTCCTTTCACTTCTTTGTTGAAATAATAAGGTTAAATACAATACATTTTCTAGTTGCTTTTCCTTGTGCTGGATCTTGGTTTGTATCTTTACCATGCTGTTCATGCAATGCTTCTTCCATTCAACTACTGCACACTTTATGCTGTTTTGCACTGTAATACTGCACTATGAGAGTATGCTTTTTATGCCCAATTTTAAAGCCTGAGCATTTTATATTTTACCAAGAAGGGGTGGATTTTTTAAAACCTTTATCTTCTCTGGAAAGTTGTTTTGCTGTTCTTACTTACATTTCTGCTGCTATCAAATTGAGATGGAGATATGCTTTATGAAACTGGGAAAGTTTATTACGTCTGTTGACTGTATGTATTTTATTCTGTGCTATTATGGTCACTTTAATGACCTAATAAAGAGTATTGAAACAAAACGAAACAACAAATACACAAGGAGAGCAAAGCTTGAGTTGTCTATGATGTCAATCCGAACCCTGAGATGAAAAACATCCCTGTAATTCACTTTTTACCCATCTTTTAAATGTATGTTATTTATGGGACTTGGCCCTATTTTCAACTGCTATGCAGGGGCAGAGGAGTAATATGGGAGCCATACATAACATAGTGTCTCCTCCCTGTACCACATGTGAAAGAATACCTTACCTGCTATCTTCAATCAGACCCCCACCCCCTTCACTGCCTTCCTTCCCGCTCCTTCAGCTGTGATTTCTGCTGCGCTGCGCTGACAGGCTCTCAGAGTGTTGTGTCAGCCTGGCCTGATGGCCTTTATGACATAATAACAGTGGGTAATAAGTTTTCTTATCAACTGTTGCTACAGCATAGCAGGGAATTACCAGATTTAGAATATGTTGTAAACTATAGAACACAATGTCAGAGGCTGATGCGGACCTCTTGGTGGGCTCATCTCTCTACGTTACTGGTTTCCTAACTTATTGGCATTCATGACCCTCTAGGTCAGTCTTAGTTTGAGCCGGTGTTTTCTTGCACCAGCGCCTAACTGTCAATATTGGCACTTATCTCACTTTGCCACCTGGTGGTGCTGTTTGTCTAATTTAGAGACGAGAATAACCACAGTTATTTATTAATGCAATATACATAAAAAAATACTAATACATGCTGCACAAGACATTCTTATAGCTATGAGGGCCTGGAATTGTCTGAATTTTCACAATATTATAGGAGTGTGATGGTTATTAGCTGTGTTGGTACTGTAATTGGCAGCTTTGGCAGGGGCAACGGGTGATGCAAGCTTTAGTGGCCTCCTGATGAGGGCCCTGGCACTTATTGCTTTGCAAATTAAGCACTGCTCTAGATACTGTATTCCCTCAGCTGTACTTCCCTGATGACTTCATAATGTAGTAGAGAACATGATGGCAGGCCCATGCTTTTGATATGACTATGTGCCATTGGAATGGTGCTAGGAGTGGTATCTGGGTGACAGTGACCTAAAGTTAGCTAGTTAACCACCATAAGCACAAGCTGTGCTTAAACTGTGTCACCTACTATGTATGTCCATGTTAGATCATGTTCACTTTGATGCCTGGACAAATGGCTGGACAGAGCATGGCCTCAGTGTTGATTTTCCCAAGCTGCCTTTAGAGTTTAAAGACACATGTAGAGACCAGTGCTAGCTATTGGTGCAGCGTAGCATCTATATTGGCAGCCATCTTAGGTAAGTAGTTACTGTTCGCCCTATTGGTGCAGCGTAGCATCTATCTTGGCAGCCATCTTAGGAAAGGAGCCGTGGCTCCTTCAAGTCCCAAAAACTTTGCTGTCCTGAGATCATGTACTACCAACATTCACTCAAAGAGTAAGATTTCATCAAAGTGCGTTAAAAGTTACAGAGACTTCTTGCCATCCACTTCTCCGTCTCGGAATGTCTGGAATTTTTCCAGTGCTTCAGTTCAACATTGGGGCATTCACAAGAAGACCCGTGGGCAAGAGAATAATTGTTTTCACCTGATCTTACTTTCCATGAGGAATCAGTACCGGAAACCACTGGTTTCCCATCAGACTGCTGAGTGCCTGATCCACAAGGAACATGAAACGCTGGCCAGGGATTGTCTTCACGTTGAGGGCTTTTGAAATTTAAAAGTGGATACTTTATTTTGAAACTTTGCTCGCTTTACGAAGTTGTAACTACAAAAAGTCTAAATAATTGAGACTCTTAGTGGACCTTAGCAGCCATGGGATCCTGTTCTCTTGCCACAAAGGACTGCAAGGGGCAGTAGGTGGCTTGGTACGATTTGGTGCCCATCGTAGTGCCAGCCATTCCCACCTTCTACCTCCATAATCATTATTCCTTGAAGCACAGTCCATTCCCCCATCCCTCACCCCGCAATGTCTTACCTCCATGTCCCCTACAAAATCCTTCCATGGCAGGACTGCTGAGAGGGTTTAACTTCACTTGAGAAAAGTCAGAAGTCCAAGTGCTGCACTCAGCTTGGTCAAGGCTGATGTTCCTCAGCTGTGTGTGAACTGGCCTGGACCCCTCTTACTAGCCGGAGATGTTTGTAGCCCACTCCACTTCCACCGAACATGAACCTCTCCCAGGAAGTGCATGCCCTGCACGCCTGTGTCATGGAACATATCAGGACTCCGATGTGGCTTATACAAGGGTAGCCATGTAGGCACCTCACCCATCATGTACCGCAGCCCTTGTGACCTTTTCCCCTTGTCATTGAAATAAACACATCTCTTGCCACTTTGCCTAAGCTCATCATTATCTTCATCAGCCCCAAAGGTCCATCCATTTTTTTACCTCTGTAACTCGATGTCACCTCGTCTTATACTTCTGCCATATTGCTGGTAGAATGAGTTGCAGTCCCAATGACTAATATTCGTTCATTTAAAAAGTTATTTGGCCCCCTCATCTGGCAGTATTTGTTTTTAGCTACCCATCCTATCAACCGTGTTGTGCTTGGGTACAGAATTGCCTGCAGATGGCTCACCCATGTGGAGTTTTGTGGGACTTGCTGGACTTCTCAGGACTGGTGCATCATAATGTGGCGGTCCCTCATCCTAAAACAGGAGCATCTCCGCTCCAGCTGAAACCAGGCATCTCGCTGACTCTCACGCGGCTCCTTGTCCTGGCTTTCTGTGGTCATTTGTGGATCTCTGGTAGCAGAGATTCTGAAACCGGTGCTGTCCACTATGTGACTTTCCTGTGTGTGTCTCAAGGTGGTTTGTGGTGTCATCTTGTGCTGTGGTGAGCCTGCACCAGGTGCTGCTGGTCACTGTGGGGTTCTCAGCAGGTGGTTAGTTAAGGGGTGAATGTGGATGGGATGGGTGGGAAGTATTATTGCATATGCAGCTTGTCTCCTACCCGTTCTTTTTCCCCCTATACTTCTCTTACTTTTCCACAGCACTGGTCCCTTTGGATTCTTCTCACATTTGGTATGTGGTGTGTGGTCCAGTTACGTGCTGTGCTGTGCATGGGTGGATTGTGCATAGTTCAACGTATTCCACACTGCACTGTGTTCCACTCGGTGATGGGGAAGGAGGGCATGGTGGCATGAACTTCTGGTGTGACCCATTGGCATGACACTTCTCATTATACTTACCTATTCAGATTGTTGGAGGAGGAGATGCAGAGATATCACTGGATGTTCTGCGTGATGGACAGATTGCAACCACGTCACATCTTCCTTGGCGCCTGGATACTCCTGTGCTGGTCTCATGCTGAGAGCTGTGGTCTTCATTGTTCTTGTGACCAAGTTGTCTGCTAGGGTGTCCTGGTGCTGACGTTACTGAAAGTTTGTAGGTTCCATCAGAACAATGGTTTCTCCTGTTCCTGATTACTGTGCCATCTGTCACAAGGGTGTAAGATTGTTGTTGTGGACCAAATTAGTGTAGTTTGCTTTTTATGTAATGATGCTAAATTTCAGGAAAATTACACAAAATAACATGTAATTGCAAATCCATCATTTTGCACTGTGTTTTAGTGCACAATGAGCCTCTGCGTCATGTTTTAATGCGAGGGCAGATTTCACACAAAATAAACAGCACCAAAAACACATTTGCTGTGAAAAACAGCTGATCACGTTCTGGTTGTTTGTGTTGTTTCCGCGGTATCATTTTGCCACAGACAGCATCATAAATACACACCATGGCATAAGGCATAATTTCACATAACAAACATAGGGGCATATTATCAAGGGGGGCGATATGCAATTTTTGCCGGTTTAGCGGCTGTTTTCGGCCGCTAAGCGGCGAAAATTCGATCGCCCTATTATCAAGCTGTCGCTAACAGCAGTTAGCGACAGCTTGAAGGCGATAGCGAGCAGTGTGGGGCCCGCTTGGCATGTCAGCGATGTTTATCGCTAATGACATGCAAAGTGGGCGTACCCAACCAGTTAGCGACTGAAAGCAGTCGATAACGTCGCTATCGCCTATTAACAAGGCTGGCGTAGTGATGGAAATATTCCCGCTATCGCTAAAAACTAACGCCTCCTCTGACCAGTTCTTAGCCATGTTATGGGCGGTGGATAACATGGCTAAGAGCATTTTGTCGCTAATGCGAGAATATCGCTGTATTCTCAGCGATATTCTCGCATTACGCCGCTATCGCTGGATATTTTAGCGCAATGGAGAAAAACGTTCTAATAGCATGTTTTCTCCGCTAAAATATCCAGCGATAGGCAGCGATAAAAAAAAGTCGCTAAGCGTATTTAGCGATAAATATCGCTAGTTGTTGGTAATATGCCCCATAATGTGAAATTCCCCAAATTACGTGAATTACACCGGTGTAATTTAAATTTGGGCTGACATTCCTTTTGACATAACAACAAATAACACGAATTACCAAAATTACGCAAATTATGCCAGAGTAATGTACATTTATGCTGGTGTTGCTTTTGACTCACTTGCTGGAGTGCACAGTTTTTGCTGCACTTTATTTAGATGTTCAATTTCTAGTGAAAAATAATATCTTGTTGGTTATTTCTTTGCATCTGAGACACTTTCATTCATTACACGATGAGAGTGTTACTGTGGATAGGAGAAAACCAGGCGCACCAATGAGGCACAATAAGTGGTTCCTGGTTTGATTATTGTAATGTCACATACCAGGGTATTCCCTAGACATTGATGAGCAGGAGTCAATGGAGATGAAAGGGCAAGTGGAGTGGCTGGGATAGTCACTCCACTACATACTACATTGACTTAACCCCCTGTCTCACTATCTTACGGTGTCTGTAACAGCACTGGGAGGTCTTCAGGTAGCCATGCGCTATACAAAAACACTAGACTAGACTAGACTCCATCTAACATCTGGAGGTGACACTGGTTGCCAGGGGCAACTAGAGTAAAGCATAAGACATTGCATTCATGTGAAAAATAGTCCAGTGGTCCTACAAGCTGAAGGCAGAATAGAACCGAGAAGAAAGTGCAGCAAGAGAAGCAATTTGACTCTCAAAAAAGGCTACTTCACATGAATAATTTAATGGATAGAAGAAAACATAGGGGCAGATTTACAAGAAAGTGACGCATCTCTATAGATGCGTCACTTTCCTTGCTCCACCATGAAAAACTCTTGCGTCACCATGGATGCGCTGTATTTACAATATGGCGTACTATAGCGCAAGGATTGACAGATGCGTCAGAAATTCGACACATCTGTTGACGGACAAGTCAAGCATTGCTGGAGTCGTGTCGCAAACACGATGCAACTCCAGCAATATGTGTTGCGGCCTATTCATAATATATTCGGCGTTACGCCTTACGCCTGCTTGAAGCAGGTGTAAGGTTTTGACGCAATGGCATCCTAAAAGTCACGCAGTGAAATCTTGTAGATTTCACTGTGTCACTTTTACGAAGTTTTCCTGGGTGGGAACGCCTACCCTCCATACATTTTACCTGACGCAGGTATAATGTCACCCGGGGCTTTACAATGTGACGCATCTCCCTAGATGCGTCACGTTGTAAATGGGCCGCAACTTTTACAACGCCACTGCATCACAAAAGGGACTCAACGACAGCGCAAAGTGACGCAAGGGGCTTGTAAATCTGCCCCATAGTTTTCATTGGATATCTGTAGCCTGCTTAAGCCATGTTTGCTGCTCATGTTAACAAATAGCTGAAGGAAGTCCCCTTTTCTGAAATTCTGAGTAGGCCAAGATTTTAATTCAGCGGGCCTAATTTGTGTAATATTGGGAATTTCACATTAGTAATGTAGCACGAAATGTCCGTCATTATGCCGTATCACTGAATTACATGGCCACTCCCTGGACAATTACAGCCTGGGCACGCACAAACAATGCAGACAACTAGAATGCGGGTGGCTATTGCTTGCGGCAGTTGTGTTGATGTAGCACTAAATGACAGTTATGTGGTTTGTGTAATTAGGTGTTATTTTAGCAAATTTCCCCAAAATTCACATAATTATGCAAAAGCAAATTATGCTGGGTGCGCACACCCTTAGTTTTGAGACTCTTTTTCAAACATTGGCTCCCAAGATGGAAAAGTGTTGAAAAACATGCTCAACCTAAAATGTTTACATTCTTGTTGCAGTATGAAAGTCATTCCTTTCTCATGATCTCTTTTTTTGGACACTTGTACTCTGCCTTTGTTTTTAACCCATCGAGTCTTCCCTACTGTACTGGTACAGACCCATTCATGTTACACTATAAAATGATGCCTTGTCTTTGATTGCTGAGCATGCTCCAATTCAGTGAGATGGGAGGCACTCTAGCTGGATGAACCTGTGATTCAAAGGCTCTCTCTTTTATAGTTATAAATTTTTTAATCAACCTTTCCTGACTTCGATTAGCACATGATCTGATTTTCTTCAACAGTCCTATCTTTAGAGAGAGATAACCTTAACTGTCATGACCACAAATCTGTAACTTTAAATCTTGCATGAATTAGGAAAAATAATCTACTATTTACAGAGCACACAAAAAACAATGTCATTAACTTCAATTCATCATGCATGAGTGTGAATCTAAGAACCTGCACCTCATGTGATGTGTGATTGGGAATCTAAGGTGCTGTACCTCATGTGATGTGTGATTGTGAATCTATGATGTTGCACCTCATGTGATGTGTGTTTGTGAATCTATTGTACTGTACCTCATGTGATGTGTGATGGTGAATCTATTATACTGTACCTCATGTGATGTGTGATTGTGAATCTAAAATATTGTACCTCTATGAATCTAAGATACCGTACCTCATGTCATGTATGATTGTGAATTTAGGATACTATACTGCATGTGATGTGTGGTTGTGAATCTAAGATCCAATACCTCATGTGATGTGCGATTGTGAATCTAAGATACTACACCTCATGTGGTGTGCGGTTTTGAATCTAGGCTACTACACCTCAAGTGGTGTGCAGTTGTGAATCTAAGCTACTGCACCTTATGTGGTGTTTGGTTGTGAATCTAGAAACACGTGTCTGGGGATACACTTGAAAAGAATACTGGTACTGGCACTGGCCAACAAACTGTGAGAACTGTGGGGCATATTATCAAGGGGGTTTATCTCCGCTTTTTTGGCTTTAAAAGCCAAGAAAGCGGAGATAAAATTATCTCCCTATTACCAAGCTGTCGCTAACACCAGTTAGCGACAGCTAATAGGAGATAGCGACTATCTTGGGCCCCGCTTTGCATGTCAGTGATATTTATCACTAATGACATACAAAGTGGGCGTGCCAAGATGTTAGCGACTGGAAACAGTCGCTAACATCGCTATCTCCTATTACCAACTTTTGGAGATATTCGCGCTAAGCGCGAATATCTCCAAAAGCTAACACCTGCCCTGAGCAGTTCTTAGTCATGTTATCCAATGGGAGGTGGATAACATGGCTAAGAGCATTTGCTCGATAATGCATGAATATCGCTGACTTTACAGCGATATTCATGCATTGCGGCCGTTTTTTATCGCATTTGCGATAAACCTTGCTAATAGCAAGGTTTATCTGCGGTAAAAATCGCCGATCTGCGGCGATAATTTTTGTCTCTAAACAAGTTAGAGACAAAAATTATCTCTATTGGTTGGTAATATGCCCCTGTGTGTGAAGCGAGTAACACTGAACCACATCGACCATGATGCATGAGGTAATTCAGCTGTGACGTGTCAGCAGGGTGCTCCAAATCCCTTTGACTGTTTAAGATGGCTCCCGTGGGCCGTGAGCTGACGAGCTCTGTGAGCACCTGCGCGCTGAGAGTGGCACTAACCCTGAGGAAACTGCAGCAGCACGTCCAGCGACCTATGAACATTGTCCCCACTGATGAAAGAGGAATCTAGAAACACGTGTCTGGGGATACACTTGAAAAGAATACTGGTACTGGCACTGGCCAACAAACTGTGAGAACTGTGTGTGAAGCGAGTAACACTGAACCACATCGACCATGATGCATGAGGTAATTCAGCTGTGACGTGTCAGCAGGGTGCTCCAAATCCCTTTGACTGTTTAAGATGGCTCCCGTGGGCCGTGAGCTGACGAGCTCTGTGAGCACCTGCGCGCTGAGAGTGGCACTAACCTTGAGGAAACTGCAGCAGCACGTCCAGCGACCTATGAACATTTTCCCCACTGATGAAAGAGGAATCTAGAAACACGAGTCTGGGGATACACTTGAAAAGAATACTGGTACTGGCACTGGCCAACAAACTGTGAGAACTGTGTGTGAAGCGAGTAACACTGAACCACATCGACCATGATGCATGAGGTAATTCAGCTGTGACGTGTCAGCAGGGTGCTCCAAATCCCTTTGACTACTACACCTTATGTGGTGTGTGGTTGTGAATCTAAGATACTCCACCTCAAGTGGTGTGCGGTTGTGAATCTATGCTACTACACCTTATGTGGTGCGCAGTTGTGAATCTAAGATACTACGTGTACAACAAAAGGGAGAGAGTCAGTCTATTGGGTCAGACAAAACAACCTTCTTGGTGCTCAGAAAGAAAGCCCACCAGACTCAGATCGCTTTCCCAGCAGTCGGCATAAGTATGAATTCCAACAGCCCACCCTTTTGGCTGAGCCTCGTCATCTGGAATACAACGCAGAAGAGTCTAAGCAGCCAGTGTTGCCCGCATGCTAACAGTATTGGACACTTGACCTCTTACTCCAGGTTAACTCAGCCAGAATGCTTATCAAAGTATGTGAGTACTGATGGTGTGCAGTGATATCGTGAATGTGAGAATAAAAATGACTATAAGGACGAAAAATATGTTTATTAAGGATCGTCTGAATGTCATAAATAAAAGCAACCTGATAGTATGGACATTTTTTTACTATCTCTTAACAATAGGTAAAGTCGACATGTTTCAACCGTAATGGCAATAGTGCCCGGCTTTCTTCAGGACTTAGTGGGTGTTAAATTCTACTGCATCAGAATAACATATGTGTCAAAAAAATATATTTCTGAATATTTCAAAAGGAATGAGTACATCAGTGGTCAGAGACCAACCTACCAGAACTGGAAAGTGTGTCCATGTAGGAGAGTACGTACTCTTCTTTTCCTAAAAAAGCCAAGAAAAATTGAACAAGCATAGGTGAGCAAAACAACATCTGAGCACTGAGGTTATGAGTCACAGATTAATTCAAGCAAGTAATTAACCATACCAGCCCTATCAGTGGCTTTGTTGAGCAATTTGTATTAACGTAAAATAATATCTACTCACCCAACTTGCTGTGGGAGTATGCCTCACCTCACCCGGCAACTGCTCGGTGGTAGAGGCCCCGCTCTATTTGTAGGTGGAACAAGGGGACAGAATGTTATGTCAACATACAACACAAACCACTAGTTTCACTTTTATATCAAATGAGTTGTGAACCTAATTCAAATATAAGATCCTACCATTCAAACACCAGGCTATAGTGCAGGTAGACTTTTTGTATTGGATGAGGTTTCATACCAAATAAAATGAAAAAATGAAGAAATCTATAGCCATTATAAATACTAGATATGGCATTTATCTGACTAGTCATTGATGGTTGACGAGTCACAGTTTCACTATATGTACAAGTGGAAAATAGCCTGGTGAGCAAGTTTATAGAAGACTGAAGCCCACACGAACAATTAAAAAGACATTTTGAAAAAGATATAGTGAAACTGTGACTCGTCAACCATCAATGACTTGTTGACATCACATTCTGTCCCCTTGTTCCACCTACAAATAGAGCGAGGCCTCTACCACCGAGCAGTTGCCGTGTGAGGTGAGGCATACTCCCACAGCAAGTTGGGTGAGTAGATATTATTTTACGTTAATACAATTTTCTCAACAAAGCCACTGATAGGGCTGGTATGGTTAATTACTTGCTTGAATTAATCTGTGACTCATAACCTCAGTGCTCAGATGTTGTTTTGCTCACCTATGCTTAGTTCAATTTTTCTTGGCTTATTTAGGAAAAGAAGAGTACGTACTCTCCTACATGGACACACTTTCCAGTTCTGGTAGGGTGGTCTCTGACCACTGACGTACTCATTCCTTTTGAAATATTCTGAAATATATTTTTTTGACACATATGTTATTCTGATGCAGTAGAATTTTACATCCACTAAGTCCTGAAGAAAGCCGGGCACTATTGCCATTACGGCTGAAACATGTCGACTTTACCTATTGTTAAGAGATAGTAAATTTGTTTCCATACTATCAGGTTGCTTTTATTTAGGACATTCGGACGATCCTTAATAAACATATGGTTCGTCCTTATAGTCATTTTTATTCTCACATTCACGATATCACTGCACACCATCAGTACTCACATTCTTTGATAAGCATTCTGGCTGAGTTAACCTGGAGTAAGAGGTCAAGTATCCAATACTGTTAGCCTGCGGGCAACACTGGCTGCTTAGACTCTTCTCCGTTGTATTCCAGATGACGAGGCTCCACCAAAAGGGTGGGCTGATGGAATTCATACTTATGCCGACTGCTGGGAAAGCGATCTGAGTCTGGTGGGCTTTCTTTCTGAGCACCAAGAAGGTTGTTTTGTCTGACCCAAGAGACTGACTCTCTCCCTTTTGTTGTACATGTATTGAATTAGGGGTACGGAGTTGAGTTGGTCATTAAATACTCTCCCTTAGACCCTTGTGTATACCTTTATATTTCACCTCAAGTGGTGTGCAGTTGTGAATCTAAGATGCTACATCTCAGGTGGTGCGCGGTTGTGAATATAAGATCATATACCTCATGTGATGTGCGGTTGTGAATCTAAGACACTATACCTCATGTGATGTGTGATTGTGAATATAAAACTATCGGCCAAATGTACGAAGCATTTTACTGGTCTGGGCCTCTTGTGACCAGTAAAATACTTTTTGACATGTACCAAACCTATGTTGCGAGTTGGTAACCTATTACTTGCGAGTCGGTATTTGGAAGGAGCATGTTAAGGGTGTCCCTTCCTAATAGCGAGTCGCACGGGTATTTAGGAATATTTTCGACCAGAAATGCAGTGGCAAAACATTTGCAGTTACCACCAACTTCAATTTGGTGGTGAGCCATTCGCAAACAGGAAGGGGTCCCCTTTTGTAAATGGGGTGCCAAACTGTTTTCAGAGCAAGCAGAGGTCCCGCAGACCACTGCTTGCCCTTAAAAAATTAAAAGATAACTTTTCATTTTGACCTCTTAAACGCATCCCAATTTCTTGTAAGGAAAACGGGCTGCATTTGAAAGCAAAAGTTGCTTTATTTTAAAAAGCAAACAAAGCGGTGTTAATCTGCTGTCCCCAGCAGGCCAACATCCCTGTGTTGTTGCCCATTCCCAATCGGTCGCAAATTACAGTCATGCCTCATGAATATTGATGAGACAGGTCTCTTGTGATACCCATTTGGGAATAGCAAATGTGTCTGAGACACATTAGTACATTTCGTTTGCGAGTCTCTGATTGTAAGTCGCAAAAAATCGCAATTAGTGACTCGCAAAATGAAAAGTTTGTACATCTGGCCCATAGTCTCATGTAGCATATAATCGGGAATCTCACCACCTATAACTCATGCCACACATGATCAAGAATCTAAGTGGCAACACCTGCGATGTACGATGAGAATTGATTGGAGCATCCTTGCTAATCATAGCACTTGGAGTTGAGTATCTCGGGCAGTTAGTGAGACTTGAACGGACAGAATAAAGAGAAGAGGGGGTGCTTTGAACTGCTGATAGCTTTTCAGAGAAGAAAGACATCTTTAGAGATATGAACTCGAGGAAGAAGCCAAGTGTGCTGTATCGCGGGAGAGAAATCTAAGAATCGACAATTAGATAGCAAATTTGTGGTAAGCTCCAAGGTTCACTAATTCCAAAGCACTGAACTATGCCATCCTCTCCTACAATGAGGCAAGATGATTTAGGAGTGCAAAAAAGGAATCTCATTAACGTGGCAAAGGGGCGCAGGGAGACCCCTGGACTTTCTCGCCCTGTCAGCCAGGCATCAGTTTCTTTGTCCGCACAGTGAACATTAACAGGGGCTCATTGGTATTTTAACAGCAGGCCAATTCTCAAAGTGAATGTCTAGTTGTGTTAACCTTGTGTGCAGAATCCAATGGGAGCGATATGTTTTCCTTCTCTCATTGCTCCCACCATCTTATGAGAACTGCGCATGCGCAAGCGTGCACGTGTGCAGTTTTTTCCAGAGAACGCGATGAAGAGGAAGAGGGCAGCCCGGGGATGCCGCAGCTAAGGTAAGGTGTTTTTATTTACTGCTTTATTTAATGTTTTTTAAAAGTTGGAATCAATTGTTAATAGGGTGTGAGGCGGGTTGCGTAGTGGAGCTCCACAGAGTTCCACGGAATTTGTTCTCAACTTCGTGGCCCTCCGCGTAGCCCCACTATGCCTACTACGCACGAGTTTAGAGTACACTAAGGCCTATATTTATCATTGTGTTGCGCCGACCCTTGCGCCATGCAAAACTAAAGTCAGATATATCAAGCCATGCAAGGCCAACTAGCGCAGCCCTACATGGCCTGATAAATCTGGAGGAATGCAAGGCAGAGCAATTCACCCCACGGAGGCGTTCCATGGGTGGAGCATGGGTGTTCCCACACATCCACCCATGGAGTTTGATGTATTCCCACATTTAACATTTGTGTTAGACCTGGAAATGTGTCAAAAGGCGTAACCAGGGGAAATATCTTCATTTCTTCTTGTTATTTCCTCTTTCTATGTGTGCTGCAATATGCAGCACACATAGAAAGCGGAACATGCCTCTCAGGATTGTTTTTGTGCAGGAAGGTGCACCTTGTGTGCTTACAACGCAGAAATTCTTGCACCATGGTGCAAGGGTGCCTGTGTTGGTGCTAGGCAGTGCAAGAAAAGGACAGAAATGTGCTGTATGATGTCGAATCATTCCCTTTCCCACAGCGCAGCAAGGAGGCTGATACATTGCACCGCGTGAAAGTATGATAAATATGCTCCTCGATATCTAATACCATGTACATGACAATCAGGAAGGCTCTCGTTCTGTAGGGCACAGTAGTCCCATCTGCGCTGGTGACAGAAGGGACTGATCTTGTCTGAATTAGCAGATGTGGGTGACTTTGGCTATTTCAGTGGCCAACATCTCTGAGTGGATTACTGGGGAATGCACGCTTCCTCTAGAAACATGTAATGGGAAGCTGTAAATTCCCCACCCTAAGTTACAGATGCACCACGTATTGGTAGTTCTGGAGTTGGTAAGATGTCGTTCAGAATCCCGCATACTCAGAATCCCTTACCAAGTGATCTTTCTAGCTCTCATGTGAAGTAGCCCTGCCATTGAAGTGCATACATGACTCAAACAGCAGCCCTTAGTAGACAATGCCTGTTTTTAGCCAACCTCTATGTTTGCTGCCATCCACCAGAGAAAACTGTATCCCAATGCCACGGTCTCTGGAAGAGTAAAACAAACTTACATTTTCAGAAAGTGAACGTGAAGCTTTGGCTGAGGAAATAGTTAACAATGAACCATGCTCAATGTGTCATTTAATGGCAAAACTGGTGAGCAAAGTGTGTGCTAAGCTCTGACAAGGCATAACAGAAAAGGTAAATCCAGTCTCCTTGACTCCTAGATTAGTTGATGAGTGGAAGAAAATATTTAGTGGCCTTGAAAGACGAGTTTGTGAAAGTTTAGCCATACATCAAGGATAATCGTTGGCTACAGGTGCAGTCCACCTCCAGAGCTTACCCTGGAACCATGGGAAGAAAAGGCTCAACCTATTATGAACCTATAACCTTGGAGGGGGAACATCCTTTACAACGCAACTTTTACCCCGCACTACCATTACAACACAACCATTACAACGCAAGTCATTACAACGACTTGCGCTGGAGGGCGCTGTAGGATAGGGAATAGCTTAATTTTCTATCTAACACCTTCCCTACTATCCACGGTGACTGGAGTTGGAATAGAACATTAAAATATTCCACTTTCCAACGCCCCCCAACGCAAGTTGTTGTAACGACTTGCGTTGTAAAAACTGCGTTGTAATGGCATGCGTGGTAAAAGCATGCGTTGTGATGTCATACAACCCCTTGGAGGGATTACTGGAGGTGTGGAATCTGAGCGACAAACAGATCCTGGTAAGTGGAAGGTTTTATTTTCACTTGTGAAATGAAAGACACAGCAACACAAAGGGAGGGTGTGATATTTGAATCATATGTGTAAAATATATGTGCCAGGATGTGGAAGCGGCATCCGAAGAATAGTACTGCTGTGTCTTTCACTGTATGTGTCTTTATCCTCCATATTACATAGGCCTCAATAGGAATACTATAGAATAATGAATGTTATGGTTGTTACTAATATACAAAGGTGAATTATATTGTCAATTATTTTTTTAACTCTACATATCTTTCTACGTTTGGGATTACTAGTAAGTAAGTAGGCTAGGCCATGGCTAACCATCACTTTCACGCTAGACAATTATAATAAATACATGACTGAAGACATTTTATAAAGATGCCTTTATGTTTGAAGATTTGTCCACATGCATAAATTGCAAAATAGTTTACAGTGTTTGTATTTATTTAGTAAATGACATACATGTTAATTAATTATTGTAATCCTGTTGTTTTTGTAGAAATTATATAATTTTGTATTTTCTGGTCCAATATTTAAAAAAAACTTTTTTTTAAATGTTTTAATTTTTAAAAATAAACCTTACATATTTAAAAATATTAGAAATAAATAATAAAGCAGGAGAAGAAAGAAATGAGAATTGGTTGAAAGGAAGGACAGGAGATGAAAGGAGAGAGAAGAAAATGGGAGGAGGGAGCTAGAGATGGCAGGAGGGAGCAGGAGAACGAAGGAGGGAGTAGCAGATGAAACGAGGGTATAGGAGATAAAAAGAGGGAGCAGGAGATGAAAGGAGGGAGTAGGGGATGAAAGCGGGGAGCAGGAAATTGAAGGCAGGAGATTGAAGGAGGGCGCGGGAGATGGAAGGAGAGAGCGGGAGATGAAAGGAGAGAGCAGGAGATGGAAGGAGGTAGTAGGAGATGGAAGGAAGGAGCAGGAGATGGAAGGCGGGAGCAGGAGATGGAAGGAGAGAGCAGGAGATGGAAGGAGGGAGCTTGAGATGAAAGGAAGGGGTAGAGATGGAAGGAGGGAGGTAGAAATGGAAGGAGGGAGCAGGAAAACAAAGGAGGGAGTAACAGATGACACAAGGGCAAAGGAGATAAAAAGAGGAAGCAAAAGATGAAAGGAGGGAGTGGGAGATGACAGCAGGGGGTAGGAAATTGAAGGAGGGAGCAGGATATGGAAGGAGAGAGCAGGAGATGGAAGGAGAGAGCAGGAGATGGAAGGAGGTAGTAGGAGATGGAAGGAAGGAGCAGGAGATGGAAGGAGGGAGCAGGAGATGGAAGGAGAGAGCGGGAGAAAAAAGGAGAGAGCAGGAGATGAAAGGAGGTAGTAGGAGATGGAAGGAAGGAGCAGGAGATGGAAGGAGGGAGCAGGAGATGGAAGGAGAGAGCAGGAGATGGAAGGAGGGAGCTTGAGATGAAAGGAGGGGGCAGAGATGGAAGGAGGGAGGTAGAAATGGAAGGAGGGAGCAGGAAAACAAAGGAGGGAGTAACAGATGACACAAGGGCACAGGAGATAAAAAGAGGAAGCAAAAGATGAAAGGAGGGAATGGGAGATGACAGCGGGGGGGCAGGAAATTGAAAGAGGGAGCAGGAGAGTGAAGGAGGGAGCCGGAGATGGAAGGAGAGAGCAGGAGATGGAAGGAGGGAGCAGGAGATGGTAGGAGGGAGTAGCAGATGAAACGAGGGTACGGGAGATAAAAAGAGGGAGCAGGAGATGACAGGAGGGAGTAGGAGATGAATGCGGGGAGCAGGAAATTGAAGGCAGGTGATTGAAGGAGGGCGCAGGATGTGGAAGGAGGGAGCGGGAGATGAAAGGAGAGAGCAGGTGATGGAAGGAGGGATCAGGAGATGGAAGGAGAGAGCAGGAGATGCAAGGAGAGAGCAGGAGATGGAAGGAGGTAGTAGGAGATGGAAGGAAGGAGCAGGAGATGGAAGGAGGGAGCAGGAGATGGAAGAAGAGAGCGGGAGATGAAAGGAGAGAGCAGGAGATGGGAGGAGGTAGTAGGAGATGGAAGGAAGGAGCAGGAGATGGAAGGAGGGAGCAGGAGATGGAAGAAGAGAGCGGGAGATGAAAGGAGAGAGCAGGAGATGGGAGGAGGTAGTAGGAGATGGAAGGAGAGAGCAGGAGATGGAAGGAGGGAGCTTGAGATGAAAGGAGGGGGTAGAGATGGAAGGAGGGAGGTAGAAATGGAAGGAGGGAGCAGGAAACAAAGGAGGGAGTAACAAATGACACAAGGGCAAAGGAGATAAAAAGAGGAAGCAAAAGATGAAAGAAGGGAGTGGGAGATGACAGCAGGGGGCAGGAAATTGAAGGAGGGAGCAGGAGATTGAAGGAGGGAGCCGGAGATGGAAGGAGAGAGCAGGAGATGGAAGGAGGGAGCAGGAGATGGTAGGAGGGAGTAGGAGATGAAACGAGGGTACGGGAGATAAAAAGAGGGAGCAGGAGATGACAGGAGGGAGTAGGAGATGAATGCGGGGAGCAGGAAATTGAAGGCAGGTGATTGAAGGAGGGCGCAGGATGTGGAAGGAGGGAGCGGGAGATGCAAGGAGAGAGCAGGAGATGGAAGGAGAGAGCAGGAGATGGAAGGAGGTAGTAGGAGATGGAAGGGGGGAGCAGGAGATGGAAGGAGGGAGCAGGAGATGGAAGGAGGGAGCAGGAGATGGAAGGAGGGAGCAGGAGATGGAAGGAGGGAGCAGGAGATGGAAGAAGAGAGCGGGAGATGAAAGGAGAGAGCAGGAGATGGGAGGAGGTAGTAGGAGATGGAAGGAAGGAGCAGGAGATGGAAGAAGAGAGCGGGAGATGAAAGGAGAGAGCAGGAGATGGGAGGAGGTAGTAGGAGATGGAAGGAGAGAGCAGGAGATGGAAGGAGGGAGCTTGAGATGAAAGGAGGGGGTAGAGATGGAAGGAGGGAGGTAGAAATGGAAGGAGGGAGCAGGAAACAAAGGAGGGAGTAACAAACGACACAAGGGCACAGGAGATAAAAAGAGGAAGCAAAAGATGAAAGGAGGGAGTGGGAGATGACAGAAGGGGGCAGGAAATTGAAGGAGGGAGCAGGAGATGGAAGGAGGGAGCAGGAGATGGAAGGAGGGAGCAGGAGATGGTAGGAGGGAGTAGCAGATGAAACGAGGGTACGGGAGATAAAAAGAGGGAGCAGGAGATGACAGGAGGGAGTAGGAGATGAAAGCGGGGAGCAGGAAATTGAAGGCAGGAGATTGAAAGAGGGCGCAGGAGGTGGAAGGAGGGAGCGGGAGATGAAAGGAGAGAGAAGGTGATGGAAGGAGGGATCAGGAGATGGAAGGAGAGAGCAGGAGATGGAAGGAGAGAGCAGGAGATGGAAGGAGGGAGCTTGAGATGAAAGGAGGGGGAAGAGTAACTTGATGTAGTTATCAGATCTTTCAAAATCAGTATCTCCAGTCACCTACTCTTTATAGGACATTCATTGCGTTGGCAGTATACGATTGTGGCATTACTCTCTACAGGATTGGACATATCAAATTTAAAATATACAGTAGAGCCAAAATGTCTGTAAATGAAAATTTCAATTTAAATGTATATAATTGTAAATATTGTAGATAATGTATAGTGGTTTGTAGCAAGACAATTAATAGTAATGTATTTATGTGCAGTAAGGAATTTGGAACCAAACAGTAATGACTGGTGACATATAGAGATTTGGATCTGCTGGCACAGGAGAAGAATCTATGTACAAAGATTAAACTTATATGTCTAGAGATGTAAATAATGTGATCTGCTTGACGTTGTAGCAAGACAACATGGACAATTAATTGAAATATTTTTTTTAATTTATAGTTACCAGTAATGTGAAAGAAACACAGAGTTCCTGACGAAGGCGCATGCCAAAACGCGTTGAATAAGAATAAATGGAATTGTGGTTCTGTATATTAATTTGTTGTATCTAATAATGTTTGTATAACAAATCCATCAAATATCCACACAAAAAGGAAAAAAGACCCCAAAAAATGGTGGTTTGAAGGAATTTTTATGTAATTAGATAATAAAAACAATATAAAGAAGGAATACATCATGTCTTTTTTTAGATGGCGTCAGATGTCAATGTCGTTTAGGCAAAATTGTATCATGCACATAACCCGGTGCTGAGATTTCCCTTTTTTCCTAAAAAACGTATATTCCTTGCCAGGGTTCATCCAGTTTAGGCAGGGGCCACCCTCTTCCACAGACAAAATAAGTTGTGAAACTGTACGCGCAGCGATGAAATAACGCAATATAAAGGAAATAAACATTTAAATGGAGGTCAGCCGCCGCATACGGTAGTTGATAGTGATTCAGAATGCCCCCCGGTTATAAATTAGAAGCATTGCGACAAATTATGTGGAATTAAAAAGAGAGTCGAAATGTACGCTCGGGTTTGAATTTTTCTTTATTCCACCACTTATAGATTTTTTCAATGTTGCTGCAGTCCCACAAAGACCCAGAAGAGTGAAGCATTGTCTTAGCTGTGAAAAATTGCAGCATCATCCAGTTATAAACCAAATATTACAATGGAATGGCTTTCTAGCAACATGCACAGTAAGTAATAGGGCCTGGCGGGCTGCAGGATTCTGGATCTGGGAGAGCCATGAAGAAGCATGTGGGGGCCAAGGAGATAAATGGGAGTCCAGGAAAGAATCAAAAAAGGGTTAGAGGTCATGCGTTAAAAACGCCAATAAAGCTCAGTTTTGACATGTATGAGAAGAAAAGCTTATATATCTTTAATGATGTGTCTAATGGAAATGAAAATTGACCATGTCCTATTAACAGTGTTCAGTTTGTACTTCGAGCAGGGGTAAAGGGTATAGAGTGTGAGAGCAAACCATGCCCGTGACCTCTGGCCACAGCTGCAAGCTGTGCCCAACAGGTTCTGGCTGCATGGGCACCTTCCTGCACAAAATCAATTCTTCGAGGCTTTTTCCTCTTTCTATGTGTGCTGCAGAATAAGCATATATGGCAATCAGAATAAACGAGGAGAAATAAAGATATTTCGCCTCGTTATGCCTCACTACTGAAGGCGTAAGGTTTTGGTGCATCCCCGGGTTTACATTGTCTTGTAAACATGGGGAAGCGTCAAATCCATGGGTGTTGCCTGGGAACACCCATTGCAATGTCCATGGAATGTCTCCCGAGCACAGAGTAAGGCAACATAGCGATTTGCACTGCCTTCATATTTATGAGGCCATTCAAAGCCATGCAAATTGGCTTTGCGTTGCCTCATGTATATGATGTCAAGGTTTGCCCCACCAGAGCACCACATAAAGTGACGCTACAGTGGCGTAGGAGGGACATAAATATGCCCCTGAGTGCTCAGGATGTGGGACAAAAGTGAGCGCACCTTCAACCAAGGTAAATAAAAATGTCCCCGTGCCTGAAATTCTGCCTGCGTGGGATGAGGTCCATTGTCCATGAAAGCTACCCTGAAGGTCACTGTGGATTTCGCTCTGTCCTAGAAGGGGCTATATGTCAGTGGTGTGTGCACTGACAGCTACAGGCACCCTCTCTGCAGTGTTTGTGAAAGACTCAGACACTGAAAGACCCATCTCAGAGCTGCAAGACACATTCAAGGAGTTAAATAATCACAGGTAAGCACCTCGTAGAAATAACTCCTCATAAAAGAAATCTTGTTACAGGGCACACAGAGCCTGAAAGGGTTTATTAACATATTAAAAAATAATAGTCTGTGAATCACAGACTCAACCTGCCAGAATTCCCCCAACATGGCTGAAAAGAGAAAACTCACTGCGGGAAAACACACACTTATACTCTTAACTTAAGTATTGATTCGGTCTTGTGATTGATTCTAAAAACAATCTACAACCAGGTGCCTAGGCTGAGATTATGAAAACCTGTGAGATGATCTTAAAATAGTAATAATTATATGAAAATCTTTCAGCTGAGAAACCTAATATTTATTTTTTCACCTGTAGAGGCAAGAGGTGGGAACAGCTCAATGTCAGAGATTGTAATTTGCCTGTGGGCAGTGTCAGCATTATAGCAAGAAAACATGTCTGGGAAAGGGTGCTGTTACATCAATTAAATAATTTCTATTCCACACTGTGGACAGTGAGTGTGCTGGAGGTGAGGGAAATAATTGAGCTTGGGCGGATCATGTTACAGTGACTGAACACCCTGCTCTCCACCCAAGTACTTCTGTCTGACCCCATTTGGGGGTGCCACAGGGTAAGCAGAGGCCAGTGGGACTCAGCCATGGGGGATAATTTTATTTATTTATTTATGCGTTTTATATAGCGCAGACTTCACCCAAAGGCGTCAGAGCACTTCACAATAGGAACAGTAATGATACATGAGGAGAAAATTACAAGTGAACAAATTACAAAAGCAAACGTTAAGTTACATGAGGCAAAAGTGACATTTGTGAGCAAACAAAATACATGAGGTAGCAAACGGTACATTACAGGAGGAAAAAGTGACATGTGTGCAGGTAACAAGAGAAAACAAAGTACAATTAGAGGTATAATACTGCAATATATGGCAGACACTCAAGCACAAGAACAAACGTTACGTAGGCAATGGTGGCACTTGTGCAAGTATCAAAAGCAACCAAAATGTGAGCGGTAGCAAACAGTATGTTACAAGAGAAAAGAGGCGTGTGCATGTTACAAAAGAGTACCAAACACAGGTACAAGGATAATACTGAAATAAATGGCAAACGCTCCAACCACAAGAACACACTGGGAAGGCACTTCCATAGTCATGGAGAATAGAATTTTCAGTAATGGAGGGTCTTCCTTCAGAAAATAGAGAGGGCGTGAATTAAATTTGGAGGTGTCTTTGGAGGAGGAGAACTTTGAGGTCCGTTTTTTTTTTTTGTTTTTTTTAAACCTTTATTGTGCAGAAATTGCTCACAAATACGGGCCTACAACCCATCGGGCCGGCCACCACAATTATAGAAGCACATTGGTCAGGACAGAAGCTCCAGCAGGGTACCACAGTAATCCAAACGGGAATCAAAGGCGAAAAGCCACAGAGCAACCACCACGAGCAGGATGAGAGAAGGTTGATTTTATAATAGAAGAAGGGGTATAGCAGAATAATGGCAATCATTAAGGTCCAGAGGGCCGTGGCGGGCCGCGAGCAAGCAGTAATACAGAACACAGGAAAATTCAAAAAGAACAGTTACATTTTAGCAAAGGCAGAACGTGAGTCCCACATTAATAAGCAATTGCAACCGCTGCCCAGCGCCCACCCACCACTACGAGAACACACAATGATACACAGAACGGAAAATAGGCTTGCAAAACAAAGAGCCCTCCGCTACAACAACCCAGGGGAGGGAAGAAAAGAAAAAGGGGGGGGGGGGAAAGGGAAAGGACATCGGGAAAAAAAAAGGGGGGAAGAAAGAACGCGGCATCACAGCATGCGCCCCATGGCTAACAAAGCACTCAAAAATAGACCGGCACAGGGAACCCGTGGTAACAGGAGTAATAGATGCATAGTAAACCGCGACGGCGGGGAGACCAGAAGGCCCATGCTAGCAAAAAATACCCCAGGGGGCCCACATGCAGACACCGCGTCCCGAAAAAAGAGGATACATAAGAGCCATAGAACCAAAAAAGGAAAAAAAGGCGGGGAAAACAAAATGACAGACCCCCCCCCACCCCGCACACCCCACCCTGCACCCCTGCAGAAGGCTATGGCCTACCCCCCCAGCAGCGTGCCTGTCGCCCTAACCAGAAACCCGAAATATAGAAGAGTTAAAAGTAAAGAAAGAACCACAAAGACAAAAAGAAGAAGGGGAAATAGGGAAACAACAACGGGAGAGGAGCCACATAATCAAAACCATCGGCTCCCACCCCCCCGTCCGAACATACTTAGTGCCCACGGGAAGATAGTAATTACAAGGATAAGTCCAGGAACATGAAGGAGAATCGAACATAGTCATACAGTCACAAACGGGTCATCCGACCATACCGCAAAATAATAGTCCACCGAGGCAAGTTCATCTCAACCCTGTCCTCGTCTATCCAAAGCCGTAGGCATACAACGCACCAGGAACCAGATCATGAGGAACCAGAGGCGAATAGCAGGGAGTCCAATCGTCGATCCACACAAGTCATATCGATTTCGACCCAGATGAACAGGAAAAGACGGCAACCACCGCAGGTATTGCAGGCACAGTTCCGCCGACAATAGGAGGAAAGCCGTCTCGGCGGAGCAACCACAGGATCTTCGTGCGGCCATTCGAGGCAAAAAAGGAATGGGAGATCCAACGAGACCGGTCCGGACGGGACCCGGCCGGCGGACCCCCAGCACAGGGGAAATCACATGATGATTGAGAGCAGCGGGTATCCGTACACCCAAACAAGCGGCAGCCGCCGGGTCCACGACCTCCAGGAAAGTCCCAGCAGCACACAGCAGCGATGAAGCCGCACACACCGGGGGGGGCCCAGCAGGCCCGGCAAAATGACCATCATCCAGTCCAGCGATAGGTGCGGTCACAGAAGCACTCCAGGAGCGCAAGGCGGCGAGAATGTCGCCAAGCGTAGGCTCACCTTTATGGTATTCAGCAAACGTGCCATGCGGCGGACCAGCGTCGCCAGTCTCGGCCCGGCTGAGAGACAGGGAGCCGGCCGCCATCTTGGAAGCCCGGCGGGGCCGCGGCAATCTCCAACCCCCGACCGGCCACAGGCGGGGTCACACAGGATACAGCCGACCACAAGCAGAGGCACCCCCAGGGCAGGAAGGCGGGCCACCAGGATAAGGAGGGTCGCCGGCTCCCCCACGCCACCGGCTCCGTTCTCCGAGTCCGGGCGGAGGGACTCAAGATGGCCGGACAGGAGAACAAAGGGGAGACGAGCCACATACACGGTCAACCCCCGTCCATGGAAGGCAGCGCCTCAACACCAGGCCGCAGGATCGCCGGTCAGGCCCGGAGAGCCGTCACCGGTCTAATTGCACATCGGCCTCTCCGACCGAGCCCACACCGCCACCAAGGGTCGGCTACAGCGCTCCGCCCCGCCCGGGCGCCGCCGAGGAGTTTCAGGCCCGCCCGCTCCGGAGGCCCCGAAGCGAACAAGGGCGTAGCTCAGGATCCGCGGCACCTAGGAACAGGCGGATCAGACGGTAAGTGCCAGCGAAATGTCGTAGTTCCATAGTCTACCAAAGAATACTTCCCGGGGCAGGATAAGACACAGGATAGACGTTCCAGGCAGGAAAGCGAACGGAGCCGAGCTAAAACGCGGCCATCACGGACGCGAGCTTGGCTCCTCCCTTCAGGTCCGTTTTTTTTTAAGGCCTGGGAGGAAGGTTGTTTGCCTCTGATGTCCTTGGGTCTGTCCTACTATGGCTCTGCAAACTGAGACAAGTGCACCCCTTCTGATTTAGTCCCTCAGTGCTAGCGAAGACCAGCACTCACAGGCTCCTCGGGTTTAATCTCCTCACTCAACAAACACACATTAGCAAAATAAATCATCGTCTATCCCAATGCTTTACTTTCAGGAACAAAAGTATTTTAATGCACACTAGCAATAAATACTACACATATAACTAGGAAAAAAAGATGCAACATATGTTCCCAGGTCAATATGTTCCCAGGTCAGTGTTAAGCGTGATTAGGCTCGGATGTAGATTACCCCCATACTCTCTGAAGCTCCACAGTTTCTATCACAGTTTACTTTATATCCCCCAGTGAGGTTTCCCAGTTTTTGCTCGGGTCGGCATGCTTTGGTGGTTGACCTGCTCATCTGCTCACACACTCTTCCACTTCTTAGAGCTTGCGAGCCAGCCTTTCCTTTCACAGCCTCTTCGGACAGTCTTGACTCTGACAAGGCAGCTGCTCCACATCATCCGTTGGCTGGGACAGCTCTTCGCAGGCAGAGACGACTGTTACTAGAGACTCTGCATCACACAGAGGCGGGGTAAGTAAATGCTTCAAAATTGGTGCAGCCTCACTTAAGCGAATTGGGTCTCCCATATTCCAGCCATGCACAGGCCGGTTTCTGGATATGCGGCCACCCAATGTCCACTCCTGCCCGGTAAGCAAAGCCAGCACAGGTCTCTGTCACTGGTAAATGTTAGCTTTGGGCTCAGGGTGCCTTATTCACAAGGTGCTGTTAAGCCACTGTAAGTGGCTTAGGAACGCCTTGTGAATAAGGTGATACCCATATCGCCGCCACGTCGAGAAAAGTTAATTTGTGGTGGCGATAGGGGCTTGTAAATGTGCCCCCCACTTTGTATCCATGCCTGGTCATAGTGAACAGCCAAGTCCTGTTTAGAGTTCATCATAGACGTCAAATCACAAAATGCCAGGGGTAGTGGAAGTGACATCACACACCCTTTGACCTCCACTTTCACTCACACATACACAAAAATTCACACATATATACTGTTAGAAATGGGGGTCTCTAGTTGGCAAAGGTAGGTACCTTTGTCTGAATAGGGACCCTCCTCACCCCCTAGCTTGGCATGAGCAGACGGACATATCCCAAATGCAATGTGTAAAGTATTTGTACTCAAAACACAGAGTGATACAGTGATAACACTACAAATGACCACCACACCAATTTAAGAAAAATAAAGTATCTTTATCTAAACTCAACAAGACCAAAATGACAAGAAGCCAACATACAGGTAATAAGATATAACTTTACAACTGCTATTCCAAAAATAAAATTTGTAGAAAACAAATAGCTCCACCTGGAGCTATTACGACGTTGTCACAGCAATAAATCCAAAGGACGGCACCGACTGCACGGTGCGTGGCATCGGGCACAGAGTCACACGGACCCCCAAACAAAGAGCACCTTTGGAAACAAAGTCTATGATGATGCACAGCATCATGGAGACGAGGCGTCGGTGCCGAGGTTGAGGCCAGCTCCCTGGCTGCCACAGGGTAGCGAGGCATCGTGTCCACGAGGAGACGACGTGTTGAAACCAGGCCAGGGGGAGTCGGTTCCATTGGTGATGAGGCGTCGGTACCGGTGCGAAGTTGGCGAGTTCATGGATTCACCCTGAGCAGTCATCGCCACCGCGATAACAGGATGCAGGCTCTGTCAATGACGGAGTCGGTGCAAGCTCTGGCGTCAGGATGCAGGCATTGAAGGGCATTGAAGGGCATTGCAGCTGCGGTGCAGGCCGGGTGGTGCTTCGTGCACTTTACAAGCGGTGCCCCTGGCCTCTGTACAGGTCGTGGCGTCACAGCGGCGTTGCTGATGGCATCGGAGACAGGTTTTCTTACTTCTCTTATGTTTCTTCTTGCTGACAACAGCAGGAAAAACCTCCAGACACCCAAAACTAGAAAAGATATCTCTTGGCAAGTCGGAACTCCCAGCAATAGAGTTCAGGGGAGCTAGGGGATGTTCAATCACTGACTGACCACTACCTCGACTCTATGAATTCAATAATCAATGAAGCCGCCCCACTGCAACTAAAGAGAGTCTCCACCAAGATCTCGAACCCTTGGTATGATGGCAGGCTCAACAAAGACAGGCGTGCTATGCGAATGGCAGAACGCACATGGAGATCAGTCCCCTCATCGCGGCATCGCAAAATACTTAAGAGCAAGAGAAATGCCTACTTTAGGAAAATAAAGCGCGCAAAATCTGATTTCTTCAGCCTTCAGCTGGACCAAGCAAAAAACAGAAAGCTGTTCGAACTAGTCAAAACTCAAACCAAGACGCAACCCCTACTCTCAAACGACACAACAAACATCATCCCACACTGTGAAGACTTTTCTGCCTTCTTTAAGCTAAAGACCGACAACATAAGGAGTGACCTCCTTAATGATGTAAGACGATACCCGAGCATCACCAAAATGCCCGACACCCAACCTAAAAATAACGCTTCCTGGTCGTCTTTCGAAACCTACTCTGAAGAAGCAATACACAAACTGCTCGGCACCTTGAAGCCTTCTAATCACCTCACAGACCCACTACCTGCCAATGCTGTTAGAGACTTTATCCCCGTTCTTCTCCCACTCTGGACTAAAATCATTAACAGCTCCCTTCAGCAAGGTCTCATTCCAGACTCCCTCAAAGTGGGGCAAGTCACGCCCATACGCAAGAAACCTACAGCTGATCCGGCTGACTTAAACAACTACCGCCCTATCACCAATATCCCCACTCTGGCCAAGCTGTTGGAAAAATGTGTGCAACTCCAACTAACTAAACACATTGACCATTTCGAACTCCTCGACCCTCATCAATCAGGCTTCCGAGCTAAACACAGCACGGAAACGGTCATGACACACATAATTGATGACGCCCTCCAAATCCTGGATCGCAACGACTCATGCCTCCTCATTCTCCTGGTCCTCTCCTCAGCATTCCACACGGTCAAACATGAGAACTTATTAGAGCTCCTAAATACCAGAATGGGCTTATCCGGGACTGTGCTCAAATGGTTCACTTCCTTCCTACACAACCGATCCCAGAAGTTCAAGATTAACAACGTGCTGTCCTCTCCAGTGCCAGTAGATTTAGGCGTCCCACAAGGATCTTCCCTCTCACCCACGCTGTTCAACCTCATCATGGAACCACTCGCTACCCTGCTCCAGGCATCCAATGTACACTTCCACATGTATGCCGATGACACTCAACTATACCTAAAGGTACAATCCCCGGAAGATATCAAACTTTTGAACTGCACACTTAGGAACACCCAATCTTGGTTGGCCGACAATCACCTCAAACTAAATGCGTTGAAAACGGAGTTCCTCTTGATATCACCCCCTGCGAAAATTACCACCACCCAAATATGGCTCAATCACCTAACAGCATTCAATGTCCAACCCACCATCGTGGACTCTGCGAAATCCTTAGGCATCACACTTGACGCAAAGCTCAATATGCAACAGCACATTAGCAAAGCAACGAAAGGAGCTAACTTTCAAATCAACACTCTGAGGAAACTCAAACCCTTCCTCCCAGCCAAGGACTTCCAAACTGCTGTACAAGCACTAGTCATCCCCCGCATAGACTATGGAATTGTGGCCCTCAGCGGTCTCCCTCAAGCAACAACAGCACCCTTAAGAGCCTCCCTAAATGCGGCCGCGAGACTCATTTCGGGCTCAAGGAAACACTCTCATATAACCCCTGACCTGAAAGCGCTGAAATGGCTTCCCCTCGAAGCCAGAATACAATTGAAAATTGCGGTTATGACACACTCAGCCATACACCACAAGGCTCCCACCTACCTCACTCAAAAGTTGACTATATCAGGAGGTTCGAGATCCAATAGAAGTACTAAAAGTCTGCTCCTGAAACCTCGCAGATTCCCTAAGGAAAAAACCTACAAGCGCTCCTTCTCAGGAATGGCACCGAGGATCTGGAATGCACTCCCTCCTGAAACGAGGATTATCTCCTCCACTGTACTCTTCAAGAAAGAAGTGAAAGCCATCCTTATGGCCAAGTTTACATGATCCTCACTGTTGCTGCTCAGAGACTCTGCACCGATCTTGTAACGTTGGATAATTAGTGATCCATTAACTTTCTGTTCATGACCTACTGACCTCTTTTGCAGTTGGATCAAAGACCCTGCACCGTCCTATAGTATTGTCTTTTGAGGGTTTACTGGTATCCACTGACCTCTATGGCAGCTGGATCAGAGTCTCTGCACCGCCCTATCCTAATGTCTATTTGAATGTTTATTGTTATCTCTAGACCTGTATTGTAGCTAGCTCAGACTCAGCACCGTCTTTTATTTTTGTCTATTTGAGTGTTCTCTGCTATTTCATGATCTCTATTTTAGTTAGATCAAAGACTCTGCACCGCCTTATTTTACTGTCTAGCTGAGTGTTTACCTGTATCTTATTGCACATGATTGTTATCCTATTATGCTACCGTTCACTATACTGTACCCAATTACTATGTCTACTCACCCTACTGTGAAGCGCTCTGATATCTGTTAAGATCTTGTTCGCGCTATATAAAACTTTGAATAAATAAATAGGGGTGAAGTCTGTATGAGACTTCAGAACAGGAGGTCAGCACACAAAGGCCCTTGGAGGTTCTTCTTCAAGTAGGTTCACAGCAAAGTTCCAGTCTTTGTCCTTTCCTTGGCAGAAACAGCAAGCAACTGCAGGCCAACCCCCACACAGCAAATAGCAAAGAAGCAGTACCCCTCCTCACAGCTTTTCAGCTTTTCTCCTTGGCAAAAGTTCCTCTTGAGTCCAAAAGTGATCTAAATTTCTAGGGTTTAAGGTTTACTACTTATACCCCATTTTGTCTTTGTTCTCTGTGTGCAAGGGTCTCTGAGCCCGGTCTAAACCAGTTCTGTCCTCACTGGTGCAGTATGATAACAGGGGGTGGAGCAGATTTGTGGAAGGGAGGCAGGCCCTATTCAGGTACAGGGAAATCTCCTCCCACTATTATAAATGCAACTACGCCCTATTCAGCTCAGCTTTGAGTCATCCAGGAAGGGCCAGGTACACCTCAATGTCCCCAGTGGCTGTCTACAGTGAATGCGTATCCCCCGCCCCTGTCACTAGAAACCCAGACAGTCAACCCACATACAAGCATAGGCACGCAGATTGGTTAAACAAGAAAATGCCTTCTTTCTAAAAGTGGCATTTTCAAACAGACAATTTAAAAACCATCTTTACTAAAATATGTGTTATTAAATTCTGCCTTCAGAGAGCCTAAACTTTTTTCTCTACCTTGTCCCAATGGGAAGTTATACTTGTAAGCTGTTACAAAGTATTTCAAATTCTGTCCTATGGGGCAGATAGCCTTTCAATACTGAAAAACGAAATTGGCAGTATTTCACTACTAGGATATGTCACACACACCAGTACATGTCCTACCTTTCACATACTAACTCTCCCAAAGAAATCTTCAAAATAGCCAAATCTCTAATTACTCCCGCCCCTGAGCGCCTGTCTCCCGCGGGCGCCCAATCCCGCTGTGATGATTTGGCTTTGTACTTTTCTCAGAAGATTCAAACTATCTATTCTGCATTCTCTGGGGGTAATGAGGTTGGGGGATCTACTGCCCCCGCGGAGACTGTTCCCACTGCTCTTTGCACGCTGGATAAATTCCCTCTATTAGACTCCATTACACTCGATCAAATCATCCCTAAAGTCACCTCGGGATCTCCTAACGACCCAGCACCTCCGCGGATTCTCACCAAGGCCTGGGACGCCATCCGCCCGACCATTCTGAATGCCCTTAATGCCTCCATTACCACCAATTCTGTCCCTGCTGCTTGGAAGTGTGCGATGGTCAGGGCTCTATTAAAAAAGCCCTCCTTGGACCAGAACAACTTGGCCAACTTCCGCCCAATCTCCTTACTCCCCTGGATAAATTGCTTGAGAGGCACATCAACACCATCCTAGTAGACTACCTGGAATCAGCGGGTCTGCTCTCTGCCTCTCAGACAGGGTTCTGCCCCCAGCACGGGACCGAAACTGCTCTCATTGCGGTGACGGAGGAAACCCGAGCCGTGCTGGACTGGGGAGGAAAGGCAGCCATCATTTTACTCGATCTCAGCGCCGCGTTCGACACTGCTAACCACACCATCTTATTACATCGCTTAATGGGTTTGGGTGTGTCGGGCGCGGCACTGGAATGGCTGTCCTCCTTTCTGGATGAGCGTTTCTTCCAGGTGTTCGAGGATGAGGCAGCTTCCATCAAACATCCACTCAGCTGCGGGGTGCCTCAGGGCTCCTCCCTGAGCCCCACACTCTTTAACGTTTATATGCAACCTCTAGCGGGGATAGTCCAACCCTTTGGTGTGCGTATTGTCACCTACGCGGACGATACCCAACTGGTGGTCTCTCTTGACCACACGGAAGGGTCGTCCAACACCTTAGGTCCCTGTCTGGAGGCTGTTGCTAGGTGGATGCAACTCTCCTGCCTCAAACTCAACGGAGAGAAGACGGAGGTTATGCTACTGGGCAACTCTCCATTGACTTCTTTGGCCTCTATTTGGCCCTCCTGCCTTGGTGCCCCTCCCCCACCCAAACCCCAGATAAAGAGCCTGGGCATTTGGCTCGATAAGTCGCTTGACTTCTCGGTTCAAGCGACTAAAACAGCGGCTACATGTGTGGGGCTTATGAAGATGCTTCGTAAAGTGCTCCCTTTGCTCCCTCTCCAGGCAAGGAGAATCATGGTCCAGGCCCTGATCCTCTCTCGCCTGGATTATGGAAAAGCGTTGTACCTAGGAGCCCCGGTAGCGGTGACCCACAGACTCCAGGTTACACAAAACTGTGCCGCTCGCCTACTGTACAACATCCCTCGTTGGCAGTCAGCCAAGCACGCCCTAAAAGATCTTCACTGGCTTCCAGTTGCCGCCAGAGCTCAGTTCAAGGCTATGTGCATTGTGCACAAATCCTTTCACCGAATGGGCCCTGCTATTCTGCTCCCCTTAGTCCTGCCCTATGTCCCCCCCAGAGCCCTCCGCTCCGGATCACTGCATCTAGCGACCATAACAAAAATCAACAAAGCTAGATGGGGTGGCCGCTCTTTTTCCCAAACGGCTGCCAGGCTCTGGAATTCCCTTCCCCTCGCCCTTAGAGGGAACCCAAACAGGATGGCTTTCAGGAAAGCGCTGAAAACACATTTGTACACTAAAACCCGTTAACCTCCCGGGTAGCCCATTTTAGCAATCAATATAAGCACTGCGAGGCCTCCGGGTAGTTTTTGGCGCTATATAAATATAATCTTTCATTTCATTTCATTTTCATCCTGCCCATGGGGGTACCCTGGGTCTACCATAGGGGTACATGTAAGAAAACTGAAGGTTAGAGCCTGGCAAGTTGGTGCCCTTGCCAGGTCAACATGGCAGTACAAAACTACATGCAGACACCGGCTACTCATGTGGGTGGCACAATCAATGCTGCAGGCCCACTAGTAGCATTCGATTTACAGGCCCTGGAACCACACAGTGCACTGTACTAAGGACTTATCAGTAAATCAAATAGCAAATCATGGAAACACCAATTCATAAACACAATTTACCTAGAGAGCATATGCACTTTAGCACTGAGTAGCAGTGGTAAAGTGCCCAGAGTCCTAAAGCCGACAAAAACCGCTCAGGAAAAAAAGGAGGAAGAAGCAACGTTTTTTGGGATAACCCTGTAAAAAGGGCCACGTCCAACACAACCCCCTTCCAGCCTAAAGCCAGGGTAGACCAATCTATACTTCGATGGTGTTAGAGCTGTCAGCCCTAGGGTGGTCTTTCCCTATTTTTTTCGCCCTTGCCTCATTTTTCCCACCTTCTTTTTTTTGTTGGCCCTTAGGTCTCCGGGCACCTTTCCATGGCCAATCCATGTTAAGGTGCAGGTGCTCTCTACTTCAAACATGGCTGTCACTGGCCCCTGCTACTGCAGCGTGGTCTTTTTCTAGTAGCACCCTAGTTGCCAGGAGCTGGCTGGGACCCCAAACATTGTTGCAACGCCAGCCTGCCATCACCTGCCCATAGATAGAGTGGGGAAGCTCCTGGAACCTTCCAGAAGAAAGGCGGGGAGCCTATGTTTGCCGCCTTAGGGAGTGGTCACCTGACCTGGGCATATTTAAGGAAGGGAGGGAAACTTTTTAATCAGTTGGGGCATCACTGACCTTGGGGACCCACGCAGGAGATTTAGGCGGTAGGGCCTAGTCAGGGACCTATGCCACTGGAAGTGACAGGGCTTAGGTGCTACCTTCCAAGTAGAGTGAGGAACCCTAAACTAGCCCACTGATCTGGCCCGGCAGGAGGGGAACCCAGGGACCACCTGAAGTGACCTGCTGACAAGCCCTCAACTCAAACCCCCATTCCCCCGCTCAAGAAATTGCTATCTACAAAGGGCGCAGGAACCATCAAGCGCCAAGAAGAAGACCCTTTTTTTATACAACCAGGACTACTGGAGATCAACCAGGTACTGGGCTGTGCCATCTCTGCGCCCCCTTGCTGCAACCTGGGACTCCAGCGCTGTCCTGCCTCATCCTCCTGACTGAATTATCTGAACTGCTTGCTAAGCGCTAGACCCCTGAACTGCCTCATTGGTCCCAGCTGCCTTTCCAGCCCTCTCTTACTGATCTGCCAGAAAAGCGCTATTCCTTAAAAGCACTGTCCTGAGCGCTGGACCGTGTGGGACTTGCCTGCTCCATCCCAGCGCTGTGATCCCTGAGGAGCGCTGTGTCATTGGCCCCGAGCGCTACAACTGCCATAGAGCGCTGCTGCCGCCCCCCCCCCGAGCGCTGAGGGGGCGGACCAACCTGATCAAGAAGCGCTGGCGAAGTAACTCACCGCCGCATTCCCGGGCTATAGTGGTGTCCTGTGAGGAATCGCCGCCTTCGGCGCCCCGTGTCGCCCCCTCTGCGGCCTGAGCGCGCTGCCGAGATCACCGCCGCAGCCCGGGAGGCCTCTGGGCCCGGTCCCTGATATCGCGGCCTGACGCTCGCTGAGTGGTGCAAACACCGCCTAGGAACACCCCCCCCTCGGCGGCCCCCGGACCAGGAGAGGGCTGCCGCTCCGTGAACCTAGGCCGCGGTTAGGCCTGAAGTCGGCCTCTGCCCCACGTGACGGGGGCCCACTCGGCCCCGCCCCTTCAAGCGCCACGCAGCCATTGGTCCTGGCTGGCGCGCCTCCAAGACAGGCCCCGCGATTGGCCGCTGCAGCCCGGCCCCTCCTCCGTCAGCCCCGGATTGGTTCCCGGGCCGTGGAAGTGCTCGAAGGCCCGGGAACAGCCAGCAACCTCGCCGGAGGGCCCCGAAGGAAGCCCGGGCCCTCCCGACTCCAGAATTCTCCGCAAGGGCTCCCGGTGGAGCCGAAGACACAAAGGTAACCCCCGGGGGGAGGAGGGCGGCCGCAGAAGTGAACGCGGTGCCCCCAGGGAGATCGAAGGGGGCCCCGGGCTGCCCCTCCCCTGCCGGGACTGTTGTTGGGCCCTGTTGGCCCTGGAAGACTCTGGGGAGAAGTTCCTGCGGGACTGTGCTGCCCTGAACTGGGCCAAGACGTTAGTTAACCCCTGCCTGGTTCATTGTGGCATAAGGAAGTGTTTTTGGCCAAATACCGGGTGTATAGGTGCCTTAATGACAGGCCCAGTTCTCCTGCCTAATGAGCGAAAGCCCAATCTTCCCTGAGACGCCCAACATTACCGAATGAAATGTTTTACATGGCACGACCTGTTTGATCTTCCGTTAATGCACTGTTTAATCCCGATGGAGAGAATGCTTTATACTTGCCTAAAAAGTTTGATTCCTGCCTAGTGAGAGATTTGCCTGCTTCCTAATGAAAAGTGGTACTGCCAGGTTTCCTAAATGCTCCCAGTTATCCACTAGGCTGCTACTTTGATGAAAGGTTTATGGAGAAATGCTATATTGATTGTTGACTTACACTCTTTACTACTGCAATGAAATGGTTCTTGAAATGTACTGCAGTGATGATGAAATGTTCCCTTTGCCCTCATGATGAAATGCACTATTGAATTCTTGATGCCTTGATTATTGAGTACCCTGCATTCTATTCTAGATAAAAGCTAATGTTTTAATCCAATTCACTGGTGTGGACTGTCATTGCGTGTATTTAATGTCTCAGTGGGTGTGTGCTGTGTAGTCACTTAACACCTGAGCTTTCGGGTGCCTACCTGCTCGTGCCAGGCTACCCCCGGGGAACTGGTAACCCCAGTTCCTACAGATGGGCTTCCCTGCTTGTGGCAACAGAGCATGGAACCTGGCCCGCAACAGCAGGGATCGATTCCCATTCTACGCCTCCCTGAATCCAGTTGGATCCCTCTATCCATACTCTCAGGGCCCACTAAGCTAACCCATGGGAAACCCTTCTCCTCACCTCTGGACCTCATCTGTACAGCGCCTAAACTTACTTTGCTCATAGATGTGTCCCAACAGGCAGACAGTACCCACATTGCCAACACAGTGGTTTGGCCTAGTCCACCCCTGGGGGTGTGACTCCTGTCCCCTCCCAGGGGCAACTCTGTCCACCAGGACAGCAAGCCACAGTGGCCACTGACAACTGTCAGTGATGAGATCCAGGCCTCAAGCCAGGACTTCCAGGGTAGTACACTCCCCCCCCCCCCACCCCCCAAGGGAATCACACTCCTCATGAGTTGTGCAAAAGTCTGCCTGGCACAGGTCTCCAGCCTCCTGCCCACCTGATAGTGCATGAAGACCCCCAGGCCAGAAGTGGCCTCACCAGGGTCAGTCCTGGGGTGCTCTGACCTCAGAGCTGGCAACCCCTGACCCACTGGTCCTTCCACTGGGGCCTGCATCCCCCCTTCACCCTTTCCTCTGTACTCATGCATTTTCCCAACTGGAGAGGTGCTGCTATACACCAGAGCTGGTGGACAGCAGTCTCCTCCAGCTCACCTGAGACCCTGAGATTCCCCTCAAGGGTTTGCCTCCTGGTACAGACTAGGCCCCCCTCCTGGTGTTCACTCATGGAACCAATCAGGCTCTGGGACTGGGTTTCGGGCACCCTGGGACACAGCCCCACTCCCACTCCCTCTATTCAGAGACAGGACATTGGATCCCCATGCATCCCACTACACAGGACCTATCTGGGTCACTACCAACCTTCTCTACCTCACCTGGTTGGAGAACACCTGAGAGATCCCCTTCAGAGTCACTCCCAAAAAGCTTCTTCAGACCCTCTGGAATCCTCCAAGAGGTCTGCCTCCAGTGCAAGCTCCCTGGGGTCAGAGAACTCACACTCCACCGGCTGTTGGCACGCTCTAGAAAACAGGGACCTAAAACATGCTCTCCAACAATTGAATCACACAGCCCCACACAAGTGTTGACAAAGATACTCTTTGCCTTAACATCCAGTGCCTCTCACAAGTACCTCACATCACCCTCATGAGACTGGCAAGACATAATCGGACACTGTACTAGGGACTTATCAGTAGATCAAATAGCCAATTATGGAAACATCAATCCATAAACACAATCTACCCAGAGAGCATATGCATTTTAGCAAGGATTAGCAGTGCTAAAGTGCCCAGAGTCCTAAAGCCAACAAAAACAGGTCAGGAAAAAATAGGAGTAAGAAGCAAATAGTTTGAGGATAACCCTGCAAAAATGGCCAAGTCCAACATTCACTCTTTCACACATTAACACACTTTCACCTGCAAGCACGTACACAACATACATTTAAAAGCATTTTTACTTACCTCAGCTTGCAGGGAAGGGCATATTCCAGCTTATTGTTCTCCATTTCTACTACACTATTAGTGAATGGTATATTGTATTTACTTACTATTAGTGTAATAAAACAATTGACAGAAAATAAAGAGAGTGGAGCCACAGTTGCCCCTGTGTTCCTGACACTTAATTTGCCACCTCTGAGGCCAGGGGTCCCAAAGGCAGTGCTAGGGGTAGTAAAGGGCAAGTCAGGGTTCGTAGCTATGACCCCTAGCTACCACTAAATGATGTCCATGGAGTTCATTCAGATTTGTTCCAGAGCCCAAGCAACAATCCAGCATTAAACACCCCATCCCAGGCACAGAGCCCGCAGCCAAGCTCAGATGCTAGCCCATCGTCGATGTGTTGAATTTCACTTTATATACTGGTCTGGCGAAACAGGCTAAATCCTGACGCATTCGCTTTATAAATAACTGAACTCTTATTTACACTGACTTCCATATCTGTCTTTGTATTGTTGCTGTCAGTGTCCAGATGTTGTCTGTGAGTAAGACTCAGATGCTCTGTATAGATTTGTTATCTTTGATGTGAACATTTACTGTTGTAAAGAGCTCTGATACCTTTGGTTCTAGCTAGCTCTACATAAAACTCAAATAAATAAATAAATAAGACATGCCTGGATGCTGGAACTATGTACACACATGGTGATCTGATATTGTCCTGGACTACCTCAATGGTGATGCATCCATTTCCTTGCTTAGAGCTCATTTCAAGAAGCAGCATCTTCCAAGAAATCATTCCAAGGGCTACTGGGAGAGAACTAATCCCCCCCCCCCCACTTCCCACTCTCAAATGAAGGTGCCTCAAACACATACCTCTCTTTAAGCTGAGCCTCTTTATCATATCAAAAGAAAGTGTTACTCATAGCTTGTAATACTCATGTGAGTTTGAGATTAGAGGTGCTAATTACTGCCAGAGTCCAGTCATCTGTGGCAGACAGTATTAAAAGTGAAATGTAATTTACATACACAATTTTAAGGTCAGCCAAAGCTTTTTGCATGTAATATGGTGCGTGGTCCCTGTCCACACAGACCACACCCAATGAAGGTGCGCACGCCGCAGAGAGGGACAGTGTACCATGTTACGTCAAAAGGCCCCTGATCTGCAGCTTGAGGTGCAATTGGTTAATACTATGACTCATTACCCCTAATTGGGAATTATCAGCATATCATCCATTCCAAGTGTGCAAAGCAATGCCCTGTACTACAACTGTGCACAGATTAGTACAGTGTTGAGTATTTATTAGTTGTAAGTACTAGTGATGGATTTAGCTGTGATTTATGCAATGTTGCTGTTGGAATCTGCAAGCTGATATGTCTTAACATCAGGTGGTGATCGCCTTCAATATGTGGATCCTGACCTTGATTGAACGGTACATACACCTCCTTCTCTTTGGTGGCACTTACCAGAGTGGATCTTTTCACCGGTGGTGCCTAGTAGTATTCTACAGGGGTTTGGAGTTTCAGGCTGTGGGAAGGGCACCAGGCTGACTTCCATCATTTTTTTTGTTTTTCAGAGTTTTATATAGCACGAACTAGAACCGAACCGAATCAGTTATCAGAGCGCTTTACATAGCACCAGTTACGTTACATGAGGACACACTTTCATTTTAGGCACGGGGAGATTAAGTGATTTGCCCAGAATCACAGGGGGGTTTTGGCGTCGTTACCGAGACTCGAACCCAGATCCCCAGGTCCGAGGTCGAGCGCCTTAGCCGTTAGGCCAACCCCTCTCCCCAATCATTCGTGATTGCAGATGAAACTGGCTTCAGCCTGGGCTCTCCATAGGTGGTGTACTGGTCTCTTGAAATCTTTTCTCCTCTTTCTGCTCACTTAGGGTCTCATTACGATGCTGGTTCGGGCGAACATCCAACCGGCATCGTTGCAGAAACGGGACTGCCCTACAAGCAGTCGGCGGTCCCGTTACCATGATTTGGATGCCACCACCTTCATAGCGGTTGGAAAGTGTATATGTCCTATTGTGGCTTTCTGCTTAAGATCAATCTACTACCAAAGGAGAGTGACATGTTGGATGGATAAAAAGGGACCCCAAAAGAAAGAGAGAATTGCAAAGCACAAGAGACCTGCTGAGTTTGAAAGGGTATTGTAAGGTCTAGGACCCCAGGCCCTGATGTAGCAATACAAATGACCATATAGACACATAGTCAGGGTAACTGGCACTAACCCAAGGCACGTGCCCCCGGTCCCTTTTATTAGCAGGGTCACCTGACCGTTGACGCCTGTGAAGGATGGATGTGGGTGAGTGTAGAGGCCAGCCCTCGGGGAGTGGCTGGTTACACAGGACATATGCTGGAACATTAGAACGTTTCCAGAAGATCACTACATCCCTCCCAAACTTTATTGAAAAGAAACAATGAGTCAAACCTGAGGGAAAGAATAAAACAACAAAACAAAACACCACTGAGTCTCTTCAGGCAGTCCGTAGGACAGTACTGGATCTCGCAAGCACATGCCCGTGGGGTTACAGTTCACCTCTACATTGTTGTTCTGTCCTGTCTGCTCTCTTGGTGTTGGAGTTACTTTAACAGCTAAAACTGAGGTGCATCAGGAGCAGTGGTGCTGCAGAGAAGTCTTTGAAAATGCCCCAGATCCATGGATGTTTCAACCTGCAAAGATGGAGTACGACAGTGCAGTGGTGCTTCACAGTTCCATGGGTGGAGTGGTTTCAGACTTCCCTCTCTTGCCAGGAGCCCTTCCTGTAGGATGTTCTTAAGGCCCTTTTCACTGGACTTCCACATGACTGTCTGGACTGTGTGGTATCTCTCCCAGGCCGTGTGAAGGGGCCACTGAGGAACTCCCCAAAGGATCACATACAAGTCACTCATTCCACTGCAAGGGTGGCTGTCTCAGGGTCTGTGTTCTCATGCCATCAGACTCAGGTGCTCAGTCATTTGCTAGATAGTCGTTGGATAATCAGTCTCCCACTATAACCTCAATGCCTCCCAGTGCCTGCTGTGGAGCTGCTGCAGATGCATCTCTCTTGTTGAGATTTCCCTCTCACCCTTACGCTTAAGCCCTTGCCCCTGGTTTGCCACGGGCCTGTGTGGATTGTTCGAGTCTCATATAGGCCCCATGACCCGGGTCACTGAAGAAGTCTGAACAGGACCACGTCCAAGTCTCCCGTGCACCCGCAAGGGGGGTGGTGCAAATGGTCAAGTATGCTATCTTCAGCAGGCTTCAGTTTCACTGGGTATAACAGATAGTTTCTGGGTGGCTAGCCTCCCACAATGCCAGGGACGCCTAGTTACTCTCCAGGTATTCCTCAGACATAGTGCTCCACGTTAGATGTGCAGTGCTGCTTAGGTGGTTCTAGTGATGCACTTGACAACAATGACAATTACTGATGACTGTCAGCGATCTTCCGTGTGACAGGTCTATCATATTCTTTTCTCCCCTCTTCTTTCGTATTCTTCTTTGCGATGTAGCACTGTGGCCTCATGCCACATTCTCATTGCTATTTGTTGTGACTTGGCATTGTGCCACTCTTTTTCTCCACTTGCCTCTTGCTCTTCGCGATGTGGCATTGTGTCATCGTGCCACACTCTTGTCCCTTTTGACCAGGCCTCTCACTGTGACCTTCTCCTCACAAGGACCTTCCTGGTCATGTCCTGTCCTATCTGAAGGACATGACTCTGGTCGCAATACGCAGTCTCTTTTCTTGGCAGTTTATGCCAGTGGGTGCTGCCACCACCTGAACTGTGGGCCACAGCAGCTTTCTTAGCTCTGCTGGCTGTTTCTCTGAACAATGTCTACTTGAAACGGGTGCAGTAACTATCTATGGTCACTAGGTGGCACTGCAGCACTAGTTATAGGCCCGGGCAGCTTTCCTGATTCTGTGGGTCTCGCCACTCCCACAGGCGCTGCAGAGGAAGGTTCAGGAAAGGTATCACTCAGGGCGGGTGTGTCTCTGGTATAGCCGTGCACCTCACACCGGTGGAGATGCCACATCTGGTAGAAGGCAGCAGGCTCACATAGCCCAGTGACTTTCGCCTACCTGAAGCCCTGGTTCAAGGCGGGAGACACTTCTCACCCAACAAGTGATTGATAGGGGCGTGGAGTAATCCACAGCGCAGCTGCAACTAGCGGGGCCTGGAGATGCAGGTATGGGGCTCTGTAGGTTCTTGTGCTTTTCCAAAGTGGTTTTGCCCTTCAGAGTCGCCACATTTCCAACACGCCACGTGGTGTGCTTCAGCCATGAACAGGCTCACTGTTTATTCAGACCACGTTACATGGAACTATAGCCCATGCCTTGGCGGCAAACCCTCCGGATTTGGCATATCGGAGTGCTTCACATCACGCAACTTGATTACTCTTAATGAGCACTGACCCGCTTGCTCAATTTTACGGAGGCCATGGCCCCATAGATAGTGGGATGTGGGTTTATAGGGGAATAGGGTGGGAAGTTATTTAATTGCCTCAAATTGTAAAGCGCTCTGATATCCTTCAAGATCAAGTTTGTGCTATATAAAACTTTCTATATAAAATATAGAGGAATAGTTTCACCATTATAGTCTCCTTCTACCCTCATCACGAAGCACACTGAACTGCAGGGTTTTCACGTAGGCCTTGTGTCCCAAAATAGAACAGAGTTATTCTATCTGTTCTTTTTTTATACGTTTTCACTGTGCACTTCCCTGGCTGTTGCATCCCTAAATCAGCATGCACAGTTGATTGCATCAGGATTGTTATCTTTCTTCTCCCATCTATACATACCTTAATATTTCCTCTTGTGCCTTCCTTCCCCCCTTTCTGTTATTGCTCTGCAGGCACTATTGTTCAGGCTTGTATTAATCCGTCCTGATGATGATCCTTGGTATTGTTTTAAAAGGATCGAAACGTCGTCGACTTGTTGAAACAGCTTGCACTTTAATCTAATGTGATAAAACAAGTGCAACAGCTGTCCTCTTTAAGCTTGTTCCAACTATTTGCATTTTTCACAAGCTAACTTGGTCTGCCTGAAATGGTTTTGTCCTAATGTATCTGTTTTGTGTTTCTGTAGGAAGCAGGACTGTGTCCCACTTTATTGTTGTATTCTTATTTTGTTCTTTGCATTGATTATTCATTAAATTGACTGCCCGGCTATGCACCATCAAAATAGCACTGATTCTAGTCTATATTAATTATAGCCCAATTTTTTCATTTTTATAAGGACCACTGTTTTCTTATAAATCAGGCCGGGCAGCTGGCGCCGCCGGTGCGGGAACACACGCTTTACTGCTTGGCCAACCTGTTGGCAGCAGCCGGCTGCTAGGGGTGCATCCTATGCCCACCTTTGCAGGCTTGCCTCTCTTCTCTGGAGATGACACATCGTGCAGGGCTTCAGATGCCGGTGCAGCACTCAGGCGTGTTACACCATATTGGGAAGGTTTTCCTCCCCCCCTCACTGGAACAGATGGGGGCCTGCGGGGTTGCTTGTGGCCGCCTCAGCAAGTCACAGAATGGATATGCTCCGGCCCTTCCCTACTTTGAGGGTCCCACTCCTGGGGTGCGTTCTAATGTTGGTGCTGTCCCATATTGGTGCTGTTCCTGCTAGCGCTGCCTTCTTACGTCCCCAGGTGGCGTCACCCTTCCCTTTTTCCCAGCCTGCTCTGCCCCCGGGTCAGGTCATCATGCTGGCTTACTGCAGGCAGGGGATGGAAAGCATGTATCTCCCCAACATGACACATGGTAGCCAGCACACACGCAGGTTCAGACCCGCTTGTCCCCATTGTAAGTCTCGGGCCCTAGGCCCTCATGCAACCATGCAAATGACCAGGCCCACACATAGTCAGGGTAACTGGAAATGGCCCAAGGCACGTGTCTTTGGCCCCTTTTATTAGCAGGGTCAGCTGACTGGTGACACCTGTGATGGATGGGTGTGGGTTGAGTGTCGAGGCCGGCCCTCAGGGAGTGGCTGGTTACATAGGGCAAATTCTGGAACACTAGAAGGTGTCCAGCAGATCACTCCAGGTGTCTCTCATTCTGTCTCTTTCTGTCTAATTGGACATGTATGAAGTGTGCCTCACACACTCAAGACGGTCTCTTGGTGCTCTCCAACATGGCTGGTAACTCTGTCCAGCGCTTTACGCAAGGTTATAGGACCAAAGCGAGTAGCTCTGAACATGGCTAAAAGAAAGTAAGGTGACAAGAATAATGGATCACTTTGGGAAGCTCTGTAGAGCCATTATGGCTAACACGAGGGTTCAATACCATCACCCACAGGCCAGCAGGAAGTGCACACTGTATGCATGTGCACAAGGATAAGAAGACATGGCCTCAGACAGGGATAAATGTACACAAGGATAGGAAGACATGGCCTCAGACAGGGATAAATGTACACAAGGATAGGAAGACATGGTCTTGGACAGGGAGACATGTAAACAAGGATAACAAGACATAGTATTGAAGTTAAAGCCCCGGACAAAGGGACAGGGCGACACTAGAATCGGGCTAGACAGACTCTGCGAAGGAACAGCTGCACTTTACGTGCCATCCTGGACAGAACTCTGGGCCAAGGGGTTGAGGCACTGGCTAACAGTACACTTTACAAATACCACCTAACAACAACAATGCACCAAATTCAGTCATGTATAGAAGTATTTATGTGTCGGGAGAGGGAGAGGGGCCTGGGGTGAGATGACAGGTGTTTAAAGCGGGTTACATCTTCCAGTGGGGATGGAGGAAGGGTGGGGCAGCATCCCTTCTCAGGCCCTGTGACCCATAGTGGTTATAACCCTGATTTCCTGGACCTAAAGCCGCAGCTCGCATCTTACCCTGAGCACCAGAGCATCCGCTGATACATGTTTAGTGCTCAGACGCCCACAGGAAGTCCGGGGACCGCTATACTTTTTATTTATTTATTTATTTAATGTGGTTTTATATAGCGCGGACTCTACCCGAAGGTGTCAGAGCGCTTCACAATAGGAACAGTAATGATACATGAGGAGAAAATTACATGAGAACAAATTACACAAATGCAAACGTTAAGTTACATGAGGCAAAAGTGACAATTGTGAGCAAACAAAATACAAGAGGTAGCTAACGGTACAATACAGGAGGAAAAAGTGGCATGTGTGCAGGTTACAAAAGCGTGCAAAGTACAAGTAGAGGTATAATACTGCAATAAATGGCAGACACTCAAGCACAAGAACCAACGTTACGTAGGCAATGGTGGCACTTGTGCAAGAATACGGTAAACAAAGATGGCTGAACACTTCCCTCGAAGCCGCTGTTGTCTGGGGAGAAACCCGCAGGACCCCCATACACATCTTTAGTGAGTCCGGGGGGCTTCTAGGCAGGAAAGGCTGAAGTTCACGCCTGACGTGCTTTCCACAAGGGGCGTGTGATTGATTGGCGGTTCACCGTCAGTGCCATGGAAGCGGAGGCCGCCTGCAGCTCGGGGTCAGGTCGTGAAGCCTGAGTTATCGCTTTTGAGCTGAAGTTGTGTCTTTGCAACCAAAGGTCAGCGAGAGTGCTTCCAGTCAGCTCACGCACATGCAAAGATGCCAGGGAAAGCACACACCTGGTACCTCGGCCTGCAGGTATAGGCCGGACCTCGCGCCACACCCAAGAAAAGCATTAAACACCTAAAAACAACAACAAAATATCAGTTGCCCTCCTACAGCCTGCGACTTACCACAACTCACAAACACCAGCACACCTGGCTCTGCGATGGAATCTTCTAAATCTAAACTAAGCAAGAAGGCACCAAACCCCACTGGCTCTACAATGACCGAGCGTGCACCACACATTCACATGCGCATCGTGCAATATGCTGTTTATTACCATGGCTGGTGTGGGGAGGAGCCACGACGCGCGAGTGGGTCATAATGCCCCTCCCCTCCTGAACATTGACAATAAACAGCACATTATGCTCTGTACATCTGCATATATGGTTAATGAGGTGGCATTCTTTCTTGTATATTTGTTTCAACAAAACGTACTTAACCAAAACCATAATGCAAAGGGTTAACTTGGTGCATTAAGTGAAAATCACATTGCAGAGCCCTCCTGACTGTTGTGCGGGATGTTTTCCTGTGCCATGTAGTTGGTACACGCGATCTGGGAGATAGTAAACAGTGGTTTTCTTATGTCAGTTTTGCTGTACTGTGTAATAAACTTGAATTTGACCTTTGCACCTTACTAATAAACTAATCAATGGTGTCTATAAGTACAGTTACTAATCATGTCTTTCATATTGTTAGGGGCACTGTGACGTTTAATCTCAACTGTACGATAATTTGCGGCATTTGTAATTACATCTGTCATATCAGAGTGCCAATGAGGTCCTTTTAGCTCCACATAGGGACCTCCGTAATAACAGGTGAAGAAGCAACCTTAGGATCCCACAAGGTGGTGTTGCCCATTAACAGCAAAAGTCCCCCAAAAAATAGCCTTTTCTGTGTATGAGGAGCACCCCTCAGGGATAATAGTATTTTGCCTGGAACGTTCAAAATCCTCTCACCTTACCAATTTCCGAGCATGCTAGACTGGTTGATAGTCCTGGACTTCGGTTCTATATATAGGCTGAAGACTTTGAAATATTTCTGATATTCGATAATTCTAGCCCTGTCATTGCTCTCTGTTTGAAGGTCTGCTTGTTGGAGATTGCCTCCTCGATTCAACAACAATTACTAAACGTGAAGGCAAGCAAGGTAGTGAGGGGTCTTGTTATCTCATAGCCCGCCATAGAGGGCTATACCGGCTATGAAAGGCCCTCTCCAGCGTTAACAAGGGAGAGGGACTTTAATAGCCGGTATAGCCCTGCTACGAAGGGCTATAAGGCTATTAGAACATTGTGATCCTAGAGGGCAGAATGTTCTAACAAAAAAAGACTAAGCCTTATGGGAGCGTGAGGGGATTGGAATCCCCTCAGGCTCCCTGAAGCCTTTGTTCCCAGCCAGAGCTGTGAACAAAGAAACATTGGAATGTTGGAGCTCCAGGCTTCTACCAGCCATTATCAGCCCAGAGCACTCCATTGTTTTCAATGGAGCTCCCAACATTCCAATGTTCTAATATAGGGTGATAGACACTTCTTGACGACAGGTTTCTATCCCTAAGGAGATGGCCCCTCTTCCACTTACCTCTCAGGTAGAGAACACCTTTGATTGTTAATCTCAGATAGAATGTCTGGAGTCACTACCTGATCTAACCTTGACTTGCCATGTTCCTCTGAGTTGCTGGCCTCACCGTAGCATGGTAAAGTGTCTGATGCGACCATCTTGCCTAGACTAGATTATTAAATCCATCTCTTAGTTGACTGCCCCAAGAGATGTTGACCCACCTGTATCGCTTGCATGTTCTGGCAGCACACACGACAATCCCCATAGGCGGCGGTAGCATACATCGCAGTTGTTGACTAATCTTCATTACTTTTCCTCTCAGCTGGGCCTTGATATTTTATAGGTCACTTTCACAAAGCCTTTCTGATGCAGGCCATCTCTCTGAAAAATAAATCAAAACATGAGTAACAAGAAGAGAGGAGACTTCAAAATCTAAATGATTTTTTATTTACATGCAATCTCTTAGATTTCTGATCTGAATGACTGTTGTGTTGCTGATAATGATGTGTCCTCAAATGCTTGTAATAAAGTCTATTACAGGCCCATGTGAGATTGTGGAATAGCAGTGCATTTTAGCAGGTGCATAAATATAAATGTAATTTTGGATTTAGTGGGATTATTTGGAAAATGGGAAAGATAATGCCACTAATCTGTTAAAAGATGAGTTTAGGTAACACGGTGTGTGGTTATGTGGTAGTCTAACCTGATAAGCTTTGTTAAAAAGTAAATGAGGTAGATGGTCGATCTGGGAGAATTCCAGTGTACCATTTGGAGCTGCACAATTTCTTTGGATCTAAAAATACAGGTGTGGAGAGCCCCTACAACTGAGAAATGTGGACTGGAGTCGGAGGAGCCATACCTGAAGACTTTGAGACTTTCCTTGAAGGTTGAGTTTTTCGTGGAACTTGTTTAAACTGTAAACATGAAAGATGCAACTTCATCATCTTCAAATCAATGTTTTTCCTTCTTTGAGCTTTTGGGCAGGAAATTCATGGCTGAAGCGTGGATCTCAATGCACATACCTGATCTGGTGAAAAGGTTTCCATCAGCATCTTTCAGGTTTTTCTCTTTTAAGGGTTACCACCTCCAGAAAGGATTGTATGTATGAAGGTAAACACTTTAATTGGGGCCAACGACCAACTGCTGTGATGGGGGCACCTGCACTGCTTGGTCAATCACCTGTAAGACAACTTTACATTTTTTCTATTATTGTATATTTGCAGAAGACAGAAATGAAGACTTCTTCCAATGCTTCACTATTGAGTAGTTTTGGTTTTCTTCATGTATGATCCCTCCAACTGTTTTTCTTTATATTTGCATCACATTTCATATCACGTTTTGGTCTCTTTAACTAACTTTATTTGGACCTAGCCTGCATTGTGATTTTGTCTAGTTGGTGCATGCATACCTCACACATTTTCTCTCTGGAAGACTTTGCTACGGTTGCCAATCTCCCAAGGTTAGGCGGGGACAAATCTTTGGGCCATATGATTGCTCAGTCACAGCTCACATCAAGCTGTTGGCCTCTCTCCCACTCCCTGGGTAGCTACAGTTCTGAAGAGTCTGGTCCAAAGAGCTGTAGCCCACTCTGCTTAAGGGAAGATCTTCAAACTACCGCAATTATTTCCGTATGAAAAGGAAGCTTTAGTGTGGGCCAGAGGGACAATAATCAGTACCCACAATTATAAATGGTATGTTTTTGTGGGGTTTAGTGCATCTTTATGCATTTGTGTGTCAGATAAGTGCACTCAGTAATGGACCAGTGCAATGTGTATTCTATTACAACTTTGCACTAAGTCAGAAGAATTAAGGTTGATCCCTGAATGGGTAATCAATTACTTTAACTTGAATATTCTGGTTCAAGGGGTATTCACAGAATATGTAGTTATGGTGGCTCTCAATTAGACCTTGGTGGCAATTCAACACCCAGAAAGCCAGTTTGAAAGGCAATGTCAAGAGTGAATGTAGTGCCAACCAGATTATGTTTTACTTACCTCTGCCAACCCAGCAGCTTGCTGTACACCCACCAGTTCAGGATTAGATGGGAGGAGTCACCAGTCGACTTTCACAAGGCCTAGCTTGGTGAAATGATCCCTATGGGTTATTATTGGGCCTGCCTGATCAAGGCTGGAGGTACACAATGTTATATAGCGTATATTTAGTCTCCATTTTGGATCCTCATTTTAACTTAGCATCTTTTTCTAGTGGTGGTATGCACATGATTTTTTCTTATTGCGAAAATAACCCTATGTACGCATTTATTGCGGATAGCTATTGTTGCCTTGTAGTCCGCACATTTAGTTCCAGGGTCACACAATTCAGAACATGTGGAAATTGTTTTATTTTCAGTGCTCGTAGGAGACGACTTCTCTGTTGCACTGTAATTAAAACATTGTTCTGCTCCTTTGGCACAGTGTGATAAGTTTGCCATTTTATTATAAAAACAGCATCCATGTTGAAGTCAGTGATAGGTTCCCCTCCAGCCGGACTCATTGTGGAACACTGCTGTGACCTGTAACTAAGATGCAGTTGGGCCGTACCCAGATTTCATCCTCAGAAGGAAGATAGCCGTGCAGACGAACTGTGCAGACTAGCACACTCAATACAGACTGCATTCATTAGTGTACTAAGACCAGCTTCCTCACAGTACCAAGGTATGGAGTTGGGTCATTCCAATAGGCCTGTCAGATGGGTACTCCCTTCATGCTCTCTTTTTAGCAATAGTAATAGATAGGTCTAATGTTAGTAACATTATGAACAATCAACATGGTTGAATTGTTTGTGTTTTTCACAGTTCATGTGTTTGTGTTTTTCACAGTTTATGTGTTTGCTTGTGTTTTTCATAGTTCATTTACAAAGATTAGAGCTTTTCAATAAACATTTCGAAATTCATTATCATATCTTTTCTTTGTGGCACTTTGGGCATGTATGAGTGACAAACAAAAGTTTTAGATCGGTTTCCAAAAATTCCTTGAGAGTTTTAGTGTCATGTTCTAGATTGCAGACAACATATATAACCCTGTTGCGGTTAGCTAGCCAAACGGATCAACATTTGCTGATTATATAATGAGACTCTGTCTCATTATTATGAAGTTTTGTTGTTCTACATACACAGCCCTACTAGTTTCGCAGGAATCCTATAACAACTAGTGGCGGTGCGTCCATTAGGGCGCTGGAGCGTTGCCCCGCAAGCTGTCCGCGCTGCAGCTCCCTCGGCGTCTCGGCGTCTCTGAACTTAAGTAAACTCTCAATTTAGTTAAGTTCAGAGACACCGAGGGATAACTGACAATCATGTCAGTCAGCATGACATGGGACCGCCCATCCCCTTCAGAATCTGAAGGGGGTGGGCGGTCCGGCACCATGTTGACTGACATGCATTGTCAGGGGCAGGCAGCAGCACAAGTGTGCATGAGTGGGGACGGTCGGCAAATTTTTCCGCCGTGCCCAGTCATGCGCACTGGTGTCTCCTCAGGCTGGCGCATGCCCATTAGGAGAGCGAGTGTTGCGCAAAGGCTCAAACCTCGGTCTCCTAATGGGCTGGTAGGCGGAGAGTAACCATGCCCTAAGTCAATCCTGGCGCTGCTCCAGCGCCTGGATTGGCTGAGAGGGGTTGCCACTTGCCAGCACTGCAGCAGTGATGCGGCTGTTGAAGGCGACTCCCCGCCCATAATACCACCCCCGCGAGCCGCGACTGGTGTGCAGATAACATATAATGAAAGTGTTAGTGGAGTGTGCTTTCAAAGACAGAGATATGCCTTACACAATACCACAATTTTGTGATTGTGCGCACAACAGCTTTTTGACCCGTCAAATGTCTGTGTTCCCGGTTCTGCACTTCAGGCACATGTCAGAGGGAGGCGTGTGTCTGTATTTTGCAAGCCCAAATCACCTGCTGCAAGACTGAATAGTTCGACCTTCCACAGGCTTTAAGGGGATACACCAGTATCGAAGTTCCTATTAAAAGTCCCAATAGGTTGTTAGTACACATAGCGAGTTCTCTGAAGAGTGGTGAAACAATGATATTATGTTCATGGTTTAGATAGCACCTAAACCGAGTAAATGCAACAAAGCTTTAAAACCAGATTGAGTTGCGGTAGCTTGTATAGGATGCCAAGCCTGTGGCCTGAAGAAGGTCTCAGGGAAAGTCATGCCTCTAATTGGTTATACCCATTACGGAAGAATTCATGCGCCCTGTATCTTCCGAACAATTATTTGGCATTGTATGAGCTCAACAAAATATTTCCCACATGGTGTACCATCCTGAACTGTACAGTAAACCTCTAATTTATGTTTATGCCTCTCCCGCAGACTCGCTTCCTTCTATGTTAGCTTCTATTTCAGGCACACTGTTCATGTTGCTTAGCATATATAAACCCTCTCCTTTCGATATAATACTTGCTGCTAATTGTTTTTCTTTTTGCTATTTGCTCAAGGTTTATTAATATGTACCTGCGTTATGAAAATCCACTCTTTGGCCAGACAGGTTAACCTTTAAGCCCTTTTCACGTGCTTTGCTGAAGCTTCAGAATGCACAAACCCAGTGAAGCAGGGATTAAGGCATTTGGTGGAAATCGCTAGAACACTTAGCGAGATGCTCTGGGTAAGAGAATCAGGTATAGTCTTTTACTGTAGTTTTCACTTACTCCATATTCGCTCATCAGCCCTGCCACTATGGTGTATTTTCACATCAATGTACTTTACATTAGCTGCTCTCTACCTATCGTTGAGTTTAGATACTCAGAGACACAAATACACACATACGCACACACCAAATAGAGCGATATTATTATGATAATTCTAATATGTGGGACCATCCTATAAAAATTATAGTTAGCCCGAGGAGAAAAGCTTTAACTGTTTGCCAGGGCTGATTCAGTCAGATAATGACCGGTCAAATGCTGCCAAATACCAGGGCACCACGTTGCAGTGGTCCTTAAATTCTGTCATTTCGGTTATCAGCAATTAGGTAGACTCCTAAAGAGGGGATACTTGATTTTTACCTGCTGAATTAAATAATTCTGCTCCATTTCAAAAACTCACTCAGCTGCTGTATGCTAAACGCACCCTAAACCTATATGGTGTTAGGGCCTTCTGTGAATACGAAAATGGTAGTAAGTTTAGGATTTTGTCTTAAGTTAGTTCTGTGAATCGGGCCCTTAGTATTTATATAGTGCTGTGCAGAATGCATGCTTGCATGTGTGTGCTGTGAAGTATGTATGCCTTTGTGTGCTATAGTGCACCAAGGTCTGTGAGTTCCATATTGCAATTCCACTCCAGCTATTGTATCCAGCGTGCTGTCTGCCGTACTCATTTCATTCCTTGTGCGTGCTGCCAGGTTTCAGACAGAGCACCTACCTCCTCCAGGTAATACATCCGGACTTACACCACCTTGTGAGGCTCACCCTCTTCTTAAGGCCGAAGGATGATACAAGACTCAAGTGACAAAAGGAATCCCACAGCTGCCACTAGGTGCTGGAGGTGAGGGGGGAGAACGCCACTCTCACCACTTGCATTTTGATCACAGCCACGCAAAACCTTTGGAGTTTGAGCTTGAAAATGCACCATTTACCCACTCTTTTTTCAAAATTTTAGATGTTTGGGCACGCTCGCTACGCTCGCTCGCCACGGTGCACTAACAGAAAGTTTACGCCACACCACCTTCAAGTGTCACCAGCCGCCCCTGATAACAACTCAGATCCCCTCCTCATGGTTGATGGATTGAAAGGGATTCCCTAAGGCCTCAGGAAGGGAGATGGCTCCCATCACTTCTGCACCTCATTCCCTGGGGTGTGCAAACAAATCCTGTCGAAACCACTCACATGGGTGATGCACACATAGGAATTCTTGGGATTTCCTTTTTATCAAGACCGTCATGCATACCCTTACCTTATAGAGTTATTTTCTTGTCTTTAAAATTGTGTACAAGCGTGATTATAAAATGCATTTCTCATTATGTGTGCCTCTGCATTTTGTGGTGTTTTTATTGATGTCTTACTTCTTTGACAAGCAGTTTGTATATTTTTTCACACCACTCAAACCATGGTGCCTGTGAGCCAACACAAGCAAACGACCACATACAATAGCTCACGTGCTTACAATCGTCCAGTGGCCACATGTGGAGTGAAATTCAAAAAAGGGAGATCCCTGTGCTTGCCAAACAGCTATATGGCTGGAATCAAGAGTCCTCCTCAGTGCTGCACCATCACCCAAAAATGTATGTGGTTCTTCAATATGTCTTAGCTTTACAAGCACCACAGTTTGATTGGTGTGACTAGCAGATATAAATGATCCACTGTTGATAGTAACTATGAATATGCGTATTTTCTGTATAACATCTATGATATCTGTGTCTAATGTCCTTGTTGCAAAGTCCTGAAGAAGCCCAAAGGAAGGGGCCGAAATGCGTTGATTATTATATTGTGTGAAGTTCCACCATGGATTAATGAACTTTGTACTCTAGGACACTTTGTGACCACGAATTGTGGGGGCCAGAATGTGCTTCCTTAATGGGCTAAGGCAAAAAAGCAGAGGGGCTATTACTAGGTGGACTCTGTTTACAAATATGGTTGAGACGCCCTAACAAGTTGTCCACAAGGACTTTCCCTGGCTCTCCTCTCACTGTAATATTAATTTCAATATTTGACGAAGTGCTGCTGTGCTGTCGGGCTGCCTTCAGTCCCAATAAAAATAACACAGCGTCTAGTGGAACATGCAGCACAGCATAAAACTGCACCGTGTTCATCCGACACAGACTGCAGTGTGGGCCTCCTTTAAACGGGATATGTATGAGCGCTTCTCACCTCCAGGGCTCTGGACTTTCTGCTAGGGCGCCCCCGTGGTGAGGTATTTTCAGAAACACTTTTTTTCATTTTAATGACATTTTTATTATTTTCATGGAAAAATGCAAGCAAATTACAGAGACACTTTTGACGAACTCTCACTGAGAAAACCACAGACGTGTTCGGTGAAATGCTTCCAGGGGGCACGCATTCCTGGAGAATTGTTTCATTTTTGAACAACTCAGGCATCGCGTTACATTCTTGGGGTTTTCTTGGCGCCAAGTGACGCCCGGCTGTGTATGGGAAGGCGTTTCCCCCCTGTAAGAAGCAGTCCGAGGGCCCTGCTGCCTGAAAGCCGGGCCCATTCTCTGTAGCGGCAGCTGGGCTTCCAGACACTAGACATTCCACGTGAGACAGGGGAGGACGCACAGCACAGCGTCCCTCGACGCACCGGCTCCGGAGACAGCCCCCGCGCCCCCTCACGAGTGACGATGCGGGAGATTACATGGCTTCCCAAACATTTATAAAAGGTTGTAAAAGTGAATTTACTGCAGCTAGCCACTATTAAGACAAGTGACAGCTCATTATGAACATGATTTCAGTGACGTGACTCGTGGTGAAAGTAATTCGACTCGAGACATGTGCTCAGGGCTTTAAGTGGGATGAAAAAACTGGGGGTGGGGGGAGGGTCGCTCAAAGGGGCGTGGCCTGTGTAATTAAGGGCGTGGCTTAAAAATACGTACACTAAAAATCTGTGCTTAGCATATTGTGCCGTCCGACTTATATTTTGATGTTTCTGTTATTGCATCCAGATATGTGATACAACATGTAACATCATACCTACAGCAAGGCTTTGTCAATGGTTATTAGTTGCATAAGATAAATAAGCTGCAACTGTGGCTTGTTACATATAATATTGAAAAAGCTTCCACTTAAAGCCCTGGTGACCCTACCATAATGTTGCTGCTCTTGCGTTCCAGAAACAGAAGGGAAATCCAGAAAGAAAATGACTCTCTTTAAAGGATTTCCGTTCCCCTACTACACTCACCTGGCATGACGTCATGCCGTAACGTCTCCACTAGTGAGAAGTGAGCAGTGTGGGCAGCGCACATCGATGTGCTTGCTGTCTCGAAACGGGTCTCTATCAGGCTGTTTTGAGCCCTGCCCTGGCACTTTTTTCCGGACTGCAGTGACAGCAAACTGCTGCAGTCCGGAAAAAACACGGACCGCCTGTGCCAGGGCTCAAAACAGAGCCTGATAGAGACCTGTTTCGAGGTCCCCTTTAAAAAACTGCCGGTGCTCAGACCCCTTGAGACCCGGCCCACTTAAAGCCCTGCATGTGGTTCGCTTTGAACTCGATTTCAGGACGTGACCACCAGTGAGCGTGACTTCAGTGGCGTGGTTCACTGTGAATGCGATTTTAATAACTTAGCCCGCCGTGAGGGTCGTTTAGGTGATGCACCCCACTTGCAAAGCGATTTGAGTGATGAGGTCCATTTTAAAGGCGATTTCATAGAGTGGATGTTTCAGGGGCGCAGCTATCGGTGGGGTGCCAGGTTCTGCAACATGGTGGCCCTGGGACGCGAGGGACACATCACTTCACCCCTATTATGGCTGTACTTTACTACCCCCTGGAGGCTGGAGTGGTAGGGAACGTCCCCCTTGCCTCCATCAGGCCCCATGCCACCTCGACTACACTGAAGAGGGACATTTCAAGTGTGTTTTCAGCGACTCAGGGCCATCACGAAGGTGATTTCAGGAACGTGGGTCACTGTGAAGGCAACTTCAGTATTGTGGCAAACCGAAGGGCGAGCTCAGTACTGAGGCCCGCCGTGAAGAGGATGTCAGCTGCGAAGTGGGTTTAAGAATGTGGTGCATTGTGAAGGTGATTGCATTACCGAAGGTCCACACAAAAGGAATTTCTATCATTTGACTGATACATTTTATTGCAGTCCAGTCACCCTCTGAGAATTTATTTATTTATAAAGTTTTATGTAGCGCAAACTTGATTCCGAAGGATATCAGAGCGCTTTACAATTTTAGGCAAAGGTAACAAATCAGAACATTAGTCTAACATGGGGAATCTAATGAGCATTGAATCAACTCGTACAAACATAACAACTCAATATAACCTCGGTGCACTATCCTTTCACAGTCATCATGACAGAGCGCCTAAACCAGGCCTTGCGCATAACCCGCCGCAATCGACCAACCCCCTCTGCACATAGTCATTGTTAGTAAAAAGGAAACTAATAACACTCCCAAACGCATGCATTGTTAATGTTACACCCCGCAATAAATTAAAACCTCAGCGCCAACTGTTCAATCCTGCTTACACAGCGTCAGCTGTGGTGTTGGGGGAGCTGTGAATGTTCTTATGTCGCAGCAACATTGCATGATGACGTCAATGTATTCTGCATTTGAATCTGTCAGTTGAGCTGTCGGCTGCCCTGGCCTAGCTGCGAATGGGTTATGGCTCTAATGAAATAAAGTACTCCATCGTCTCACAGTGGAGAGATTAACATGTTTAATTACAACACTTTTGTGGCAATCTTTGCCAGGAACAAGCTTCTCGTCCAGGGACATCTTAAGGATTAAGGATTTTGGGGGCCCTGGGCCATACACATTTTGGGGGCCTCTTTACAGATCAGCATTCAATTTAAGAACAATTTTCAGCTCATTTATGCACTCATTGGTCAGGTCACTGACAGTGCACAGGCACACTGGTCTAAATTCTAAATGTGTTTACATCAAATATTCAGGGACCACTCCTGTTTTCAATATTGTAATACAGCAGCGGCTCACTAATATTACTGCAACCACAGCCAATAAACACCCTGAGGCCAACAACACCATACTCAAAAACACCAAGAACTCTCTCCTCAAAGTCGACAAAAGAATGGAGAAGAGCATTAGGAACACAAGATGGGAACATATTTGGGACAACACTAACATAAAATACAAAGATAATACACTTAGTATTAACACGTGGGTTGAACGGGGCATCTCCACCCCGAACCAGCTAGAGAGGCTCAATACCCCGCTCACGTTCGACTGCCTAAAACAAACACGCAAACTACCAGATATAGAATTTTACAGCTTCCTAAGAATAAGGGCGGCCATAACAAGAGCAAACCTAAACAAAGATCCCCCATCAATCCTCCAATACATGACGAACTTAAACAAAATCGGCCACCAGACATCGCACCTATACAAACTCCTGAGCCCAAAGACAACAAGACTAAACGCCAAAACAATAGAGAACTGGGAAGCCCACCAAGGTAGACAATTCAGTGAGAAGGAAAAAATGCACCTCTGGACATCAGAAGCCAAAAACAAAGTCACCCCAATCCTAGCACAAACTAAATTCTGGCTCCTTCACAGATCCTACTGGACGCTAGTCCGCCTGGCGGCCGTCGGGCTCCGGAATAGCGATCTGTGTTGGAACTGCCATAAGGAAAAGGGAGACTTAGCTCACCTTATATTGTATTGCCCTAAAGTCAAGACGTTCTGGTGGAGAGTACGGGAGTTCATATATAACGTAACTGGGTACTTGCCACAACCAGACTTCCTAGGCGTAGTCACTGCCTTCATGGCTCCAGAAATCGAACCAAAAATCGATAGCCAACTGATCGACCTCCTGCTCACAGCGGCTGTTAAGACTATCCTAGCTAACTGGAAAGACACGGGGAAAGCGTCCTTCAAAAGTTAGTTCAACTGGATCACTTTCCTAAGAGGGGCAGACAACATAACACAAAATCAATCACCAAAATGCAGCACAAAGGGCGAGATGTGGCACTCCTTGGAAAAATACCTGGGCTTGCACAAACCACCTTAGGCAGCCCATACGTCTCGGTACCCCGCCCCCAACCGCCGCCCACCGTAAACCCTGGAACTATGCCCACTAACTAACTCGCTGCCCTTATTGTCCTCTCTTCTCTTTCTTTCTTTCCTTTCCCACTTTCGCTTTCCTCTCTCGAGGGCAATGCTTAGGCTCACCAAGGCTGCAAACGCCATAGATCGTAAATGCCTACCCAACGTGTAAATGTCTAACCATATATACTGTACGCCAACTGTAACCCCAACAAAGTTATAACATGACAAGTATTGCATTCATTCTCTCTGTACTGATTATGTAAAAAAAATTCTAATAAAATCATTTGAAATAAAAATTAAAAATAAAAATAAGGGGAAACAAATTATTTAAGGTCATCAGGGCAAGACTCTCTGCAGAACAGAGCAGGCAGCCTGGGGCCTCCACTCTCTGAGAACACTGATGGCAGCTTCTTGCATCTTTGAAATCTGCAACCAACCCCCGCTTTACCTCAAGGTCACTGACCCCTGCTGTCAGTTCAAGGCCACATTACTAGCCCTATTTACCTCAGCCCTCCCATGTCCTGTCAGCGCCGTGTCAACTTCGCTCTGATGAAATAAACTACTTCAGTGACTCATGATCGAAAGATTCACACCTTTAATTACAACACCAACATTAGTACCTTCATTCAATGCCTTAGTTTTCATACTGATGTAAACTACTGCCATGTATGCTGCACAAAGCAGCACACATGACAGTGACAAAATGGCATTTTAGGATTATTTATGTGCAGGTAGGGACACCCTCCTACACAATCCTCCCCTGCACGTAGACACCCTTGCACTATAGTTCAAGGGAGCCTGCATTGGCGCTGAGTTGCTAAACCTAGCGCCAATGCAGGGGGAAAAGTAAGGCTGCACAACATTCTTGTAAATATGGTGCAGCCTTGCATTTCAGAGGTGGCAGAGAGAGGTGTTAAGCCAGGAAGGCTAACGCCTTTCTCTGCCACTTCCTTGTACACATCCCCCTTGGATTCAGTTCAACTTGGGTCAACGTCATCTGCGGCTGATTTGAGTCTTGCATCAGCTTCCCTTGCTCTTCACTTACAGGCCTTCTGTTCTTCAGCACCCTTGTTGTGGAGTAGGCTACGCATAGGAATTTGATTTGGACAATGATTCAACGTATTTGATCATTTGCGCACTAGGATGTTTATTTAATCTTTATCTTTTTATATAAATTTGATTTGAACATGAAGGGGCAGATTTACAAGGAACTGATGCATCTCCATTGATGTGTCAGTTTCCTTGCGCCGGTACCAAATGGCTTTGCGCACAATGGATGCGCTGTATTTACAATACAGTGCTCCATGGCGCAAGGATTAACAGATGTATCAGAAATGCTGAAGCATCTGTTGCCACAAAAGTGACGCATTGCTGGAGTTGCTGATGAAAGTGGTACAACTCCAGCAATGTGCCACTTCAGATAGGTGAGTCCAATACAAAACGCCATACGTCATTGCTTACGCCTGTTCTGAGCAGGCGTAGGGATATTGACGCCGTGAAGGTGTAGAGTGGAGAGGAGCAGTGAAATGTAATTTTCACTGTGTCAGTTCTACATTGCTTTTTGTGTGGGAACGCCAAGCCTGCATACATTATACCTGACGCAGGTATAATGTGATGCAGGGCTTTACAACGTGACACATCTCCCTAGATGCATCACGTTGTAAATTGGCCGCATTGTTTGCGCCGCCGTTGCGTTAAAAAAAGTGACTCAATGGCGGTGTAAGGAGGCGCAAGGGGCTTGTAAATCTGCCCCGAAGTTCTTTATGAACGCTCACCATCCACACCTCCCCATAGCATAAAGCCTTGCTTCTCATCTCCAATACAAAGCCCAAAGATACCTGGCGGGAAATACTGTTGACCTTTGCAGGTAAGGTCAGCCTACCATGGCATCTTGCTACACCCTTATTGGTTTACTGTAGGAAGGCCAGGATCTATGTTTCCTCCATGCCTGCCGGTGTCTAGTCTTAGAACGACTCAACCACACAGTGAGGGACATCCACCGGCAATCAACTGCACACCAGCTAGGGAACCCGGTACAAACTCCCCTCGAGGCACTACATATCGAAAGCCGTCAGCCAGGCTAGGCTCCAGATGCCTACCTCTCACTGGACCAGCCATCTCCACTGAGGGCAGCAGGCAGGACAGTCCTGTTCATGCCAAACTTCAGCCAGTTTGTACAACCACCTGCTAGGGTTCTAGATTGGTACTCACATGCGTGAGGTTCCTGATTATGCAAGTGACTTGTTCTAAATACTCGTTAGAAACAAATTCAGTGATCTTCGATTTTGAGGTTTAGATTTTTTTTCAGTGGCTTAACAGTGTGTTGGTAGCCAACATGAAACCTTTTCCAATCCAAAACACTCTGAATATGCATTTTTAAATATGGAGATATCATTCAGAATGAATGATGAACTATGAAAGGATGTTCAAACCCTGTTACCAGGCTCATCCGGATTTGAATTGTATTCAACCACCCACAAACTTTGGAACAACTAAGGAACAGATGGGCATTGTCTCTTTGACTTGAAGTACTTTTCCTGTAGTTATCGTCGTCTTTAAGTCATAAGGTGGACATTTAATTGGCGTCGGTTTAATTCTTTAAAAGGTCTGTCATTGAATAGCTGGAAATGCAAGTTATTGCTGTTTTTTTGTTACTTGCACGTAGACTTTCCTATTTTGAAGTACTGCATTTGAGGTCTTTTATAAATAAGCTTTCAAATATGTGAGCTCCTGTAAAGGCAATTGTAATGAAGCCTATTGTGAGGGGCATTTGCATGGTAAAAGCCATTATAGAAGTGATTTCAAGATGTGTCATGCTCAGAAGGTGACTCCAATGATGTGGCCTTATATTAAGATGACTTCAGAAATGTTCTTGGCTACAAGTGACTTCATTGATGTGACCTGGACTACTAGTGACTTCAAGTAACGTGGCTAAGGTACTAGTGACTTCCTTGTTGTGAGCTACCATATAGGCGAATTCAGTGATGTTGATTTGGCTCCAGGTGACTTTGCTGATCAGGCCTTGGATAAAAGTAACTTTAAAGTTGTGACCTTTGGCGGGGGTCACTGTGAAGGTGGTGAGACTGATGTACTGTATTGTGAAGGCAGTTTGAATATGTGGCTCACTACTCACACAATGTGAACTGAGACCCTTGTTTGGTTGTTAAATGCGTAAACACAATGTTGGAGTGGACTGACCCCAGAGTGTGGTGGCTTGAGGGAGTAGCCAGAAAATTAAAATACTCCCCACGTCAAACCAAAATTCCTAGGGCACCAAGGGGCATATTATCAAGGGCTAGCGATAACATTATCGCCGCTTTAGCATCCGTTTTCAGGCGAAAAGCGGCGATAATATTATTGCTTTAATACAAGGACACGCTAGCGCGTGTTTCCTTGCCTTAGCGCCCGTTGTCAGCACGCCTCACATCCCATCGTTAATGAGATGCAAAGGAGGCATTCCTGACAAAACTCCACTGGAAAATATCGCTAATCCAGCTTCGCGAGCTTATCAACGAGGGGTTGCAACATTTGAAATCGCGTTAACTATGCCTTAACTCAGGAATTTAACGTCTGTCAAATTCCAGACTAAGGCATACCCAACATGGGAGGTGGACCATAGGGCCTTATCATCAAGTTATTCCATGGAACATCGTTGGAAAACCAGCGATGTTCCATGGAAAACCCCTATCGATGGAATATTTATCGCCATATCGCTAAGCGTTGATAATACAGCGCTAGTTTGGCGATATATTCCAGCGATAGTCGGCGATAATATAAAGCGTGCTAAGTGCGCTCAGTGATAATTATCGCTGGGTCTTGATAATATGCCCCCAAGTAGGCGAAGCAAGTCATTGTGACCCGCCTCAGAAGAGCTATCTTATCTCTTCCACCCAAGCATCTATCCGTTCATCCTTTCATCCTTCCATCCATCGACTGATATCCACCTTTTCACCATTACATTCTGTATTCCATCCATTTTTAGGTCTCGCCTATGCAGCGCACATGCGCTGCTTAGAAGGAGACCTTTAGTAATCAATTCACTTTTTGGGCCAAAAACGTGCATGCATTGCATTGCCTTTAATGGCAACGCGTGTACGTTTGGCGATTCCCTTGCGGGAGCGGGCTATGAAACCATCTGTTTGTAATTAACAGAGGGTTCCTACTCGCTCCCACAAGGGTAACAGGTGCAGGCCCCCTCCTGTGTTGTCCGCTGTTAGTAGACCCGGATGGGGGTAAAAAAAAATATATTGTCCTGCAAGGCACTTCATTTTTGTTCTCAACATGATGTAGAAATGGTGAGACTCTGACGTTTTTTGTTTTTTTTTGGTTTGTAGCCCGGCTTTTTTAACCCGCCTTTCTTTGGTATGAAGCTTCTTTAAAAGCTATGTGCAAGCCCCCACATACCAGAATCCACTTTCACCAGGTGTCCTGACTCACAGCCTGCTCTCTGGGCTTGTCTCACGAATGGCGTTCTCTGAAGCACTGCGCTCACATAAGCATGGGTAAGTAGAAAAACCCGCGTAAGTTGTATTTTCAATTTATGCCGCATGCAGTTGAGCCAATATGCACTCCGAGTTATATTCAGGGATCACGCCGGAGGGGGTGCGTTTTTTTCTCCACTTTTCTGTTTTATTTGTGGGCCTCTCCACTTGAAGCGGAAATACTCAGTCACTGAGTTTGTTCACTACGAAGACCCAGTCCCATTGGCACCCCTCGTCGTGCAAAAAAGAGATACGCCCATCACATTATCTCGACAAAGAAAGATTTATTTTGTGCAAGAACAACAATATAATGACAAAAGTTGGAAGTTTCCTTTGTGGAAGGAAGCCTGTTCGTGGCACGATGAAAGTCTAGAATGTTCCTTAGACAATCTTTTTAGAATGGGAACTGAACCCCATTCTCGTTATTGCATTTGTAATTGTGCATTATCATTTCAAACACTGCTACTACACGCGAGGAAGGCTGTGGTGGGGTAACTGGACACCCTCCCTTAGCCATGCAGCAGTTGATGTTGTTGCACCAAGGATCTGGTGCTGCTTAACTAAACACTTATACGGTCATTAAGGCGAGACCTATTGGCTATGCCAATGCTTGTTTCATCTATCAGTTGGTCTTTCATCATTCAGTCCATCTGACCATCCATATCCAAACCTATCCATCAGTCTCCAAACCTATCCATCAAACCAATCCATCCATCCTTTCACTGTTGAATCCCTCCATACACCCTTCACTCATCCATCTACCCTTCACTTCATTCATCCATCCTTTCACTCATTCCTCCACCCTTTCACTTATCCATCCATTCACCCTTCCACTCGATCCATCCTTTCACTCCATCCATCCTTACACTCATTTATTCATTTACCATTTCATTCATCAATCCTTTCAGTCATTCATCCATCCATGCTTTCACTCATCTGGCAATCTGTTCACCCTCCCTTTGATACATCCATCCATTTTTTCACTCATCCACCCATCCTTTTATCCATTCATCCTCCCTTTCATTCATCCCTCCCTACTCCTCGATCCCTAAGAACATCACCTGAAGTGTAGCACAAGGCTCATCCTTCAGCCCAACCCTCTTCAACGTATACATGACAGCCCTGGGTAACATCATCAGGAGCGACGGAATCAACATCATCTCCTACGTCGATGACACCCAACTCACCTGGCAGTAAGGAGGGGTGTAAGGAGCACATTATATCTCCCTATCCCCACCATCCTTCACGTTTTTAATCCTGGCAGAAGGGTCTAGAAATAAAGTTGAGGTATGGAGATGCCTCCAAGCTAGTTTTAAACACTCACCGCACTGCACTTTCACTTCCGGCATTCCCCGTCACTATTCAAAGCATTGTGTTTTCTCTCTTTTGTGTTGTGTTTGTCTTCCCCACCCTTGTTGCTCCACCCCAGGTGGTGGCTGCGCCGGGGTGTATTGTAAGCAGCCCTATGATGAAGCATGTCACACATTTGTGTGAGTGAGGGCAGTTTTAGGACACATAGCACGTGCCACCACTGAACCACTACACCACGATCTTCGCTCCCTTCTCCTTTTGGTGTGTATAGTATTTGACTGGGGGTTCGGAGTAGGCAAGTTCTGTACCCTCTCTCCTTCTCTTTTGTGTGTAAACAGTCACACAAGCCTTTGTCACTAGCAGACTCAATAATTGCACCTCCCTTTATATAGAAATCAACAAACAACTCTTGAGGAAACCCCAGACCATCCAGAACACATCAGCTAGACCCATCCTCGACCTCCCCAGACAGATGCACATCACCCCTCACCTCAGGAAACTCTTTTGGCTACCAGTCACGAAGACATGCCAGTTCAAGCTACTCACCCATGCTTACAAGGCGCTACACAACGAAGGACTGCTTACCCCAACAAACAAGTGGATTTCCTTGAACCTACTTGGGAACTCCGTTCCAGATCCCTCTCTCTATCAGCAACCCAGCGCATCCGTGGGGTGAACACCAGAGGCTACTCCTCCTCCCACCTGGTGGCTAAGACCTGAAACATCCCTCCCTACACATCAGAGCAGCTCCATCTCTCCAACAGTTCAGAAAGGACCACAAGACCTTGATGCTCAACCAAAAGGAACGGTTGGTTCAAGAGAAGAAGCAATATAAAATTATACTCAGCAAACAGAAACTTGCTGAATTTACTTAATTGAAAAACAGGGATGGAAAAGAAAAAAGAGAAGAGGGAGTATAAAAGAGAAAAAGTTACACAAGAAGCCTTAAGAACATACAAATTTGTCAAAAATTGATCTAAATGTATTATTTTTGATATAAAAAGATGAAAACAGAGATGCTCAAGACAAGGTGCTGGTATACAAAACAACAAATTCCAAAACCAGTGGCTACAAACAACTGTACATGTTACACAAAAAGGAACAACATAAACAAAAATGAATGTGTCCTTATATATTTTTCAGGCCACACAGGTGTCGACGGCGTTTCGACCGCTGTTTACTGCGCGGTTCAGTGAACTCGCTGCAAAGTGTTGGTAGGAGAACTCCTTCTGTTTTGCTGATTAAATGGTCGATTGCGAAAGAGGATTTTTGACCATTTGGAGTCTATAAAGGACTGCCTAAGTAAACTCAGCAAGTTTCTGTTTGCTGAGTATAATTTTATATTGCTTCTTCTCTTGAACCAATTGTTAGTTGTATTAACAGATTGTCCATGGTTCAGGTTTGCTGGACTGCCCTTGTAGTGTTTAACAACCAAAAGGAACGGGCAGCGGAATCCCACAGTAGGACCTCACAGTGAGTTGAGACCCTCACGGATGAAGCAAATGCACTCTACAAATCCAGATTGATTGATTGATCCATTGACTCATTTACTCATACACCTACCCTTTCATTCACACACCCTTTCTCTCTGTATACCCATCTACCCGTTTACTCTATACAGCTGTCCATCCACCCTTTCACTCATCCATCATTTTTAAACTGATCCATCCATTTGCTCAATATTCCACCCTTTATGTGGTTCATCAATCCATCCTCCCTTTCACTCATCCATCCTTTTACTCCATCCACCAGTACACTCTATCCACCAGTCCATCCATCCTCTGTCCAACTTCCCTTTCATTAATCCATGAATCTATCCTTTAACTAATCTATCCATCTGCTCATCGACCCAGCCATCCATCCTTTCACTCATTCATCTAACCATCTCACCCTAATCCACCCTTTCACTCACATATCCATAAATCCATCCCTTCACTCAGCCACCCACCCATCCTCTGTTCCTTTCACGTTATTTATTAACCTTTAACTACTGAGTTGCAGATAGAAGAGGCTTGTCGAGAAAACAACCCGCTGTATCTGCTAGCTAAAGCGGGGAGTTTACCACGTCCCTCTGGTGGATAGACAAGACATAGCTGTCCCAACTCTTACTGCTCTTTCAACTGTTCTGCACTTTCTGGGCCCGATTCACAGAACTAACTTAAGACAAAAACCTAAACTTACTACTTTTGGTATTCACAGAAGTTAGGATTTTGTCTTAAGTTTGTCTTAAGACAGACTTAAGACAGACTTAAGACAAAATCCTAACTTAAGTCCGTCTTAAGTCTGTCTTAAGACAAACTTAAGATAAAATCCTAACTTCTGTGAATACCAAAAGTAGTAAGTTTAGGATTTTGTCTTAAGTTAGTTCTGTGAATCGGGCCCTTGATGCCTCAGACACTGCTTGGCACACAAAGAGTTTTTCACATGACATTTGGGGCCCGATTCACAGAACTAACTTAAGACAAAATCCTAAACTTACTACCATTTTGGTATTCACAGAAGGCACTTACTCATTTCGGTATTCACAGAAGTTAGGAGTCCTAACTTTAGGACTCCTAAATGCCTTCTGTGAATACCGAAAGTCTTAAAATTAGGATTTTTCTCAGTTTAGTAGTAGTAAAGTTAGGACTCCTAACTTTAGGACTCCTAAATACCTTCTGTGAAATCAGAAAGTCTTAAAATTCGGATTGTTCTCAATTTAGTAGTAGTAAAGTTAGGACTCCTAACTTTAGGACTCCTAAATACCTTCTGTGAAATCAGAAAGTCTTAAAATTCGGATTCTTCTCAATTTAGTAGTAAAGTTAGGAATCCTAACTTTAGGACTCCTAAACTGAGAAAAATCCTAATTTTAAGATTTTCGGTATTCACAGAAGGCATTTAGAAGTCCTAAAGTTACGAGTCCTAACTTTACTACTACTAAATTGTGAAAAATCCTAATTTTAATACTTTCGGTATTCACAGAAGGCATTTAGGAGTCCTAAAGTTAGGACTCCTAACTTCTGTGAATACCGAAAAGAGTAAGTGCCTTCTGTGAATACCAAAATGAGTAAGTGCCTTCTGTGAATACCAAAATGGTAGTACGTTTAGGATTTTGTCTTAAGTTAGTTCTGTGAATCGGGCCCTTGGATTTCTCTTACTATCACCTCTCTCGAAGTACCCTTTCGAGGACAGCTTAGGCCCTAGCGGAATTTTACACTATTCAGTTTCCAAATGTTGCTCACTAGTGACTGCTGAAATGTCCGAAAAACTTTAATGGATCCAGTCTCTACCATATTCTTGATCCATTGGCAGAGACGCTTTGCATTTTCTGGAGGTGGGCGAGGCATACATTAACAGAGAGAGCTGAGCCAGAGCTGAGACAAGTGTCTGGCTTGACCGTAAGACTAAGAGCCAGTGCCCGAGCCGAGCATTGAAAATATTTGGCATGTAAATCCTGCAAACAACATCGTGTAAAAACATGATCGTCTCCTCAATCCCCACAAAGGTGTATTTCTTTAACACACAGAAGTGACTCACCTTAATACATCAGACCAAATCTTTGCATTGAGTAGTATTTATTAACAAGTGACAGATTTAAACTTGTACTGCAAAATACTATTGCCCCCGCCCTGATGACAATGCTATTAATGTATTATGAGGCGATTCAGATTTCATGTGTATCCTATATGTGGCCTAGATTCTTATTATAGATGGAACAACATTACAGATTATTAAATCAAGCACAATAGAGGTGTTTGTACAGCGCACATCCTGAGCTCATGTATGAGAAGTTGCTCTCATATGTGATACTGAACAAAAGTGAAACTTGGTGAATTCAAATATTTGTCTAGGATCACAAAATTGAGTCAAGCAAGATGGCGGGATTGATCCCAGCTTTCCCAGTTTCATTCCATTCAATTCAGCCACCAGGTGGGTATTCTTTCTGACATCAAAGATTAATAATACTTTGGTCTTACTTGTTGGAGGATGAGATTAGAGCTGTGGGTGACAGGCACAATCTACGTAATGAACAGGGGTTCTGCCCAAATTACCCTTCCATACCTGGGCAAGGAGCATCATAAAGATGAAAAAATAGAAAAAGTGGTACTGAGGAGTCAATAAAGTATAGACTACTTCAAAACAAAATACAATTTATTATCCTGTTTTTTACAGTGATTTCTGTCGTCATTAAATGATATGATTTAGAGCTGTGGGTGACAGGTAAAATCAGCTTTTTTATTTTTTGACAGTGTTACATAGTGCAGATCTTGCCCAAGGACATAAGGACACACAACAGACACAGAGGGCGCTTTACTGAGATTTACAGGCTGCTGATCCCAGACTGGGAGACGAACCTCCTCCTCATGATACATGGTCAGCAGCTGAAATCATTAGGTCACATCCCCTCCCATTGGGGGCCAGCTCGTTTTGGGCTCTGGGTTCCAAGAGGACCTCCAGCAGAGCCAGAGCTGGGCTTCTGGCTCGAGCTTTCAGATGCTCACACACATCCAGGGCACGAGTCGGAGGTACACGCGAGTACACTGCATCCACACACTATTTTCACAGGGTAGACTCCATCCACCCTGCAAAGACGTTGGTCCCCAAGAAATATGTTGAACTTGTCCCAGTGTAATTTTCAGGCATCAGAACATGTTCGACAGCTCCTGCATGTTGCCTTCTTCCCATTCCCAGGAGTAACGTGCAGCCGGGCGGGTGCTTTTTTTCACCTCCAGCTGGGTGAAAGACAAAGGCAGAAGTTAAGGGGCCATCAGGCCTCCTTCTGATCGAGTATTGTAACTGAATGTGACCTGCAACCTCACACTTACATGCTAATGCACTGGAGAGGAAACAAAAGCACACAGCTTGTTATCTCTTCCTAGCACTAAAGAGATGCATGCTTTTAACTTTTTTCAGTTCCTGTATATAAGTGCATGCACTGTAAGAATGTCAGATGAGCTTGTCTGTCCCAGTATTTACACACATAACAATTTAAATAGCACTATTTTATTTCTTTTTTAGCGCTACTCATCCCAATACAGAGTGTTAGAGTACTTAACATAACAAACACATTATCCATTAAAATAAATCATGTAAGTGTGCAAGTGTGCAAATCAATATCCAATATGTTACATGAGACAGTCAGTGTTACAAGGTGTAGGAGTAAAATGCCCTCATAGCTCACTGTGGTCTACTATAAGTATTACAATGTATGAACTGCAAGTAACAAAAGGATCTGTGTGTTCAAGCAGTAATCCGCTTACCTATCTACATAAAATAAAAATATTTGATCTGCATGTTACATGATGTACTTTGCAGGAGATAATTAAATTTTTTAAAACATATTTTATTGTATTTTGAGTTGCAATATTTTATAATATACACATATCAGAGCACTATTGCATAATTGAGTGGTACAATTATGCTCACAACACTGTATAAGATGCCCACCTTGTTATGTTAGGAGTAGTTGTAGAGCGCATTGCTACCCGCATGGCTACCCGAAGGCGCTAGCAGAGAGGCAGGGCAAGGCAGGTCACAGCAGCTTAGTAGGTGGGGGTTTGGAAAAACCAAGTTTTCAAAAGTTTACCGAAAAGAAGGAGGTTGGGTTCTGAATGTAAATGGAGGGGGAGAGTGTTCCAAAGCTTGGCAGAAGTGTAGTAGAAATACCGGCCACCACTTCTCATCCTATTGATTTTGGGGACTGAGGCTAGATCGAGAAGGGATGAGCGGAGGCATCTGTTTGGGCGGTAAGGGGAGATGATGGATTGGAGGATGGGGGGCCTTTCACTCAGGAGGATTTATGAGCAATTCATAGGGACTTGAATTTTATTCTATCCGCAATCAGGAGCCAGTGCAAGGTTTTCAAGGCAGGTCTTGCAGAGAGGCTGTTGGGGATCTTAAAAAGCATACGTGCAGCACAGTTCTGAACGACTTGCAGTTTGTTTGTGGTCGCCCCTGGGGCTCCTAGATACAAAGCATTTCCATAGTCGAGGCGAGAGAGGATTAAGGCCTGGACCACGAGTCTGCTTGCTGAGAAGGAGAGGAGTGGAACAACTTTGCGGAGCATCCGCAGGATGCCATAGCAGGATGCGGCCAGTTTCGTTGCCTGATGATCAAATGTGAGTGACCGGTCTAGCCACATGCTGAGACTTTTTATCTGTTTTTTTGGCGTGGGTGGGGAGCCAAGACAGCTTGGCCATGCTGGGCCGATATCAAAGATGGATGAATTGCCCAGCAGCATGAGCTCCGTTTTATCTCCATTCAATTTGAGGAAGGAGAATTCGATCCATTTGGCGACTCTCTCCAGGCAGGGGCCTAGACGTGGCGAGGCAGTTCCTGGATGATTTAAGGCTACCACTAATTGGGTATAATCGGCGTAGGTGACAATTTCTATCCCAATAGGGAGGGCAATCTGTGCCAGAGAGCTCATATAGACATTGAACAGTGTTGGGCTCAGGGACGAGCCCCTAGGGACGCCGCAGCCAAGTGGGATCCACTTTGAAGAGTTATCTCCTTCAAAGCCTTGGAAGGTCCTGTCCTTGAGGAAAGACTTCAGCCAGGTGATAACTCTCCTTGATAGTCCAACATTCCTCTGTGGATCAGGATGTCATAATGAACAGTGTTGAAAGAGGCACTGAGGTCCAGAAGGATAATAGCTGTCGATCCATCGTTGTCGATCATCTTTTTGGCATTTTCGACCACTGCAAGTAACGCTGTTTCGGTCCCATGTTGGGGGCGTAATCCAGTTTGCAACGGGTGAAGTATGTTGTGACATTCGAGGAAGGTGGAGATAACTGAATTAACATGCTTTTGTAGCATTTTAATGAAGGAGGGAAATAGGGCGGTAATTTCCAAGAATATCAGGGTTGAGACTGGGTTTCTTTAATAGTGCCTTCACAATGGGGTGTTTCCATAGTGGGGGTACTAGTCCGGTCAAGATGGAGGAGTTAATCAACTTCAATAACCATATTCCTAATTTTTTGTGTGAATGTGTTTCCGAGGTATGACTAGGTCCAGGGAGGAGTTAATCAACTTCAATAACACCGGGAGGACTACTTCCCCAGCCTTGCGTAGGATTTTAGGGGGTGCCGGGTCACTAGAAGAGACAGATTTTTTTGAGGCAAATATGTTCACTAGAGTGTCCATACCCATCAAGGGGATTTCCTTGAGAGAGTGCTCACCGGGCACGGAGTACTCCATGAACAGCGGATTGACCATAGAAGTGGGAGGGGGAAAGGAATTATAAATATCTTTTATTTTTGTTAGAAAAGAACTCTGCAAGTTCATCACACCATGCGTGTGAGCCGTCAGGGGGGGCATCAGGGGGGGCATCTCTGACCGGTAGTTTTAAAAGATGCTTACAATCTTAAAAATTTTGCGTGGGGAGTTTGAGACAGAATTAATTCTTTCCTCATTTTATGATGCTTGTGCCTCCTTCACTTTGGTTTGGTAATTTTTTATGGAGTTCCTGTATTTCGGTTTACTTATTGCGTCGTAGTTTCTTCTCCATTTCCTCTCAAGTCTTTTGCCAGTTTTTTTGTACTCATGCAGCTTTGGGGAGTACCACGGAGAGGGGTTATTCCTAATTTTTTGTGTGAATGTGTTTCCGAGGTATGACTAGGTCCAGGGAGGAGTTGATCCAGTGGTTAAATTGGTCATCCATGACAGTGGGGCAGGGATCTAAGGTAGGTATGGAATTTTTAGAGCTGAATTCCATGTGTCCAGAGAAAGGTTGGACCAAAAGCGCTTCCAGCTACTGGTTGTGCTGGTGATAAGAGGGGGTTTCTGCAGATCCCAGGAAAAGGGTTCCCTACAGTTGGAGAAGATGGGGTCTTCGTCTGAAAAGCTAGGAGATTCTGGATTAGTTTGGTCACTGCTGAGTCTGAGGGATCATCAAAATGCAGGTTGAGATCCCCTAGTATGAGTGTGATGGAAAATGAAAAGTTCTAACAGTCTGGTAGGATATTAGGGACGATGCGACATTTAAGACCTTCTTTTAAGATATTGGCCATGCCTCCGCCCCTCCCCTGTTCCAGGTCTCTCCTCAGGACATAGTATCCTGGTATGAGACATTGCACCAGGTCTGGGTCTGACTCTTTATTGAGCCAGGTTTCCGTAAGAAATGGCACATCGGGGCACTCCTCTTGGAGCAGGATAGAGAGGTGTGTGCCGTGTTTAAGTAGAGATCTGCAGTTTATGGACAGCATTTTGTAAACTGAGGTAGTAGCAGGGACCAGGCAGGGTTTAGGGTTAGGGAGTGGTGTGTAAGAACAATGTGGACAGCTCAGAACGTTCATAAGTGGGCAAATGGAGCGTAGGCAATTCTTGCTGGGGGAACCCCTCAATCTCTGGAGAAGATCTAAGGAGTATGTAAGTTGATTTGTAGCAAAAACGGGCCGAGGGGGGGCCCTTGGCCCTGGTCGGATGGGCGCAGATGGGCTTGCCTTTGCGCCATTGCCTCTATTATAGCCAGAAGCCCTAGTAGAAATTTAGGGAAACTAAAGCTTCTCACCTCCAAGATGGCCGCTGTGTAGTGGCCCAGTGGAAGTGGGTGAAAGACCCTCTTCCTGGAACAAAATGGAGAACCTCCCTCCACTGAAACACCAGCCTAGCTGCTGCAGTGGATCCGGGTGAATGAGCGACGGGAGGACGCGAAAGGCAGGTGAGCAAAGTAAAGTGCAAGTAGGCAGAGAGTAAAACTGTCCAAAGTTAAAGCACAGTTACCACAATTAACACACAGGCTAAAATCACAGTTAAAAACACAGGTTAAAAACACGTAAAAGTGAGGGAGCGATTAGCACCGGCAACACTGAGTAGGCTACCTTGTCCCACCTTGTGTGTTACAATATCATGAATAACAGACCCGAAGAAGGTAGCAACAAAAAAGAGGTTCAACAATCTCCAAACGCCCCGTCCCACTGCCCCCAAGAACAGTGGGTGATTATGTTTTGCAGGAAACAAATTAATCTACTATACTTCTTTGATTCAAATTTTGGACTACACAAAACACAGATCTCTCCAACAAATGTGTTAACCTTCAGAGTTATGTTATGTTATGTTATGTTATGTTATTTTAATTTGTATAGCGCGCAGATGCCGCAGCCAAGAGGCGTCCCGGCGCTTATTGGAGAAGGAAAACACAACACAACAGAGAGGACCAGGTAGCACTGAAGCTAAACAGAGGAGAATAAATGAGTTTTTAATTGTTTCCTGAACTGAGACAAGTCAGGGATGGAGCGCAGTGATGTAGGCAAAGAGTTCCACAGTGTAGCCGCCATCACCGAAAAGGACCGGCCACCCATTCGGGACTTTTTAAAACGAGGAATAATGGCCAAATTTGACCCTGCAGACCGAAGGGCCCTTGAGGGGACGTGGTGAAGAATGGTCTGGGTGAGAATAGGAGGGGAGGCCAAGTTAAGAATTTTAAAAGTGAGGCACAAAGCCTTAAACTTAATTCTTTGGCCTACAGGGAGCCAGTGGAGATCATGGATAGTGCTTCGAGCAGAAACAAATTTAGGGAGGCCAACCAGCATCCTGGCCGCCGCATTTTGAATCCGCTGAAGACGGGCTAGCTCAGCTTGATTAACACCCAGAAACAGGGAGCTAGCATAGTCCAATCTGGTCAAAACCATAGCTTGGACTATGATCTGCCTGATGTCTGCGTCAAAAAATTTAAAAATAGGCCGTAGGCACTGTAGAGCGCCAAAACAAGTTCCCGCGACACGATTGATGTGAGGAATAAATGACAATTGATCATCAAGCCATACGCCCAAATTTCTGACTTCAGTTACAGGAGTGGGAGCAGGGCCCAATTCAAGAGGCCACCATTGGTCTCCCCATAGCTCACTGTCCCTACCAAAGAGGATAACCTCCGTCTTGGTGGCGTTAAGTTGCATTATTAGGACATTGGAATGTTGGGAGCTCCATTGCAGACAATGGAGTGCTCCCTGCTTCTACGGCCGGTAAAGGCCCGCAGTGCAACATTCCAATGTTCTACAAAGGCTTCTCGAAGCTCGAGGGGATTTATATCCCCTCGAGCTTCGAGAACCCTTTGTTTAATTTGTTAGAACATTCTGCCCTCTAGTGGCAGAATGTTCTAATAGCCTTATAGCCCTTCGTAGCAGGGCTATACCGGCTATTAAAGTCCCGCTGTCTCGTTAAAGTCCTTCGCCTTCGGCTCGGGCCTTTAACGATTCAGCGGACCTTTAATAGCCGGTATAGCCCGCTATGGCGGGCTATAAGGCTATATTATTATTCCTTGAGATTTATTGGGCACCTCTGCAGCAGATGCCTTAACCCCATAAAATATTTTCAAATGCAGACTTTTCAACTAATTAAGCAGAACAGATCTACTACTATGCTTTTCCTTGTTGCCAATTTCTTTGTGGCAATAAAATGTATTAGTTGAGGCCCGGATTTTGAGCCAGGATTGCAACACTTGTTTGGCGCATCCCGACTCCAAATCTAATTTGTTAATTATCATAATGCACTTAAATGTACTCATGATACACCTGATAGACATATGTGTGAGATCTTAGTATCTGATGTCACTTCTTGTGATGTCATTTCCTGTGATGGCACGCCTCATGATGTCACTTGCATACTGCCTAACTTGGTCAGTCCCCCCACTTCTTTTTATAGGACGTGTGCCCTGCACACATATACCATTCACTGAGGGCTAGCGAGCTGCCATATTGGAGTGGTCCATTGCAATGTGATAAATGGATATTCAAAAATCCAGCTGGAGCCCCCATGCTGCAGTCATGATGGTATATCCCAGCCTGGGCCTCGATATACCTTCTGTGTGAACCTCCACGTGCCTTTACATAAGCCTCTGCTTTCCCACAGTCCCGGCCCCGCAGTCTGCAGGATCGCTCAAGGCCGAGACTTGGAACCTTTCCGCCCGGGCTCTCTGGGGAAATTAGCGCTCACTCGCAGGTTGGAAACTCTTTGAAGCCGACTTCCCTGCCAAGAGCCTCGGGATATCTTTGGAGGAACCCGAGACCCTCCGGGGGCCCGGTGAACTCTGCAGGATGTGCAAAGCCCTCTTTGTGTCCAAATGTAAAGAGAGACGGCGGCGGCGGGAGGGGAGCGCGAGGCCGGACATTGAGGCGATGCATCGGGTACACACAGTCCAGGTGCTGTCTGTCCCGTCTCATAGGATCACAGCGCCGGAACTGACCAGCAGGGGGCGTGGGGCCAGGGAGGGAGAGAAGGGCACGAGACCTGTGCATTAACAGTGCAGCCGCCGGATCTCCCTCACCTGCTGCTAGGGGGCGCTGTAGGTCATGAAAAGTGCAGTGACGGTTTGTGGTTTGGCACTTGTTACTGTCTTCTTTCTGAATTTGGTTTTATTCGGAAAAAAACGGCATGTGTTTCAAAAGGTTGTACATTCATTTAAGCTCTGTCCTATGACCACTTGCTTAATTCAAGGGCTTTTCCATGTATTTGCAATGCCAGCATTAATAATTTATTTATTTATTTAATAATGGTAATAACAACAACAATACTAATAAAAACATATACCATTTGCTTTTTATTTAGCGCTTAATATCACACCTGCTATTTCTAAGCACTGCAATTTATAGGTATTACTATTTTCCAATGTATCGATACTCCGTTTACCAGTATCCGAAGGATATGACGTTTATGACCTTCAGATAACCGCATGGCTCCTTGGTGAGTGCGCAGAGACGCCCTCAAACAGCTGGCTGCGCTAGAAATTCCCAACTCATTTAACAGCCATCCTACCCAGCCTTATCGTACTGCAATAATTAAAGATTGTAATACCAAATAGGAATTTTATTGCAGCATGTAATAAATTGGTGCATGGGCTGCCCTGTGAAATCTGCATAAGTGTGGCGCCGTGGACGTTTTTTGGGAGGACGGAATTGTTTATTCCTACTTTGCACAGAGAAAGGTCCCTTGGTTTGCCTCCAGCTGACGTCGGTGTGACTACGAAGGTGCATTTTCCTTTAGTCGCACATGTCTAGCCCTTGGGTCAGACTGGGAAGCAAAGGAAACAGAGGTTCCTTCGGATACAATATACAGAGGGGCATATTTACAATAACTGGCGCATCCCTGCAAATCAGCATGGAAGCGCCAGTTATTGTGCGCCACAGCTCCGCCATCATGGATGCGCCAATTTACAGTGCAAAACCAAAGGAAATGATGGACGGAGCATTGACAATACATTGTTCTGCATTCTGTCCATCAATTGTTGTTTTTGCTTTTGTCACCCCGAGTGGGACGGGTATGCTCAGACGTGAGTCCCGTACTCTCCACGCCACTGGAGTCAAGCTATCCTGGCTAAAGACGGCTGATAGCCAGAAACCGGTCCTAGGATGCTTGATTCCGGTCCAGGAAAGACATGGCTTGGCAGTTCGGGCTGGACTGTTCCCATGAGGCACAGGGTCAAGGCTGATTTGCATATGGCCATGTCTGAACTGGGGTGGTGTGGAGTGCAAAAAAACAATGGATTTAGACCCAGATCTCTGTACTGGGGTGAATGTATGACATTGTTCTGCATTCTGTTCATCAATTGTTGTTTTTGCATTTACAATGCGGCGCACCATGGTGCAAAAACGGCACAGATGCGTGACGCATCTGTGCCGTAAAAGTGACTCATTGCTGGAGTTGCGTCGCAAGCCCGACGCAGCTCCAGCAATGCTCTGGGGGCCCTATCTAGTTAATGCTGCGTCAATCCTTACGCCTGCTTCAGGCAGGCGCAGGGTTTTGACGCAGCATGGGCCTAAAAGTGACTGAGTGAAATCTTGTAGATTGCGCCGGAACGCCCCCGCACAGGAACGCCTACATATGGCGCAGGGCTTTACAACGTGACGCATCTACCAGATGCGTCACATTGTAAGTACCCCCGCATCAAGGTGCAGGATTTGCACCGCCGCTGCGTCACAAAAGTGACGCAACGGCGGCGTAAATGAGGCGCAAGGGGCTTGTAAATCTGCCTCAGAATATTTTTCCATTGCGGGGGTAAGTACATTTGTTCCCAGAAGACACGAGGAGAGTCATAAAACCGCAGGGAAGATAACTAGATCCCCTAACGCACTACAAATCAACTTGCAGACTGGATGCAAAAATTGAAAAGAAAACAGCTCGTATAATGAAATTAGATGACATTTATTGATGCGTATGTTTATAAAGACAACATGAACTTATGGTTCGATGGCGCTACTTGAAATGAAATACCAGCAGAGGTGGGGGCCCTCTGGAAGATTAAGCAGCTATTGACCAGCATCACATGTTGCTGGGCTAACCTGCTGGTGCTGGACAGGTTAGCCCATGGTGATGGGCTAACCTGCCGCCTGCACCGGGGAACGAACCGTGAACCCCGGGGTCCAGAGACAGGCACCCTGGCCGCTGCGCCACACCTCTTCCACTTGTGAAAAACTGTGGCAGAGCAGTGCTTATGTAAGCAAAAATGTGCAAAAAGCCCTGAGGCACAAATAGAAACTTATGTACAATGATAGCTATCATGTACACATAGATAATAACCCAGAGTCAATATCCATAGATTTTCTATTAAATTATTGAAGGACTGTCCAAAGTAAAGAAAATAATGCCAAGGGAGTAATTCAAGTGGGTATCATCACCAGGACTGTATCAAAGACTTTAAAAACAGGAAAAAAGAGCGCCATAAGTAGGACCATGTTAGATGACAGCTATGTATTGAGGGGAAAAACACATTTATCTTCGAGTCTTAATGAAGGTGTGTGGGAGATCTAATAATGAATAATCTGTAAAGAAAATACATAAATAAAAATAAAACAATAATTACAATTCTGGGCCCTCAGCAAAGTTGATGCATCAAAGAACAAACACTCACTCAAAAACAATGCTACGTTGCACCCACGTGGTACCAAAGAGAATACGTGATGTTATATCTCCAAAACCTAAAGAGAACACGAGTGGAACAATGTAGCCATCCATGGAACAGCTCAAGCTGTGTGTAGCCAGACTTAGCAAAGAGAATTTGATGCCCACTACTTAAAAATAAGGGGACATATTACCAATGGCCTTAGCGCCGCTTTAGCGGGAATTTTTCCCGCTAAAGCGGCGATAATTTCCTCGCCCTATTACCTAGCTGACGCTAACACCAGTTAGCGACAGCTAATAGGCGATAGCGGGCATTTAGGGGCCCACTTTGCATGTCAGCGATAATTATCGCTAATGACATGCAAAGTGGGCGTGCCAAGATGTTAGCGACTGGAAACAGTCGCTAACATCACTATCCCTTATTACCAACTTTTGCAAATAATCGCGCTAAGCGTGATTATCTCCAAAAGCTAACGCCTGCCCAGAGCAGTTCTTAGCCATGTTATCCAATGGTAGGTGGATAACATGGCTAAGAGCATTTGCTCGGTAATGCATGAATATCGCGGACTTTTTAGCGATATTCATGCATTTCGGCCGATTTTTATCGCTTAGGAGATAAACCTTGATAATATCAAGGCTCCTAAGCGATAAAAATAGGCGAAGCTCGGCGTTATAATTTTGGCCGCTAACCAAGCTTAGCGATAATTATCGCTATAGCTTGGTAATATGCCCCAAGATCCCTCAAGCTGGAGAACTTGGTGGGGGCCTCGAAAGCTTAAAATTGCAAAATGGCAGGCATACCTCTCAGAGAATGGGATAAAGTCTTCTTCTGTATAGCATTCAACATTCAAATTTCCCATGAATAGAAATACAACAAGCATTTGCAATGCAATAGGTCTCGCATTAGGAAAGTTTGAGCTATTGGTATTGTAAATGACAATTTTTTTATTTATGTGTTGGTTTTGAAAATAGCGAATTTAATAGCTTTGTCATTTACAATGCCAATAGTTGTAACTTTTGCAAATGTGACGCCTGTAGCATTTGTAATGCAATATGTGTTGTATTTACGCGACTTAGATGTATTGATATTACAAATAGCAATAGCTTCACATTTTTTAAATAATTAATACTTAAATAAAAGTTATTGTAATTTATAATGACAATAGCTTAAACTTTTGTAAATAACTTTTGTGAAAATTCTGTTCATTGTATTTTATTGTAACAAAAATCCAGGAACAGAAGTGAAATATTAACATCTTTTTGTGACATTTGTAATAAAGCTTGAAACATTGAGAGAACATATTTGAACCAGTTGTTGTTGAATGGTTGCACAGATTGATGCGGTGGTGGCGCTGAGTGATGTTTTGGTAGCAACGAGTGATGCTGTGGCGTTCAGTGATGCTGTGGTAGCGCATAGTGATGTTGTGGTGCCCCTGAGTGATGCTGCGGTGGTGCTGAGTGATACTGTGGTGATGCGATAGATAGAGTGAGTGCGATAGATAGAGGGAGGGCGATAGATAGATAGAGGGAGGGTGATAGATAGAGTGAGGGCGATAGATAGACAGATAGATAGAGTGAGGGCGATCGATAGATAGAGTGATGGCGATAGAGTGAGCGCGATAGACTGTTGAGGTGCAGACAAATGCATATAGTGCTGCCCTCAGACTAGAAGCTGGCCAGAGGTCTCATGCCTACAGCCTCCTTATGCCTTTAAATGTGGATTTAACTAATCTTCATAGTTTCCCCCATTTAAGACGATTCGATTCTTAAAGATATTTTCCACAGGTGATACTAGCAATGGACGTATTTCGATGGTTCAATCCACTCTCACTCAGAGGGCAGCTCAGGCTGCTCCAGGTGTGAAAGCCCCCACAAGCCCCCAGGGAAGGGGGCATCATAACCTTCCGACTGCCCAGCTTGTCATATATTACTTCTAACTCGACGCGCATCGGAAAGTTGAAATTCTTACAATTGTTTTTCCAGACTGGCAGCGGGAGCGGCCGGCTCCTGCCCCAGCCTGTCAGGCACCCAGGCTCGTTTGGAAGAAATGCCGGCCCTCCACTAAGCCGCAGCTGAGGCACTATGCACGCAAGCAAAATTACCCACATTTCCGACTAACTTATCTTTTCCTGAGTGAATCACTTCTAAATTTAATAAAGGACAGAAGGCTAATTGCGTCAGCAGACTGTGCCGTGCCGCATTCAACCAGAACAGTTGGTATGAAATTGTATTTCAATGTGGAAAGTGAGTTGAAAGGCGGGTGTAGATGTACACTAATTTCATCTGTTGTCGACTGACTTTCATGTTTTCGGAGACTGGAGCCTGGGCAGATTCACCTTTCTTCAGTGTCTGGAGTGGAGAAGCCCCCAGGGGAGAGAGTGGGTGGAGACGGGAAGGAGGGAAAATTGGGACATGAAAGGCTCGGGAGCACCCTTTTGGAAAGTAAACACTAGTTGGAGAGCGCTCACGTTACCATGGAAACACGAGCCGGGCAAATGAAAAGCTGAAAACAGGTTGCACAGGCCAGGGCACCTGGGCAGGTCACACGGGGTCCAATGCCTGCCCCGCTTTGAACTTGGGTATCACGAGACTTAGCCTCCGGTCATGTCAGGTCAGGATGAAAGCAAAGTCGATGCGTCAATTATCCCGTGGGAGAAGAGGCATTTTTCACCCCAAAAATGCTTTGTACAGCCCAAAAAAAACTAGCTGGCTCCATTCATCAAACAGCGGGAGAGCCGCGGATTGTGCTCGAAGCCCGGATTCACTGTTCACATTCCTGGCAACAGTCCCTTCACAGAAGACGAGACCTCGCGATTCTGCACCATTCGTAAGCACCATTGCTGTGCAGTCTGAGCAATTCACCGTGGCGGCAAAGTTAGATACAGGGACTCGCTTTCAAGTCAACAAAAACAAGACGTCCGTGCTTTGCCGTAAAATGGATCCAAAAAAATAAAGAAGCTTGCAAGTGGTGCGCGCCACTGCAGGCATATGTCTTCAATTATCGCGGCCGTGTCTGGCCACGATAATTGAAGACATATGGGCTTTGGTGCGCGTAACAGACACCAATAGGCCATAGGCGGAGCTACGCGACCGCCTATGGCCTATTGCATGTTCTGTTAAAAAATAGCATGCACGCAAAGCCCAATCAAAATGGACCTAGGTAATAAAACGCACGAGCTGTGTGGAATTTCAAGGTCCATTTTTGAAACCCTACCAAAAGGGCTTTTCGCTTCGCTTCGCTTCGCTTCGCTTGCGAGCCCTAAAAATGTCATGGCAGAAACCTCCTTAACTATCGAGATCAGGCCTCTATTGCATGGACTTCAAAAAAGTGATCCAGTGGCTTCTTGTTTCTTGTCTAGGCCTTCAAAAATACAACAGAGCTTGCAATATAAGACTCATCTAGCGTACTACGGCCAATCTAGAACAATATTTCCCACACAGTGAAGATAGTGTGTTCATCATGTAGCTAGGCTCTTTAGCTGCTTAACCACATTCTGCATAGATGCAGAGCTTCATTTAGACTCATATGTACAACCCACCAGCCATTCTGTAAACACAACATTAAAAAACATATCCAAAGGCAGACAAGTTCATCCCACTCATCTCTCCTAAACCTCATTCTGCAGGCATATTTTAACACTGGGCTTGGAACATGCAAAGTTTGTACATGAAAAAGCAATTTTAGATGCTTAACAGCATATAACCAATTCACAAAAATTACTTTTACAATGAAAACATTAGGCAATGAGAGACCTGATGATTTTGGGGTCCCCCCTAACCTAGGGTGAGGACCAAGCAGATGCCTTGAACACAAAGAGCATAAACAAAAAGCAAATTTTGTTGAACTTCAGTGGTGGTCCCATAATTTTAGGACCACCCCAAGCACAGTTATTGGCAAAAAAACAATCCCAACCAAAGCGCCTGCAAAGCATTGTGGGACGAGATTAGCGGTGGGCAGTGAATATTATAGTATCCAATATCAAAATAATTCTACAAAGAGCTGCAGTTCACCTAGTTGTTACTAGATGTCCCTCATGAGTCAAATGCAAAGCATTGAAATTATTCTTACATCAAGCTGCAGTTCCACAAGTCGTTACTAGATGTCCCTCACGAGTCAAATGCAAAACCATTGAAACCCTTACATTAAGCATTTGCATTTGACTCTTGAGGGACATCTAGTAACCTACCAGTTGAATTGCAGCTCTTTGTAGAACTCTTTTGATATAGTATACTATATAATATTCACTACCTACTGCTAACCTCATCCCATAATGCTTTGCAGGGCCTTTGGTTGGGAATGTGTTTTTGCCAATAACTGTGTTTGGGTTGGTCCTATGAGGATGGGACCACCACTAAATCGTTCAAATATTGTATACTATATAATATTCACTACCTACTGCTAATCTCATGCCATAATGCTTTGCAGGGCCTTTGGTTGGGAATGTTTTTTTGCCAATAACTGTGTTTGGGTTGGTCCTATGAGGATGGGACCACCACTAAATCGTTCAATAAGATGTGCTTTTTTGTTTTCAAGGCATCTGTTTGGTACTCCCTAGGTTAGGGAGGATCCCAAAATCATCACATCTCCCACTGCTTGCTAATTTTCAGTTTCACCATTGTGAAAGTACTATATGCGCTTTAGCATATATGGATAGAGATACTTATTTTATCATATTTGGTCCTGTACAGGAAGCTATTTGAAATTTTTTCACAGTGCAGACAAGTACATAGTGTCATCAGCTACACGCGCGGTGTGAACGTCACTTTTTTCCAATGAACTGCTCCATATTTTTTTCCAATGACCTGCTCCATATTTACAAAGCGTTGTTAAGCCACTTTGCGTCGGTTAATGCTGCTCTGTAAGTATAGTACCTTTTCACGCAGGTAGCTGCATGAAATGGGTGTACAATGGGTGTAGCAGATTTTTTTAGCACCAGTGCAAGGGAATAAATTGGAGTGCACCGTATTCTTGTAAAGAGGGTGCATTCCTCCGTTTTTGAAATGATGCGGTACTGCTGAATTGCGTGCAGTGCTGCGCCATTTCCTTGTAAATATCACCTTTAGACTATTTCTAGAAATCAAGAGGAACATCTGCTGGAGGAGGAGAACTGCCCCTTTGCTGTGTGTTGTCTGGGGTTGGCCTGCAATGGCTGTTTCTGACAAGGACAGAAACTGTGTGTGTATCCTGCTTGAGAAGTGTCTCGAAGGGCTTGAAGTGGAGCTTGCCCCCTGTTTAAGAGGTACAGCAAAGACCTCACCATCTTTCTGGGCACCGTCTCCGGAACCGTTAGTTTCAGTCGCTGCTAAAGAAAAGGGCAACTGACTCTGTTACCGTGTCCGTCGCAGGATTCCGTGTCCTGAAGGTACTGCAGTGAGCACCACTTTGCAAAGCAACCCTGGTATCACCAACTCCATCAACGAGCAGCTGCTTGCACCACGTTCTGTGGGCACCAGACTCCACACCCTCTTTGGCTACATGCTGCACAGATGTCTCCAACTCCATCGCTACCCAACTCAAACATCAACCGGCTCCGTTGCAGCACTGTGACCTGCTAGCACGACATCGAGCACAATCTGCAATGCAAGCTTTGGTCTTACCGACTCTGTCAACGAGCGCTGCCTGCACCGAGCCGTTTCACATTGCAACTCTGACGGTTGCCCCAATTGACTCTCATGGGCACGTTGCCCGCAGCAAGAAAGGTACTGTCTCTGAATCTGTCAATGCTTTAGCTGGCCCGTATCGACGCAGTTGGCTGGAATTGTTAGACTCTGTCATGTTCAGTATCGTGGTAGCCCTAATGGAGCTACAGAGTTGATGAACTGTGTTTCCACGTTATTCCTGCAATTTAAAGGTTATTTTGTACAGGTACTATTTTTATGTTGGATTTTTGTTTTTAGTCTTGTTGGTTTAGATAAAGTTTTGCTTATTTTTCTAAACGGGTGTGGTGTCCATTTGTAGGTTTTTCACTGTGTTACTGTATGCATGCACAAATGCTTTACACACTGCTTCTGAGATAAGCCTGTCTGCTCGTGCCAAGCTACCAAGGGGCATTTTAGAAGTGTATCCCCCTTACCCGGACTAGGAAGAGGGGTCCCTACTTGGACAAAGGTACCTACCTCTGTCAACTGGAGCCCCCATTTCTAACACCTCTCATATAAATGGGAACACGTTTGTGGATCCTGCACAATGGCAGAAACCTTGCATGAGAAATCTCTACTGGTGATGGGTTGAATTTGGGCTGTCTTTTTATCAACATTATCTCTCCCTTGTTTCAAGTTTGGCTTATCATCTTGTGACTGATCCCAAATGGACCTTTGGAAAATCCAGTACCAAATTAATCAGCACTTTGTGCAGGGTTTTGTGATGCAAATCAGTGCAAAGTGTTGATTTAGGTATTTACATTCCGAAAATTTTGACGGGCCCGAATAGTCTTACCATAATATCAATGAACAAAAGATTGAAAGGTATGTTTTTTGCACATTTTCTATACCTAACTCCACACATCCCTACCTCAGTGGTATATATATCTTCAAGATACGCAGATGTGGTGGTAAGATGTTTGGCACTGGAAAGTAGCCCTAAAGCATTACAAAGTAGCACTTTGCACTACTTTGTGCTACTTTGTATCAAGGTGGCATATGATTTGTGGTACCTGCACATTTCTAATTCACCGCTCATATGTTTTGATGCAAATCCCTATGTACTAACATGGGTAGACAGGGATTTGGATGAAAAATGTCACCACCTCGAGAATGGAGTAATGTTAGAGAAAACGTTTCTTTTCTCCAAAAGTTTACAAAGTTTGCATGTGTGCTGTACTGTAGAAAACACATACAAAATTATAAAGGTGTTAAGCTCTGCCACATCATTTTGTACTGGAAGGGTGCCATTCAAGTACAAAATCTATGCTTGATATTACGCAAACACCCTTGCACTAAATGCAACGCTGAGTGCGCTAGATCAAGTCAGCCCAAATGTTCCAATGCAGGGGTAGAGAAAAACAGCGATATATCTTAATAGATATGTCGCTTTTCTGCTCCCTTCCTTTCAACTTTTGTTGCTGCATTGAGTGAATTCTTTGTAAATTTGTCCCTTGTTTTGGCGTTTTCTCTAGGGCCCCAGGGAAGTCAGTGGGTATTGGGCGGTATCTGTGTAGGGGGCTCTCTTTTACCACTGAGGTCCCACTTCATTGGTTGATACTGCATTCCAAATGTGTATGCATGTTATTCTTTGTACACTTGACTCTCCAAAGGAAGGTGGCTGTGGAAGTCCATGCTTAATGCAATATGTGGTAGTAGGTTTGTAACTCTGATACAGTATGAACAGGGACACTGGAAGTATGAACCAGAGCATGTGAGTGATACCTCACTTATGTTGCAGGAAAGAAGAATCATGCAATCTGAGAGTGAAGAAAATTATGTAGTACATTTTGTTAAATTGATACCTCACTATTTTGACATACATTGTTGATATAAAGAGATCCCTAAGCCATAGTAAATGCAGAAGTTCTAGTGGCACAGTGCACTAATGTGTCGCCTGCAGGGGCCTGCTTTCGACCTCATGGTCAAAGGTTCGAATGTTGGCATGTATGCTCTGCCTTTCATCCATCTGAGGTTGATAAAATGAGTACCATTGAGTTGGGTAACAACAAACATCTGTGATTCAGTGCCAAGATGCCTATGGGTGAACGTGCGCTTTATAAATGCACATGCTATGTTATGTTACGTTAAAAAGGCTGAGCTTGCTACGGGCACGTCCAGGTGTAGCTTAGGCGTGGAAAACTTTCCAGGGGGCAAGAAAAGCTGCAGGGGATAGAGAGTGGGCCGTTGGCCTGGAGCGCCCAGGGTTTATTCTGTGTCTGTGCTAGGGACTCTGAAAGCAAGTCTTTCTGACACAACTCAGTCGTCCAGAAGATTATTGTGCATTAAACACTTGATACTGTAGTATATTACTAGGAAGCACTTCAGTATTTAGATATTAGATGTTACAAAGACATGCAATATGTTGGCATTACTCTGAACTCACATGGCCTTCTTGACATGCTGGGCAAAAGTGCGTATTTTGTTTCTGGTGAAAACTTCATAATGAAGACTTCTGCATCAGAGAGGTGCACTTTTCATAACGCGTACATGTCCACCGAAGACCTCTGCATCAGAGAGGTGCACTGTTTATTACACGTATATGTCAACTGAAGGTCGTCTCTGTATTAGAGAGGTGCACTGTTCATAACGCGTACATGTCCACCAAAGACCTCTGCATCAGAGAGGTGCACTGTTTATTACACGTATATGTCAACTGAAGGTCGTCTCTGTATTAGAGAGGTGCACTGTTCATAACGCGTACATGTCCACCAAAGACCTCTGCATCAGAGAGGTGCACTGTTTATTACACGTATATGTCAACTGAAGGTCGTCTCTGTATTAGAGAGGTGCACTGTTCATAACGCGTCCATGTCCACCGAAGACCTCTGCATCAGAGAGGTGCACTGTTTATTACACGTATATGTCAACTGAAGGTCGTCTCTGTATTAGAGAGGTGCACTGTTCATAACGCGTACATGTCCACCGAAGACCTCTGCATCAGAGCGGTGCACTGTTTATTACACGTATGTGTCAACTGAAGGTCGTCTCTGTATTAGAGAGGTGCACTGTTCATAACGCGTACATGTCCACCGAAGACCTCTGCATCAGAGAGGTGCACTGTTTATTACACGTATATGTCAACTGAAGGTCGTCTCTGTATTAGAGAGGTGCACTGTTCATAACGCGTACATGTCCACCGAAGACCTCTGCATCAGAGCGGTGCACTGTTTATTACACGTATATGTCAACTGAAGGTCGTCTCTGTATTAGAGAGGTGCACTGTTCATAACGCGTACATGTCCACCGAAGACCTCTGCATCAGAGAGGTGCACTGTTTATTACACGTATATGTCAACTGAAGGTCGTCTCTGTATTAGAGAGGTGCACTGTTCATAACGCGTACATGTCCACCGAAGACCTCTGCATCAGAGCGGTGCACTGTTTATTACACGTATATGTCAACTGAAGGTCGTCTCTGTATTAGAGAGGTGCACTGTTCATAACGCGTACATGTCCACCGAAGACCTCTGCATCAGAGCGGTGCACTGTTTATTACACGTATATGTCAACTGAAGGTCGTCTCTGTATTAGAGAGGTGCACTGTTCATAACGCGTACATGTCCACCGAAGACCTCTGCATCAGAGAGGTGCACTGTTTATTACACGTATATGTCAACTGAAGGTCGTCTCTTTATTAGAGAGGTGCACTGTTCATAACGCATACATGTCCACCGAAGACTTCTGCATCAGAGAGGTGCACTTTTCATAACGCGTACATGTCCACCGAAGACCTCTGCATCAGAGAGGTGCACTGTTTATTACACGTATGTGTCAACTGAAGGTCGTCTCTGTATTAGAGAGGTGCACTGTTCATAACGCGTACATGTCCACCGAAGACCTCTGCATCAGAGAGGTGCTCTGTTTATTACACGTATATGTCAACTGAAGGTCGTCTCTTTATTAGAGAGGTGCACTGTTCATAACTCGTACATGTCCACCGAAGACCTCTGCATCAGAGAGGTGCACTGTTTATTACACGTATATGTCAACTGAAGGTCGTCTCTGTATTAGAGAGGTGCACTGTTCATAACGCGTACATGTCCACCGAAGACCTCTGCATCAGAGCGGTGCACTGTTTATTACACGTATATGTCAACTGAAGGTCGTCTCTGTGTTAGAGAGGTGCACTGTTCATAACGCATACATGTCCACCGAAGACATCTGCATCAGAGCGGTGCACTGTTTATTACACGTATGTGTCAACTGAAGGTCGTCTCTTTATTAGAGAGGTGCACTGTTCATAACTCGTACATGTCCACCGAAGACCTCTGCATCAGAGAGGTGCTCTGTTTATTACACGTATGTGTCAACTGAAGGTCGTCTCTTTATTAGAGAGGTGCACTGTTCATAACTCGTACATGTCCACCGAAGACCTCTGCATCAGAGAGGTGCTCTGTTTATTACACGTATATGTCAACTGAAGGTCGTCTCTGTATTAGAGAGGTGCACTGTTCATAACGCAAACATGTCCACCGAAGACATCTGCATCAGAGAGGTGCACTGTTTATTACACGTATATGTCAACTGAAGGTCGTCTCTGTGTTAGAGAGGTGCACTGTTCATAACGCGTACATGTCCACCGAAGACCTCTGCATCAGAGAGGTGCACTGTTTATTACACGTATATGTCAACTAAAGGTCGTCTCTGTATTAGAGAGGTGCACTGTTCATAACGCGTACATGTCCACCGAAGACCTCTGCATCAGAGAGGTGCACTGTTTATTACACGTATATGTCAACTGAAGGTCGTCTCTGTATTAGAGAGGTGCACTGTTCATAACGCGTACATGTCCACCGAAGACCTCTGCATCAGAGAGGTGCACTGTTTATTACACGTATATGTCAACTAAAGGTCGTCTCTGTATTAGAGAGGTGCACTGTTCATAACGCGTACATGTCCACCGAAGACCTCTGCATCAGAGAGGTGCACTGTTTATTACACGTATATGTCAACTGAAGGTCGTCTCTGTGTTAGAGAGGTGCACTGTTCATAACGCGTACATGTCCACCGAAGACCTCTGCATCAGAGAGGTGCACTGTTTATTACACGTATATGTCAACTAAAGGTCGTCTCTGTATTAGAGAGGTGCACTATTTATTACACGTATATGTCAACTGAAGGTCATCTCTGTATTAGAGAGGTGCACTGTTCATAACGTTTATAAGTCCACCAAAGACCTTCTCTGCATTAGAGAAGTGCACTGTTCATAAATCGTATATATCCACCGAAGTTCCTAACACGTATATGTCCACTGAATATCTTCTCTGCCTCAGAGAGGCACATAGCACATATATGTCCACCAAAAGACCAGATCTGCGTCAGCGAGGTTCACTGTTAATAACACGTATATGTCCATGGAACAGCTTCTCTGCATTGGAGAGGTGCTCTGTTTATAATGCATACATGTCCACCAAAAGCCTTCTCTGCATCAGAGAGGTGAACTGTACATAACACATATGTATGTCCACTGAAGACCTTCTCTGCATCAGAGAGGTGCATTGTTCATAAAGCGTTCATATGTCCAATGAAGTTTATAACATATATATGTCCACCGAATACCTTCTCTGCATTAGAGAGGTGCACTGTTCATAGGGCATATATGTCCACCAAAGACTTTCTCTGCATCAGAACTTGATTGCTCGTAATCATCTTCTTGACTCCATTCATCTACAATGCACTTCACAGGTTTTGAGTTACAGCACACCCTCACAAAATGAACTTATATACCACACTTGGAGCATTTTTGAATCATCGTGGGGCACTTTTTATCATGAGTCAAATGATTAGAACTGCCATATCGATAACATCTACCCTCTAAATCATCCGTCCTCGAATCGTATCTTTTAGTAGGACCCTTCTTGTGTCTATCTTGATCATCCTTAACCACTAGTGTCTTGGCAGTAGCTTTCACTACATTTACACCACTATCATCTTTATTTGTGAATATCAGTGCCTTAGCACATCTAGATGTGAGCTCAGCTTTACTAACAATAGATACCACTTCCTGTAACGTTGAATCCCCATAAAACCACAATCTATCATGGAGGGCAGAATTTTTGCAATGCATAATGATCTGATCTCTTATAAGTTCATCATGCAATGAACCAAATTTGCATGTGATAGCCATTTTATTCAATGGAGCTAAATAACCCTCTATTTTCTCCCTAAGAATTTGTTTCCTATTAAAACAATTATATTTGTCTATTGCTATACACACAGTGGGAGAAAAATATGCATCAACCTCTTCAAGTGCATGAGAAAATACATCACCCTCGTCTCCAGAACGGGGTTTCTTTTCCATGTGATTGTACACTTTAAATCCTCCCTGACCTAAGCAACGTCACAAAATCTTCTTTTACCTTATCGGTGTGAACTCTTCATCTTCAAACGTTGAATGTATAGTTAATAAAATACTCTTTCCACTCTTCTCTTTTCATACTGAATTCTCCATCTGCGATCATAAATTGTTGAGGTTACTGTAAATTCAGGGTAGCCATATTTTATCCCAAAAGTAGCACCAAGAATACGCTTAATAAAATACCCCTATGTAGATTATTCTTCACTGATAAATACATCACAGATCCAATTACTGGAGTGAGCTTTGTCCCTTAATGAAGAAAAGAGTTTGTGAGAGAAATTTTCTTGAGGAAGACCATCTCAAAATGGCCATAGCAAATGTCTCGTAAGATAGCCAGTCATGAACAGCTTATAAAATAAAAATGCTGGGGCAGATTTACAAGCCCCTTGCGCCATTTTTGCGTAATTTTTAACATGGTAAAAGTGACGCAAAAGTGGCGCAAGGAGCTTGTAAATCTGCCCTGCTGTATTCACTGGACCAATTAGAAAAAACAAGGGTGGCTGGGCCCAATAGGACGGAGGGTAGGCAGGACCACACAATTGTAAATAGAAATATTTGCCTATGCCTCCAAACTAATTAAGGTACACACTGATTCAAGTGAGGATAAACCACAATTTATTAGTTTACCCAGACAATGATTTTTGTCTATCAATTGTTACTCAGTTCACAAAAAGATTTTCATTTTACAAAAACAGACCTAAGACCACTGTCGACCTCATGTCTAGCCATAAACAATTTTGAAAAACAATTTGTGCATATATACAGTGAAAAGGAACAAATAACTCACGTTTTTACAAGAATAACTTTTTACAATGAGTGATTCTAGTCCATGGGAACTGTTGCAAGACACCGGCACAATTGCCAAGGGGTCACGAATATTGCAGGTACAAAAACTTTTTTAATCTCACAATTCGTGCTTCACACCAATTCCCGCCCCCACCAGACTTGATCCATTCCTTACTCTGTTGCAGCCCAAACCCCGCGGCACAGACGACATTTTCATTGTAACAGGAGCAACTGTGGGCAGGATTTACACAAGGTATGCTTCAATCCTTACACATCTGGTGTTGTAAGAGTAATGGCTAGAGGACCCTCCCCTTTTTGATAAACAAATCGTCTTTTCCCTTTCTTTAAACAGTTCCCATGGACTAGAATCACACCGCCCTGACGAGAATCCTGCAAGTCATTAAACAGGATTCGAAACGCGTCGGCACCCCCCCTTTTTTCCTTGACCGGTTGGTCAATGATACTGATGCAAAAATGGGCAATTTTCCTGAATTAAACTGATTTCATCGGGTTCAGGTCTCGGGAGTTGATCTTGTTTAAAAATACTTTTTTCCTCTTTTTTCTCCCTTTGATTGTGATCGTTTTATTGTAGAAAGTCACATATCACTCACAAGGTGTATGGTCAATTTGTCCATGTCATGAAGATGTACTCATGGTAAAAATGCACTCATTGTAAAAAGTTATTCTTGTAAAAACGTGAGTTCCTTTTCACTGTATATATGCACAAATTATTTTTCAAAATTGTTTATGGCTAGACATGAGGTCGACAGTGGTCTTAGGTCTGTTTTTGTAAAATGAAAATCTTTTTGTGAACTGAGTAACAATTGATAGACAAAAATCATTGTCTGGGTAAACTAATAAATTGTGGTTTATCCTCACTTGAATCAGTGTGTACCTTAATTAGTTTGGAGGCATAGGCAAATATTTCTGTATTCACTGGACCAGCGGTGCCAATAGCCAAACAAGTTTCTAAATGTGCTTAATGTCACTTCACATATTAGCAGCCATAAGAACCTGTAGTGATCCTGCTGACTGTGGTAACAATGAAGAAGCGTTGGAGTCCGGAAACGAATCGACGGCTCGTTGAAGGTATGAGTGCAGGACGGCAGAGGCTTGCAACACAATTAGAAAAGGCGGGGCCGGCATCGGACATGCCGAGAATATGGCGGCCCTGCCGGCCCCTGACGACTTGGGGGGCGGGCCTGTTGCGCACAGCAGTGACGCGAAAGGTGCCCCCAGCATGATTGTCGTAGGGTCATGGGTCGTGACCCGGAAGTGAAAGGAATCACTTCTGGGTCACGCAAGTGGCCAGCACCAGGCCGGTTAGAACCGGTCTGGTGGAAACTTGGGCATAAAAGGCTGGGGAGCAGAGGAATCTTCCTCTTTGCCATTTGCGCTCCCCAGCAAACCGGCCTCGCTAGGAGGCTGTTATTTAATTTCTGACGTTTCTAAATTAAGACTGCGGGGGACTGGCGGTGAGTAACATGTGACACAGTGCGGGTGGGGAGCGGCTGACAAACCCAAGCGCTGCTTAGTATCGCATTAACGGGTAGCGGTGCACGCGGGCAGGATAATAACAATAATAACAGGTTACTGTGCTCTTTGTTACATAAGAGCTATAAACTCAAGGGGAAGTGTCAAAACGAAAAAGGTATCGCGCGCATCAAGCCTGGGGGGCGTTTTTTACCCGCTTGGCATCACGCTAATAACGTTGTGCGGTGAGAACAGCCCATGTACCCAAAGCGACAGTGCGGGCAAATTTGATAATAAAGTGTGTACAGCAATTTGTGGGATTATACTAAACCCCATTTTTAAAAAAAATCCTGGTTTAAGAGACCAGCGCTACATTCGGTTTTTAATAGCCTGCAAATTTGGGGTGATAGTTGCAGTATTTGGCACCAGGCAGTTTTGTGTGTCACACCTGGTTGGTGTGGCTCAAGTGGGGGGGACTGCACGTGATCTGTTTTTCTTCTATTACAGCGAGTGCTAAGGGTCCCATCTATTGGAACAATCCATCCTCCAGGTTGAGCTACACAGGAGGTATCCAAGAGGGGGCACAGACAGGCCTGCACTCCACCGCTTCTGTGAGCCGCACAGGCTTAGAATACTCGCTTAACCCACTGGATTTGCGAGTGTGGCACGGCTCTGCTTGCGTGGGAGCCTACGGCCAGTTGTGTACCTCCAACAACATAAGGTAAGGGCCTGGACGGTGGTACCAGGCCTGGAAGCGGTGTGGGGGATTGTTTCCATTGTGGGCCATTGCAAGATTGAACGTGTTATTTAGGGCTAGCATTGTAAATGCAGTGTTAGTTTTAACAATATCAAAGTAATCTGCAAACAGTCAGGCAGCAATGGTCAGTAAAATTAAGCGGGGTGAGAAGCGATCTCGCATGGAATATATGATGTAGGGGATGATGCGTAAGATGGTCACCATGGAATGGAGATGGGAGAAAGTAGATAAACTGGGGCAGAACCCTGCAGATCTTAGAGAGAGGGTAGAAGGAGGAGTTTTGGAGAGGCCCAAGTGAACCATAGTACCGCCCAAGCCCAGGGGCGAATTAGATCCTCTTCCTAAGCTGGTTAGGCCCAAGAAAGGGGGTACAAAACCAAAAGCCCTGGTGCCAGTCAACCCAACCCAGGGATGATGGGGGGGGGCGGTCCATCAGGGGTAGTGCCACTGGGGGTGGTCCCACTAGGTGCCCCGGTCCAGCCTGCCCCCAAGGGGGTGGTCCCTCTGGGAGGTCCATCGGGAGGGGTTCCTTTGGGAGTTGTTCCTTTGGGTGCCCCGGTTCCGTTCGTTCCGGCGGGAGGGGCCCCTCTGCGAGGTATGCCTGGAGGGGTGGTTCCAGTGGGCAGCGGCGCACAGGTCCCATTGACTACTGGGGGGTTGGGGGTACCCAAGGATGCCTCTGCCTGCTCTAACCCGGTCCCACCTGATTTAGTGGCACACTTAGTTGCAGTTCTTCCTTGGTTAGAGAGAGCAGGGATGTTGTCAGCATCAGTGGGAGCGAAAGAAATAGGGGAGGACCCAGTGACTGTAGCAAGAAAAATGGTAGCTCAGTTTGTGACACCACCTGGGGGATCGCTAGGTGGGAGTCAGGGTACTCCTTCTCTTCCCAACCCAACCAGTGGGGTTCCTGAAGTCAACAAGAATGGGCCGGTGGTCAGCCAGGCGATGGAGAAGTTTATGGAGCCTGCTGGTGCGAGTTCAGGGGGGAAGCAGGTGACACTGCCAATGTTAGGTGTGGGTAAATCCCGTACCAGGAGAGACAATGTGTGATCCTGGATGAGAGAGGAAAGGGAGGAAGCCAAGAAACAGAAAGACTGGATGCTCCCTAGAGAATGGGCAACTGAGTTGTTAAAATTCAGGGTGGAAGAGAACTTGAATAACTGGATCAGGGGTTTCTCAGTATTCCTGGCAGTAATGGCAGAACGATTTCCTAACATACAGGCACAGATGGCATGTTATCAGAACTGCATTACTTTGGCTCAAGACAAATATGGGGGAGGGGGTTGGAAACAGTATGACATTGACTTCATGAGGGCTAAGTCAGCTGACCCAGCCCTCTCCTGGGACCAGGTAGACACAATGGGCCAGATTCACAGAACTAACTTAAGATAAAATCCTAAACTTACTACTGTTGGTATTCACAGAAGTTAGGATTTTGTCTTAAGACAGACGTAAGACAGACTTAAGAAAGACTTAAGTTAGGATTCTGTCTTAAGTCTGTCTTATGTCTGTCTTAAGACAAAATCCTAACTTCTGTGAATACCAAAAGTAGTAAGTTTAGGATTTTGTCTTAAGTTAGTTCTGTGAATCAGCCCCAATATCTTGGTTGGATCAGTTTAGGGCAGAACAGTCCAATAATCAGTTTGGTACAGTGCAATATAATAACAGGAGACAGGCAGTCCAACCTTTTCAGCCCTTCCAGCACGCCCAAAACACAGGCCCGGCCAATAGCCCAGGTAGCAGGGGAGGACGGAAGGGGACATGTTGGGATTTTAATAGGCGGACCTGCACCAGGACGCCGGGCACGTGTAAATTCAAACACGCCTGCTCTATCTGCGCTAACCCATCATACCCAGAGTCCAAATGTCTCAAGAAATCTAGAGATAAGGGAAGGAGTAAACAGGAATGAAGGTGGGGTACACAAGGTGGCACACTCACCCATTGACATAACAGCTATGACTCCTTGGCTGAACAGGTACCCGTGTCATTCCACTGCTAGGACTCTGCAGGAAGGTTTCATGTATGACTTTAGAATCCCTGCACCTGACTATGTGGGGCACCTGAATGCAAAAATCAACTTTCAGTTACGACTAACCCAGGCATGGCGGCAAAAAAGATTACTAAAGAACTACGCCTGGGCAGAATAATGGGGCCATTTGACTGCATCCCGGTACACAATTTTGTCTGCTCCCCTTTGTGGGGTGGTCCCCAAAAAAGAGCAGGGGGAGTTCAGGTTGATTCACAATCTATCGGCACCTAGGGGCATCTCATTGAATGACGCCATCAGTGACGAAATGTGTAGTGTAAAATACGCGTCATTTGACCAAGTGGTGGAAATGCTTAGGGGTCTGGACCCTGGTGTATTGCTGGCAAAATCAGATATTGAGTCTGATTTTCGTTAGTTGCCAGTTCACCCAGCGGATTTTCACTTGCTAGGATTTAAGTTTCAGGATAAATTCTACATGGCTCTGTGTATGCCGCTTACTTTGAAAAATTCAATTCATTTTTGGAATGGGTTTTTAGACAGGCGACCGGGCATCAGTTTGTCATGCACTATCTAGATGACTTTCTTATCCTGGGGTCGGCGGGCTTACGGAAGTGTGCGTGGGCACTGCAGAAATTCTGCACGCTCATGCGGGCTTTTGGGGTCCCCCTGGCACAGGAAAGACTGTGGGACCAACAACAGCGATAGAGTTCTTAGGAACTGAGTTGGATGCAGTCCAAGGGTGTTTCCGCTTACCAGCAGACAAGATTACAAAATTCAGGGCAGCATTGCAGCAATGCCTCACCAAGGATAATGTTACCTTGCATCAGTTACAGCAGACGGTAGGGCAGTTGAACTTTGCTCTCAAAGTGATTCCAATGGCACGACCACTCTCCCGCTCCATCCCCCAGGCCATGACCGGCCTAAAAGAAAAGCACCACTGTAGGAAGGTGGATACCTGACTATGGTTACCCCAGATTTTTTGCCTTGTGTTTAGCTGGTTTTCGACTTAGTTGGCCTGGGATCCTGCTAATCAGGGCCCCATGCTATCTGCTCTCTCTTTAAATGGACTCCATGTACTATAGGTACATCACCAATTTGGTACTGGACACCTTGTCAGCCCCTGTACAGTGCACTATAGGTGCCCAGGGCATAGGTGCATCCAAGGCCCATCAGGGGCTGCAGCATATCTTTTGCCACCCCTGGCTGGTACTTAAATCAACACAACTGGCTGTTCCCACAGCTGGGGCAAGGTGGTGTACTCACCCCTTGCTTAGATATAGTATACCTATGTCTAAACCTATATCTGGACACATATATACCTATAAGTCACTCCTATGGCAGGCCTTTCCAATCCTGGAGGCAGAGTGCTTGGTTTTATGTGAGATGGTGCTCTAGCATGAGCTGAGCCTGTCTGCAGTGTTGGGACCAATTCCTTAATGCTCTTCCAGTGATACTGCCATACCATATACTCTTAAGTGCATTATAATCCTCGCGGTTATTGCAACTCTGGCTTGGCTTTATCAAAACATGTCGTGTTTGGTGTCATACACTTTGGAATACTATCCCCTCGCCCGTCCTGCCGATGGGGATAGCATCCCACCCTTCTAGAGGGAGAAGACATGTTACTTTACTGAAAACGCAGTTAATCCTAACCAGAGCCCCAGCATCACAAAATGGACGCTGCTGCCACAGACACATGTCTGGCCTCCTGCTGCTGACCGAAACTTGGCAGAGGACGCCTGGACAAAGGGTTTCCTGTCACAGGGAGGTGTCACACCACCCCAGACAGGAGATAGTGGATTGTAGCAGGGAGGGTTAAAAGAAACTAGACACTGCCTGGGACGCACAAGGTGTCCCTGGGCAGATTCCAGTCAAACCGGTTCTGGGGCCATCCAGCCGCAGTCCTGTCATGAAACTGGACAAAGGAAAAGGGGTGTAACCACCCCCTTCCTGGGTCCCACCCATAGAAGGGACCTAGCAGGTAATCCAGCCCCTTGATTTGACTTAAAAGTAGGAGCTGTGCAGTTGCACATCAGATTATCCTGACTGAAACTTATGAAACAAAACTCTGGACCCTTTGACATCCCACTCAATGTGGAAGACTGAAGAATCTCCCTTGTGGTCAAGGAGTGACCACCCTGTGCAAACAGGCACCATCCAGCACCTCGACATTTGCTTTGTTGCAGTTCCTGCCGGAACTTGAGCAACAGAGATCAACAAGACCCAGCGTACCTGCCTTCTAACAGCCCGATCCACAGTCCCTGCAGAGCTGAGACCCGTGGAGGCAACCTGAAGCGTGGGGCCGGCCATCTTGGAAAAACTACAAAGCGCTGACCGTGCAGCATCCGAGGCTCCCTCGATGCTGTGCATTGGAGTTTGAGAAGCTCCAGCCCCGAGCAGCTTTTGCACCGAAGCTCACCCCTCCACACTCGACGAGTGCTGCGTGGGGCCTTTTGCATTTTCCTGCTCGACGCGTTGGTCCAGTCGCTTGCCCGTTGGCTAGTGGACCCAGTACCAAGGAACCTTTGAATTTGCTCTACTAGTCTGGTTGCTCCAGAATGGCCCTCACTCCCCTGAAAAGGAGCACCCGCTCAGACCTTGCTGGTCCGAGTAAGAAGCGATCTTCGAATCCTCTGTGGGTTGCATTTGCCAAGGCCTGTTGACTCCGATCTTGAAGCCAACACCGCCGACAGCGAGAACCTTTATGGGACAGCTTGTGATTCACTCCAGGACATCCTCGGTGCCCCAGAGATCACGTGGCAGTGGAGACAAGCTTCATGATATCGACCTGATTGCGCCCGACATTGCCTGGTTCCTTCCTGGTTCCTTCCTGGTCACTGGCTAGTGACCCAGACTCTGTCCCCTCTGTTTTCAGGTACTCTACAACTTTGATCCACCCTTGGATCGCACCGGACACTTCTCTTCTGGACGCCTGCAGCATCTTCATCTCCAGGCACCCTAGAGCTTCGTGACGAAACCCGACACATCTTTGCACCTGTGCACCCGCTTCCTGTGGGTGAGGTAACTCTTGAACACCGGTGCTCCTGTAGTGGTTTACACCTCTAGTGTCTAAGTCTAAAGTTTTGTCCTTCTAGTCCAGTCGGAAGACTCTTAAAACTGTAACTTGATAACTTTTACGCACCATTGACTTTGCATTGGTGCATGCGTGTGCTTTCTGCACTGCACACGAATCCTGTGGGCTACTCCCGTCCTAACTGCTGTTAGTCCAGTGTAGTCACAGCGATTCCCAAGGCCCTAGGCCTTACCCCTGATCGATTAGTGATTGTTATACCACTTTTTTGATATATGGTTTGAGTGGCCACCGGCCTCATCCATAATTGTGCAACTTGTGTATGTTATACTGTGCTTTTATTTAAACGCTTGTGCTTCATTGCTCATAAAGAGTAGTGGGGATTATTCTAAGAATAAATACATATATTTTGAAAATATATAACTTGTGTGGTGTCCTTTCATTTGGTATTACAGGATTGCATATGGTAAAACAGCTGGCTTCACTCGCCCTCTGAAGTTAAAGCCTTTAGGCTGCTTAGTCCATGATACACCTAGGATAGCTTGTCTATAAGGTTGACTTACAACCACCACCATAAGGGATTGTTTGGACTGATATAAGGTGCCCCCAGAATTGGAGACATCATACATCAGGCCAACTTCTCACATTGGTGAGCAGCGGTTGGATTCAAGCTTTGCTGTTGTTTTACCTTTGCATTCTTATATCAAATTGAAAGATCACATTAAGTATCATAGGTACATATAAATAAAAGCTTAGCATATTTAAGTTCTACTGAATTTAGTAGTTGTAGGTAGAAGGGCTTAGCACACCCTGACTACAACTCACTAGCAAGGTACAGTAGGAAAACACTTAGTGTAGGTATGTGCATCACTTACACCTCACTAGAGTCATGTCTGGCACAGGTGAAGCTGCAAGCTCTCTACCTGTGATGGTTGACCCTCCACAGGCAACCTCCAACTATGACAAATTCAGCCATAGAGACTTTCGTGCCTTGTGCACTGCAAGGAAGCTGAGAAATGGTCACAACCCTACCATTCCCATCCTGATAGCCATCCTGGAAAAGGATGATCTTGAGAAAGCTAGAATAGTTCCCTCAGGGTCAGGAGAAGGAGTGAATCCCCCAAATACTGAGAACACCGCCCCAGAAGTAGAAGATGAGGAGGTGGACCCTGAATCAGAAGAGGAAGAATCAGATCAGGAACATAGGGATACCCAGGTGCCAGTTGTAAGGCTTAGCCAAGCCAACTTGGCCCTACATGGGAATGGAGAAGGACACTTCCCCAGACCCAATAGCAGAATTCTCCCAGGCAATAGAAGAGAGAGAACTCCCTCCAGGGATTCTCACATTTCTAGTGCCTCAAGGGAATCACAGAGAGGAATGACTTCCCCTCAAAGAAGAGAGCATAAGGCCAGGATGAGAGCTGTTAATCTCCAAATAGAGAGAGAGGAATTAGCCCTGGCCCGAGCTAGACTTGCTTTTGCAAGAGAACAGAAGTTGAGTGGGGAGACTCCCACTGGTGGCAGCAATATCCCTAAGGATAAAGACAGGTCCTATAATCATAGAAACCTGAGTAAGATTGTGCCCCCCTACAGAGATGGGGATGATATCCACAAATGGATAACTGCTCTGGAAAGGGCCTGCATGGTACAGCAGGTCCCCCAAGAACAGTGGGCAGCAATCTTGTGGCTCTCCGTTTCTGAGAAAGGGAGAGATAAGCTCCTCACTGTTAGAGCTGAGGATGCTAAAAACTATACAGTCCTGAAGAGTGCTCTTATTGATGGGTTTGGCTTAACCACTGAGCAATACAGGTTGTTGTTCAGAGATACCCAAAAAGCTCAGACTCAGGACTGGACTGATTTTGTAGATTGTGCTACTAAGGCTCTGGAAGGTTGGCTACATGGCAGCAAAGTACATGACTATACAGGATTGTATAATTTGATTATGAGGGAGCAGATCCTAAGTAATTGTCAGAACCAGCTTTTACACCAGCACCTGGTGGACTCAGATCTGACCTCTCCACAAGAATTGGGTAAGAGGGCAGACAAATGGGTCAGTACCAGGATTAGGCCTAAGAATCAGGGTAATGACCAAAAGAAGGATGCTTCCAAGGTTCAAGAGAAGGGTGGGAATAAATCTAAAGAAAAGTCTCCCACAGGGCCCCAAAACTCCAAGGGTGGGGGTGGGTCCCAAAACACTACCTCTGACCAGAAGAAACCTTATTGCCATGTCTGTAAACAGCCTGGCCACTGGAAAACTGATAGCAGTTGTCCCAGGAATAACAATAAGGAAAACATACCTCCAAGTAAAGCTCCAACACCTCCTGTTACTGTCAGCAGTAATCCCCCAGATGGTGGGAGCACCCCCAAGAACTTGGGTGGGTTTACTTTTGGAGCTCAGGTGGATTCTGGCCTAACCAGGTCCCCTAATACAGATACTCTTGTCTATGAAAATGGCATGGGGTTTGCCAACTTCACTGATTGCCCAAACACTTTGAGCAAGTATAGACAGGAGCCCATCATCAATGGTCAAAACGTTGAGGCCTACAGAGACACAGGGGCTAGTATCACTATGGTGACTGAGAATCTAGTCCCCTCGAGGCAACTTTTACCTGGTGCCACATATCAGGTGACTAACATTGATGGAGTTCAGAAAAATCATCCCATGGCAGTAGTAAATCTCAGCTGGGGAGGTGTCACTGGCCCAAAGAGAGTGGCAGTGTCAGCAACCTTGCCTGTAGATTGTCTACTGGGGAATGATTTGGAAATCTCAGCCTGGGCTGAGGTTGAACAAGAAACCCATTCTAAAATGGTAAATGTCCATGGAAAGGTTAGTGGGGCTGTGATGGCCACATCCCCAAACCAAGATGTCCTTCCTGAAAAGGTTGGTAGGGCTGTGCAAGACTCAGTCCCATCTTCAGCAGAATCCCTTCCTAAGCAGATTAGCAGGGCCGTGATGGTAACAGCCCATACCCAAACTGAGTCCCTTCCTGAAAAGGTTGGTGGGGCTGTGAGGGCCACTGCGCAAACTCAAACTGATTCATGTGTTGTGAAGCCTGAAACTATGGATCACTCCACACAAACAGAGAGCATTGAGGAGGAAGAGAAATCTCCCTCCCACTAGACATTAGGAAAGGATCAGCCTCCTCAGGGAACTGATCTTACCCCTTGAGAAAAAACTGCCCCAGAGGTAGTCAGGCCTAGCCTGGCAGAGCCCCTGATGTCAGTGGACCCTTCCAAGGTGGGACCCAGTCTGGAGCAGGTAACCTGCCCCTCTCTACCCTGCCTCAGTCAGCCCAGGGCTGCAGAGATCAAGGAGGTCAGTGAGCCCCAGAGGGCCCCCTGTCAAATAAAACACCCCCATCAGCAGATTAGGGGCACCAAAGCTAGCAGCCGTAGCAAGGTAAAAACTTTAAAAGTTCCTGAGGGATCCCCCTTACAACTAGTTAGGGACCTTCCCCAAATGGACACTGTTGGGCACAGCCAAACCTGGGACCCCAAGGCCCCAAACCTGACCTGTCCCTCCAGTAAGCCAACAGAAGGGACCCAGCCTCCAGCTGTATGCAGCTAGAGGTTGACCCTGAGAGCACAGTACAACTCAGTCAAGGAAAGAAAGGCACACATGGTGGAAGAGGATTGGAGGAAGCTGAGCCCTAATTTAGTGGAGCCTCACTTCAGTACTCCATCTCAACACCAGCCTTTTACTTTGCCAAAACACACCCAAGGTAGTGATTCCCTATGGTGGAGACACTCTGATACCCCTAGGGTGAGGGATTGCTTAGAGGACCATGAGACAGGGGGTAACCATGCTAGTGCAGGTACTTCCTTATATGGCCACTTAGGCAATATAGGCTTACCTGGTCAAGGATAGCCTTATCTCCTTTCGTTTGGGGGGGGGCTATGTAGGAAGGTGGATACCTGACTATGGTTACCCCAGATTTTTTGCCTTGTGTTTAGCTGGTTTTCGACTTAGTTGGCCTGGGATCCTGCTAATCAGGGCCCCTGGCTATCTGCTTTCTCTTTAAATGGACTCCAGGTACTATAGGTACATCACCAATTTGGTACTGGACACCTTGTCAGCCCCTGTACAGTGCACTATAGGTTCCCAGGGCATAGGTGCATCCAAGGCCTACCAGGGGCTGCAGCATATCTTTTGCCACCCCTGGCTGGTACTTAAATCAACACAACTGGCTGTTCCCACAGCTGGGGCAAGGTGGTGTACTCACCCCTTGCTTAGATATAGTATACCTATGTCTAAACCTATATCTGGACACATATATACCTATAAGTCACTCCTATGGCAGGCCTTTACAATCCTGGAGGCAGAGTGCTTGGTTTTATGTGAGATGGTGCTCTAGCATGAGCTGAGCCTGTCTGCAGTGTTGGGACCAATTCCCTAATGCTCTTTCAGTGATACTGCCATACCATATACTCTTAAGTGCATTATAATCCTCGCGGTTATTGCAACTCTGGTTTGGCTTTATCAAAACATGTCGTGTTTGGTGTCATACACTTTGGAATACTATCCCCTCGCCCGTCCTGGTGATGGGGATAGCATCCCACCCTTCTAGAGGGAGAAGACATGTTACTTTACTGAAAACGCGGTTAATGCTAACCTGAGCCCCAGCATCACAAAATGGATGCTGCTGCCACAGACACATGTCTGGCCTCCTGCTGCTGACCGAAACCTGGCAGAGGACGCCTGGACAAAGGGTTTCCTGTCACAGGGAGGTGTCACACCACCCCAGACAGGAGATAGTGGATTGTAGCAGGGAGGGTTGAAAGAAACTAGACACTGCCTGGGGCGCACAAGGTGTCCCTGGGCAGATTCCAGTCAAACCGGATCTGGGGCCATCCAGCCCCAGTCCTGGCACGAAACTGGACAAAGGAAAAGGGGTGTAACCACCCCCTTCCTGGGTCCCACCCATAGGAGGGACCTAGCAGGTAATCCAGCCCCTTGATTTGACTTAAAAGTAGGAGCTGTGCAGTTGCACATCAGATTATCCTGACTGAAACTTATGAAACGAAACTCTGGACCCTTCAACATCTCACTCGACGTGGAAGACTGAAGAATCTCCCTTGTGGTCAAGGAGTGACCACCCTGTGCAAACAGGCACCATCCAGCACCTTGATGTTTGCTTTGTTGCAGTGCCCACCAGAACTCGAGCGACAGAGATCAACAAGACCCAGCGTGCCTGTCTTCTAACAGTCCGATCCATAGTCCCTGCAGAGCTGAGACCCGTGGAGGTGACCTGAAGCGTGGGGCCGGCCATCTTGGAAAAACTACGAAGCGCTGACCGTGCAGCATCCAAGGCTCCCTCGATGCTGTGCATTGGAGTTTGAGAAGCTCCAGCCCCGAGCAGCTTTTGCACCGAAGCTCACCCCTCCACACTCGACGAGTGCTGCGTGGGGCCCTTTTGCATTTTCCTGCTTGATGCGTTTGTCCGGTTGCCTGCCAGTTGGCTAGTGGCCCCAGTACCAACGAACCTTTGAATTTGCTCTGCTAGTGTGGTTGCTCCAGACTGGCCCTCGCTCCCCTGAAAAGGAGCACCCACTCAGACCTTGCTGGTCCGAGTAAGAAGCGATCTTTGAATCCTGCATGGGTTGCATTTGCCAAGGCCTGTTGACTCCGATCTTGAAGCCGACACCGCCGACAGTGAGAGCCTTTGTGGGACAGCTTGTGATTCACTCCAGGACATCCTCGGTGCCCCAGAGACCACGTGGCAGCGGAGACAAGCTTCACGACATCGACCTGATTGCGCCCTACATTGCCTGGTTCCTTCCTGGTCACTGGCTAGTGACCCAGACTCTGTCCCCTCTGCTTTCAGGTACTCTACAACTTAGATCCACCCTTGGATTGCACCGGACACTTCTCTTCTGGAGGCCTGCAGCATCGTGACGAAACCCGACACATCTTTGCACCTGTGCACCCGCTTCCTGTGGGTGAGGTAACTCTTGAACACCGGTGCTCCTGTAGTGGTTTACACCTCTAGTGTCTGAGTCTAAAGTTTTGTCCTTCTAGTCCAGTCGGAAGACTCTTAAAACTGTAACTCGATAACTTTTACGCACCATTGACTTTACATTGGTGCATGCGTGTGCTTCCTGCACTGCACCCGAATCCCGCGGGCTACTCCCGTCCTAACTGCTGTTAGTCCAGTGTAGTCCCAGCGATTCCCAAGGCCCTAGGCCTTACCCCTGATCGATTAGTGATTGTTATACCACTTTTTTGATATATGGTTTGAGTGGCCACCGGCCTCATCAATAATTGTGCAACTTGTGTATGTTATACTGTGCTTTTATTTAAACGCTTGTGCTTCATTGCTCATAAAGAGTAGTGGGGATTATTCTAAGAATAAATACATATATTTTGATAATATATAACTTGTGTGGTGTCCTTTCATTTGGTATTACAGGATTGCATATGGTAAAACAGCTGGCTTCACTCGCCCTCTGAAGTTAAAGCCTTTAGGCTGCTTAGTCCATGCTACCCCTAGGATAGCTTGTCTATAAGGTTGACTTACAACCACCACCATAAGGGATTGTTTGGACTGATATAAGGTGCCCCCAGAATTGGAGACATCATACATCAGGCCAACTTCTCACAACCACCACACCATGCTGTCGGCTGAGGTTAGGCAGGACATGTGGATTTGGATGGCATTCCTGCAGGACTTCAACGGCAGTGTAGTGTGGCCCGGTCTACCCACTACCTGTGCAGAGTTGGGTTTATGGACTGATGTTGCGGGTAGTGTGGGATTTGGCACCATACTTGGTAAAGAGTGGGTGGCACAGCAGTGGCCAGCATCATGGGTGCAGAATGGTTTAAGAGCTAACATTGGTTTCTTGGAATTGTCCCTATTTGGGTGGCCTTAACAGTTTGGCCCGAAAGACTGCGTAATCAGTCTGTGGTGTTTTGGTCTGACTACATGACTGTAGTCAAATGCTTCAACCAACAAGCAGAAAGGTGTAAAATGATTCTCTGACTGTTAAAAGAGATAGTGCTGTTGTGTATGAAAGAGAACATATTGTTTAGGGCTAAACATGTGCCAGGGGTGTTAAATCATGCTGCTGATGCACTCTCTCGCTTCAAGATGCAGGTCTTCAGAACACACCTCCCCTCTGCAGCAGCGAATCCAACATCCTTCCTAGAAGTTCTTTGGCTGATTGGTGCCCCCAACTACCGAACCTTGTGGCAGCTAGCCTAGCTCCCAGGACCAGGACAGCTTATGAAGGGGCGTTTTGGGGATATTGTGCATTCTTGGGAAAGGATTGGGCAGAGGAGTGGCATGACACAGGGGCCCTCCTGCGTTACTTAGGTGCTTTACATGAAGAGGGGTGCTCAGCAGCAGCAGCCAGGCGCCACAAAGCAGCAATATCATTCTTCGCCCTAACCAGAGACAGGAGGGATCCCACCAATAGCTTCACAGTCAGGAAGGCTTTAAAGGGTTGGCAGTGTATCCAAGGGTCAGCACCGGACTCGAGACATCCAATAGGAGTGGAGTTACTAACATCCTTACTGGGAATGCTTGACAATCTTTGCAACACCAAGGGGGAATGCTCTGCTATTTAGGGCGTCCTTTTCATTAGCCTTTTATGGTGCTTTTCGCATAGGGAAACGGGTGGCCCAGAATAAGCAGGATGTAAAAGGGGGTCTACAGTTAAAGCATACACAAATACAAGGCGACACCTTATTGATATCCATTAGGAAGTCCAGGACTGACCAAGAGGCCCATGCTGAGGGGTTAGTACTGCATCGGGCACATGGTAGTCCTTGCTGTCCTGTAGCACAATTAGAGGCATTCTTACAGCATAGACCTAATACAAGGGGGGGACTTTATTAATCCATGCGGATGGTACCCCGCTCACCAGGTTTCAGTTGAAAAGAGTCATGGATATGGCAGTACTGCAAGCAGGTTTGGATCCTAGTTGCTTTGGAACTCATTTTTTCAGAATAGGGGCTGCCACAGAGGCAACAGCAAGAGGTTTGGACAGCAGCAATGTCAAAAGAATTGGGAGGTGGACCTCCAATTGTTACAAACGCTATGTGCGGCTGCACATGTTGTGAGTGGGACGTTAGCAAAGTACTGAAGCATGTCTGTTTTCTGCTTTTCTCTACAGTTTCTCGAACCTGTCACCAGGGGGAAAACTGGCGTCGGCCCATCAGCAACTATCACCAAAGTAAAGACGTGCACCTACAGCAGAACCTGGGCCACATGTTGTTTGGGTATATGCCATTCATATGTGAGACGTTTGAAGACATTTTTCTTTTCAGGGAATTACAATTGCAGAGCTGAGAAGGCTGGTTTTAGGGTCTCACTACATGGTCGAGGGGGTTTTGTTTGGATCGTTTTAGAGAATTTGTACAGGACCTATTGAGCAAGGTGGGGGGGGCCTCTCCCTAGTATCATTATCTTACACCTGGGAGGGAATGATCTGGTGAAACTGGGTAGAAGAGGGCTAGTGGAATCCATAATCACGGAAGTGGGTTGGTTAGCTAAAACGTGGCAGGGATGCACCTTGGCATGGTCCCAGATGGTACCTAGATGTCAATGGAAGGGGGGGGGGAGTCTGTCAGAGCACTACACCACTCAGTAAGAAGGAGCAATAGCAAAAGAGGGAGGTTGTTTAGGTCTCCTCAGTTACAGACGATCGCTCATGGGTGCATCCAGGGGGATCCGTGCTTCTTAAAAGACGGTGTCCATCTATCAAAAGTAGGTAATGCAATCCTCTCAGAGAATTTGCTGGCATGGTTAGGGGGTTTCAGAAACAGGGCATGACATTCTAGTTAGCATAGTGGGGGGGCAGATAGTCGGGCAACTACGCTTGCCTATGGCGGTACGGTCATGATTGGTGAGCAGTAAATTGCGATTCTCCTATTAACATGACCAGAGAATCTGGATTTCATTAAAGACACGGAGGCTGACATTATGCATTATCCTTTAATAGCAACTCACACAGCCGCACTACATCATAAAGGATAAAGTTCTAGAGTTAACAACACTGAACAAAGGATGTATCCAGGAGAAGATCTGCCTCTTTTAAAAGAATCGTAGCAGGAAAGAACTTCAAAAACTGAGAGATCCGGGTAACAGGAAAGAACTTCATATGCTGAGAGATCCAAGTAGGGCTTGAAAACATCATGGAAGAAACTTCAGCATGTCAAAGGCCAGCCGGTTAAACGGAATTACCTGAAAGAAAGAAATGCTTAAGAACCAAGAGCCTAAAGAGCTATCTCATCACATAGGCATAATAATAGATTAAAAACAATTGAAGCAATCAATAAGATCATGAACAAAATATCGAAAGATGTAATAAGTTTATAAAGGACATCCCAAAAGTTGTAAAAGGGAGGAGGGAGGGATAATGTCAGTCTCCGTGTCTTTAATGAAATCCAGATTCTCTGGTCATGTTAATAGGAGAATCGCAATTTCATTACAAGACCGGAGGCTACATTATGCATGTTCGTAGCCCCGAAGGACAACCTCAGACATATGCTCGATAGGCTTGCAATAATGATGAGCAACGGTATTAGCATTTGACCAGTCAGCAGCTTTCAGGATATCATCCAACTTACCACCTGACCAGAAGGATTTACTGGCCATAGCTCCTCTGACAGAATGTGCTTGAAACTTAGAGAGGTCTATACCAGCAAGTTCCATGGTAGATTTAACCCATCTAGCTATGGAGGTGGAAGAAACAGGTTTAAAAGGTTTCACAAAAGAAACTAAAAGTTGATTTGCATCATTAGGGCGTAGGAGAGACATCCTAGCGTCATATTCTTTCATACAAGCAACCACACAAAGTTTAGGCAAACTGTCAAAACGAGGATAAAAGATAAAATCTGACATGGTTTTAGTTCTTCTTAGTAATTCAAACTTGACACCAAAAATATCATAACATCTATTTGAAATGTCTAAGCTTCTGATGTCAGATACTCTTCTACAGGAGATTAAACATAAGAGTGTGGCGAGTTTAAAGGAGAGAAACTTTCTATTAAGGGAAGAATTATCTGGCCAAGAACAAAAAAGGTCTAAAATACACTTGACATCCCAAAGGGTCTGGTATTTAGGTCTAGGGGGTCTTCTTAGTCTTATACTCTTGAGGACTCTACAAATGATAGGATTTTTACCTACCGATTTACCGTTGATAGGAGAATGACCCGCAGAGATTGCGGATCTAAAGCAATTAATAGAGCGATAGGAAAGGCCTCTGTCAAATTGTTCGACCAGAAAATTTACGATATTCACGACAGGAGTCTCCACGGGATCAAGACTCCTTTCCAGGCACCAATGAAACCATTTCTTCCAAATGTTGTTATATCTAAGATGTGTTCCAGGTGCCCAAGATTCTCCGAGAAGAGAGAGAGCTGTCGACGAAAGTCCAGACAGCTCGTTAGATTGCCTGACACTTTCCAGGCAAGAAGGTTCAAATTCCCCTCGAGAATAAGATGATGATCTTCCCCGTCTGCGTTTGAGACCAGGCCTGTAGAGGCTGGGATCAGAAAGGGAATGTCGCATGCTAGTTCCAGGGCTGTCGGGAACCAAGCTTTGGACGGCCAAAAAGGAGTTATTAGGATCAGAAGGCATTGATCCGATCTGACTTTCTGAAGGACCCTCTGAATCATGGCGAAAGGAGGAAAGGCATAACCCAGGAAGTGAGACCAAGGTTGGAGAAACGCGTTCACAGTAAGAGCGCCCGGGTCTGGCATCCAACTGAAGTAGTTGGAAAGTTGGAAGGTAAGTCTGCTGGCAAATAAATCCACGTCTATGGGACCCCAAAAGTGGAAGAGGGAATTGAAGACGTTCACATCGAGTTTCCAGTCCGAGAAGTCTATAAGGAATCTTGAATTCCAGTCTGCAGAAATGTTCGATTTCCCGGGAAGATATTCCGCCCTGAGGGAAATTTTGTGTTCCAGACAGAACATCCAAAGTTTCCTGGCAAGATTGGAGAGATCTGCAGATCTCGTCCCTCCAAGGCGATTGATATAGGCCACAGCGGAAACGTTGTCCATTTTCAGAACAACGGACCTCCCTTGGATGGAGTGTTTGAAGCTCATAAGAGCGTATAAACCAGCCTTCAATTCCAGAAAATGTATGTGTTGAGAAGATTCTGACAGGGTCCAGACCCCACCTGTGTTCTGCTCTTCCAAACGAGCACCCCAGCCATGAAGACTGGCATCTGATTCTAGGACAAAATCCGGGGATGAGCCGAAGATAGCTTTGCCGTTCCAGGCGTCTAAGTTCTCCAGCCACCAAAAGAGTTCTGCTCTCGCATCTGGATCCAGAGACACGAGGTCCCCATACCACAGACCTGAATTGAGGGCTTTTCTTTTTATTCTCTGAAGCGCGCGGTAGTTCAGAGGGCCGGGAAAAATAGCCTGGATGGAAGAAGAAAGGAGCCCAAGAAGTCTGGCTAGTTCGCGGAGAGTTAAAGACTCTTGTTTCAAGACGGACCTGATCTCCTTCCGGATCTTGGCAATCTTCTTGACAGGAAGAAGGAGAAGGCATTTCAAGGTGTCTAGGGTGAAACCGAGGAATTCTATAATTCTGCAGGGAGAGAGAATGGATTTCTCTCTGTTGATGATGAATCCTAGGCTCTCTATTAAGTTCATGGAAGTTTCTAGATCTCTTAGGAGGTCTGAATGGGATTGGGACATGATAAGAATATCGTCCAGGTAAATGATGAGGCGGATACCTCTTTCTCTTAGGATTGTAACGACACACTTCATGATCTTGGTAAAACACCAAGGGGCAGAAGAGAGGCCGAAGGGAAGAGCTTGGAACTGATAAAGACGTTCTTTCCAAGCAAATTGAAGGAAAGGTTGATGTTCCTTGTACATAGGGATGGTGAAGTAGGCGTCCTTCAGGTCTAACTTGACCATCCAGTCTCCTTCGAGAAGGAGATCCCTCAGGAGGTGGATACCCTCCATTTTGAAGTGACGATAAACCAGAAATGTGTTGACTTCTCGAAGGTTTATTACAGGTCTCCAACCTTTGTCCTTTTTCTGAACAAGAAACAGTGTGCTTATGAATCTTGCATCGGACCAGGGAACCTCCACAATTGCGTCTTTTTTGAGCATGGAAATAATTTCTTCCTCCACGATCTTTTCTTGATCTTCTGAAAGGACGAAGGGCTGGGGTACGCGTGATTGGAGGGGAATCTGAAAGAAGTCTATCTTGAAGCTCATGACGGTTTTTAAAACCCATGGATCTTGGGTAATTGAATCCCAAACATGATAAAACTGTTTTAGTCTGCCTCCTACTATGGGAGGGATAGAAGAAGAAGGAGTAGTACTTTTTTTTTTTTTAAATCTCTTTATTAGCATCAGATTGGTCCGTGCAAGCATACAATTTACACATTAAACTGTGTACAAAGAAAACAGTAATGGTCATTATACAAAGGAAGTAAATGGAGGACTAGACCAATGACATTACAAGCATTGGAACACATTCTAAAGTCTTATTTTCACTTTTCCAATTCTAAAGGAATATTGCACACGTGAAAAGATGACACAAAGAGATAGAACCATTTTCAAACATAACGAAAACGAATGAGCCTTCGTGATAGAGAGAGCGGCAAGCAACACATCCATTTACAAGCATGACGGCAGTATCAGTGGCATAGGCAGACAAGGCCAGGTAAAATGACAAACGAATAGACCAGGGTGAAGCAACCACTCCAGCCGAGGCAAAGTGTGCCAGGAAACGGATGAGGGAAACCACTCGGTCCCAACCAACATACTATCTAAAATCAGCAGCACACGCACACCCCATCCCAATAGTGTGTATATGCTAAGCCTTGTAGAACGCAATAGGCAGCGCATGCCAGTTTGACCAAGACCATCTAACCCACCCCTTCTGGGACAATAGAGCTAGCAGCTCGGGAGTGTGTATCCCGTGTAATCTTGCCAATATACTGCCGATATGGGCCCCAGATGTCGATCGGGCGTGAAGCTGTCGGGATCTGTGTGGAATATTCCACACTATTGGTGTTGCATTGGGCAAGGCTGCGCATCCAAGTCTTAGAATCAGGGATTCGCCTGGACCCCCAAAGTAAAGCAATTTCCCTTTTCGCCAACAAGAAACCGATTGCAGCAAGCCTGCGCGTGGTCCGGGGGAACTCAGCGACATAGCCAAGCAGTGCAATTTCCGGCCTGTGTTGCAATTCGCATTCTAAAATGTCGCCCAGGATGTGGTGTACCTGCAGCCAGTAGGTGTGCAGTTTTGGACAGGTCCATGTGAGATGTGCAAAATCGGCATGTGGAGCCTTGCATTTAGGGCAGTGATGAGGCCTGGCCGGGTCGATTTTGTGGGCCAGCGCCGGGGTGAAGTATAGGCGCCTCAAAAATTTAAAATGTATTAGCTTATGTCTACTGTTGACAGACACTTCTTTAGTGGAGCGGCAACAGGCATCCCATTGGGCGTCCGTGATAGGGCCGCCCAGATCAAGTTCCCACGGCGCACGAACTTTCGCATCCGAAGCAGGAAGGGCCGCCACACAGAGTCCATACAACCTGGAGACCATGTGGGCTCCTGTTCGTGACTGTAGTAGGAAAGTCAATACTGCCATTTCGTCCGGCGGCAGTGGGAACGAGGGAAACTGCGCTCTAAGCATGGACCTCACCCTAGTCAGGACAAAGGAATCCATAAACGTCCGGTCCGTAAATCGCGGATCCTCGGACACCGAAAAAACATGACCGTCCGGGAACAGATCCCCTATCGTGGCGAGTTGGTATTTGGACAACGTTCCGCGGACCACCGCTTCCGCGGTGATGGGGAGCCAGTGCGGGTTAGGCAATGGAAGAGCCGGGGAGTACAGCACGTCCAACCGAAGCAGCCTACGCAGCTGCATCCAGGCCCACGATGTAGTGGACACAGTTTGTATGTCAAGTGGGTCTCGGGGCAAGCCTTTGGGCAATATCGAGTTAAGGGTAAGTGGTAGGACCAAGTCCGCTTCAGGTCTCAAATATGGGATCCGAGCGTCCGGATGGAACCAAGGATGCGCATAGGCGCACTGCGCGACTAGGTAATAAATATAAAAGTCTGGCACTCCAAAGCCACCCCGTTCATAAGGCAGCGTGAGAATGCGCCAAGAAACTCGAGGGTTCTTATCCCCCCACACTAATCGCAACAACAGAGAGCGTAGTTGGGCGAAAAAGATTTGAGTGAGCGGGATCGGTATGTTATTAAATAAATACAAAAAACGGGGAAGTATAATCATTTTGATTATGGCGATACGGCCAGCCATCGAGAGAGGGAGGCGAATCAAACGCGTAATATTATCCTCCAGAAAGTCCAACGCCTGTCCGTAATTGAGACGTATCATGGATACCGTGTCTAGATGAATGTGGATACCCAGATATTTCACCGAATCAGTATTCCACTCAAGCGGGAACGGGCAGTCCCAGCGAGCAGTGAAGGGGGTGAGCGGGAAGATGTCAGACTTGTGCCAATTAATGCGAAGGCCAGAATATTTCCCAAAGCGCTCCACCTCAAGCAGCAAGGGCGACAGGTTGGTCTCCGGAGACCTGACATACAGGATGGTGTCATCTGCGTAGAGGGAGACGAGTAACGGACCCGTCCGGAACTGGAGCCCGCGATGCAAGTGGCGCTCCTGAAAGTGTCGCACCAAGGGGTCCATGGCCAGAATATACAATAGTGGGGACAGGGGGCATCCCTGTCGGGTTCCCCGGGAAAGAGGGAAGCTATCAGAGAGCGTGCCGTTAAGGCGTAGCCGTGCTCTGGGGGCAGTATAAAGCAGCTCGACCGTGGAGACAAACAGGGACGGCATGCCCATTCGGTGCATGACGGACAGAAAAAACGACCATTCTAAGGAGTCAAATGCCTTCTCGGCGTCCAAAAACACCGCAGCCGCCGGAGTATCTGGCTCAATCCTGTGAAGTATAGAGAACAGTGTCCGCAGATTGAAGGAGGTGGATCTATGGGGGACGAATCCAGACTGGGCTGGTGAAATGATAGATTCCATAAGTAAAGACAGTCGAGTGTCTAGGACTTTCGCCAAAATCTTATAGTCAAGATTAAGTAGGGAAAGGGGCCTGTAGGATCCACACCTAGTGGGGTCCCGACCCGGTTTAGGAAGTAAGATGATAACTGCCTCCCGCAGCGTGGGCGGCAGAATCCCCGTCTCGAGCGCCTCCGCATACACCTCGATGAGGCGAGGAACCAGTTCCTCCTTGTACGCCTTATAAAAGTCGGCCGAAAAGCCATCCAGACCCGGCGCCGAGGAGCCCTTTAATGCATCAATGGCTTCCACAACGCAGTCCGGCTCGATAGGCATCGCCAAAAATTCCTGCATATGTTTCTCTAGGAACACCATAGAGATTTCGTTAATATAGGGGCCAGGGTCGCGACAGTCAGCAGTCAGGCCTAAGGTGTACAATTCCTTGTAGTAGGATAGGAAGGCATCGCAAATGTCAGGGGTGGTCTGATGACGAACACCTAAATCATCTACCAGGTCAGAGATGTATGAAGCCTGGCGGGGGGGACGGAGCAAGTGGGCCAGGAGCTTGCCAGGCCTGTCACCTTCGCCATATTGCCTAGCTGAGTGTTGTGTGCAGAGATATGTCAGTTCCCTGTCCGCAGTGTCTCTGAACTCTTGCAGCAGTTCGAGCCTTTTCGCCTCCACTCTACCGTCTGTGTCAGTGAGCGTGTCCATGTCCAGTGCGGCAATGTCCGTCTCAATACGGGTCAGGGAAGCACGGATCTCGCGCAAAGCCCCTACATGTTTGTTGATGCAAACCCCTCTAATAGTGGCCTTGAACCCCTCCCACTATGTAGCCCAAGTGTCCACCGAGCCCTCGTTTAACTCAAAATATTCCTCTATGGCAGTACGAACGTCCTCCGTGAAAACCGGATCAGATAACGCCTTGCCAGGAAAGCGCCATTGCCTCTCATACCCTCCCAACCTGGGGATCAGTAGGGTCAGCACTATGGGAGAGTGATCAGACAGCGTGCGCGGGAGTGTCGAATGGTCTCTCACCCAACCGGCCACCCCTGGGGAAAGGAGCCAATAGTCTATTCGGGTACTAGTGTTGTGATATCCCGAGTGGTGGGTGTAGGTGGGTGTGTTGGAGTGCAAACGGGCCTCAATGTCAATCAGTGGGTAGTGCGCGCACATATCCGCCAGCACAGCGCGTGAACGGGGCTTACAATCTGGGGAAGAGGAGGTGCTATCCCTGGCAGGGCACATCAGCAGGTTAAAGTCCCCCCCCATTATCATCATATCAGTGTCTAATCGCAGCAGAACATCCTGGAGACCCTGGAAGAAGGTAGGGGAGTCAGAATTGGGGCCATATAGTCCAACAAAGGTGACCTTGAAGCCCAGAAGTACCCCTGTAACCACAACATACCTGCCATCTACATCAAATACATTATCTGAGAGCACAAATGGGACGCGTCTGTGTATCAAGATCGCCACCCCCCTCGCATATCTGCTATAGCTAGAAAAAAATCTGTGTGTGCCCCAGCCCTTTGCAAAGGAGGACGAGTCAGCTCCCACCAGGTGCGTCTCCTGCAGAAATAATACATCCACCCCGTGTCGCGCAGTGTAGTTTAGAACTTGCCGTCTTTTCCTCGTGTCGTTCAAACCCCGGACATTCCAAGACATGAAGGTAAGTCTGGAAGGACCAGACTGCTGACCTATCTTAGCCATTCAGACTCGATGTAATCACAATAAAACATGTGCGTGCAGAGCCGCCGCCACTCTCCCACAAAACAGGCATCATCAAAATAGCAAAACAGTGCGTGTGCACAAACAACAGAACCAAAGCATAAACCAACCCATCCCAACCACCCACCACCCAGCCACTCCTCAAGTCCCAGGAGGCTTCTCCCACCCTTACGGAGATAACCTAGAGCAACATACAATAACAGTTGTCCAACAATGTACCTGTAAAATAAAGACAACGTTAGAGAAAAGTACAGTACGGCTCGCGCCATGGGGGTAGGCAATGCTCCGCCATGCGAGAACCACAATCGGGGCAACGTTCAAGTCTCAGCAATTTTGGAAAGCACTGCAAAAAAGAGGTAACAGCATTGACAGATGCAGAATACTGAGGTAAATAGCCTGCAATGAAAAAGATGGGGTGGAGATAAGTCAACCCTGTCCGGTTTCAGTAAACAGGTCAGCACTAGCCTGCGAGTCAGTGTGTGGTGGAGATCGTCGTGCGTCATCTGATTTACGAGGCGACCCTCTGTTTTTGTAGGATCGACAAAATTCCTGTGCCTCCGCAGGGGAATCAAAAATGCGAAACCGGCCATCCACGTCCACTCGGAGCCTGGCAGGATACAGCATCCCATAGCGGAGCCCCAGTTTACGCAAAGCAGCCTTGACACCAGTGTACTTACGGCGCACATCTTGGACCATGACCGTGAAGTCTGGGTAGAAAGAGAGCACGTCTCCCTGCCACCGAACTTCACCCGCCTCCCTGGCAGCCTTCAGTGCCGCGTCTCTGTCCCTGAAGTTCATGAGCCTGGCTATAATGGGTCGGGGCGGCAGGCCCGGGTTAGGCCGGGGCCCCAGTGATCTGTGCGCGCGTTCCACCACGAAGCCAGATGTAAACGTGTCTCGGCCAAAAAGTTCGATTAGGAGGTGTTCCACAAAAGTGTCAAAGCGTCCGGTAGCTGTCGTCTCCGCCACACCAATTATTCGGATATTATTGCGCCTACTGCGCGCTTCTAAATCCTCGTTCTTGATTGCGACGTCTTTAAGGATCTTCTCCACACGTTCCAACCTTTTCAACGTCGACGCAGCTCCGTCCTCGATGTCGGAAACTCTGGATTCCGCCAGGTCCAGACGCCTATCGTGCAGCTGAATCGTCGCGCCCATGTCCGCCATTTTCTTTTCGAGGGTATCAAAGCGGGAGTCCAGGGCCTTGAATCCAGCCCGCATCTCACCCATCATTTCAGCGACCATACCAGCGGTGTCCTTTGCCGCCGCCTGGCCCCCGGTGTCCGCCTCAGCTGCTGGCGAACCCGCAGACGTACGGAGGGGCGCCGAGCTGAAGGTAAGTCTCTTCTGGGAAACATCCTTTTTCACCATGGTGGAAGTAATGGCGGGCAAATCACCAGAGTCACTGGACCCCACGACAACTGCGATAGCCAAAGAGTCGAGCACAGCGACAGGGTACCCCGACAGCAAGGCGGTCAGGTCGGGACCAGAGGATCAGGGGTACTCGATGTTGCCCCGCACCAGGGCTGGGACGAACCGCAGGAGCCTCAGAGTCACCAAGGTGGAAGCACACAGGTCAGCGGGATATCAGACTGGCTGGAGCCAAACGTCAGAGGCCCTGCGCAACACGTAGGGTCAGCAAATGGACGCGGCGATCACACAGCAGCAGCTGACAGGTCCAGGGCCTCGCCGAGGCAGGCAGCAAATGGTGGCGCAGTGTGGGGACCAGGTAGTCAGGGCCTCGAGGTATCAGCAGCACAGATGGGCAGAGGCTCGCAGGTCATGCAGCCAGCGCCGGCCTTGTAAAGTGCATAGGCGTCCGATATGTCTGGCCAATCGCAGCAGCAGGAGATCAGGAGAATGTAGTCCTGGGTCTGCAGGGGGACAGACGCGGGTCTGGGGTGCACGTTAACGGTGGGGGCAAAGGAGACAGGCCCCCACCGAATGCAGCGATGTGTTGCCGTCCATAGAGCACCTAGGAGCCCGCCGGACACACCCCCCGCCAATCCTCCCCCAACCCCGGAGCCCGCCGTCCGCACCCTCCGCTCGCCGCCGCACTTCCCAGGCAGCCCCCGAAAATCGAGGCCCCGGCTCCCAAGGCCGGACCAGGCCGCAAGTGCCGGTCGCGCACCGAGGGGCCGCACCCCTACCAACGGGCACCACCGGGGCAGAGCAGCGGACCCGGGAGGGCACAATAGCGACCCCAAGGCCGAAGGGGTCAACGAGGAGGCAAACAAGCGGACTCACCAGGCGCTCCGGCGCTGCGAAGTAACGGCCCGCGAGGCACAGCCGGCCTCAGCACCCCTCAGCTGCTCCGCCCGTTCTCGCTGTCCCCCGTCCTCCAGACTAGGCAGGCTGCATCAGGTGGCGTTAGGGGTCAGTTGCAGGCATATTTCGACCCCAGCGCAGCGCCGGATCTCTTGCGAACGGCCCCGTTCCTCTCTCGCCCGGCGGAGCTCTACAGTCAGGCGGCCATTTCGTTCGCCTGCGTAGCCACGCCCCAAGAAGGAGTAGTACTTACTTGTAGAGTTGGAGGTGTTGGGAGTACCTCGACCTCGTGAACCACGGTTTCTTGGACCTCTTCCTCTTTGGGGAAAGAAGGGTTGTCTAGGGGGGTAGAAGCCCCTTCCTGTTCCTCTGAAGGATGAATAGGGTCGTTGGTTGCCACGGCCGGAAGAGCGACCCCTTCTACCGGCCTGACCAGAAAGGTTGGTGTTGAATACCCGTGTCAGGTTATTTTGAGCTCTATCAAGGGCAGTGAAGGTGGATACGTATTTACCAATCTCCTTGATTATATCCTCTCCGAAAAGAAGACCTTTGGGGTTCTGGGAGGGTTCCCTCTCCGCCATGTCACCTAATTTTGGGTTGATTTTGTTTAGAATGGACCTCCTCCTTTCAACGTTCAAACTTGAGTTAGCGTTGCCAAGGAGAACGATGGCCCTTTGGCTCCATCCTCGAATTAGATCAACATTCAAGGGGGTAGAGGAGAGGTGAGATTGTTCGGCCATATCCAGGATTCTAACAAGGGGTCCTAAGACGTCTAAAAGGCGGTCTTGGCAGCCTTTAAGGGCTCTCTCCAATCCTTTTCTGGGGTCTCGCCCTAATTTAAATAGGAATTTGATAAGATTTGTATCCAGGTTTGGGGTTTGACAGACCCTCTCATCAATGGTAGGTCTGGGGGATTCAGATCTCATCGTGTTTCTAGTGTTTCTATCCAAAAGGTTTCTCAACCAGCGTGTGACAAATTTGGAAACATGATCCTGTGGGAACCACTTTGAACTGTTAGGGTGAGAGATGTTTAGGGGAGAAAACATCTCTTCTCCAATAGGGTTTAAAATAATATTTTTTGAGGTAGGTTCCGGATCAGATTGGGAGTTAAGATCATGTTGGACCTCATCCAGGTCAAAGACAAATTCGTCTGAGGGGTCTTTGGAGGAGTTGTCATCAAAGGAGGAGGAAGAGGAGTCAAGACCAATATTCTTATTTTTTTGATTAGCACTATTCCAAAGTGTGCCGCGAGGGACACCGTACATATTTGTGCCGCCATGGGCACCGGTCAAGGGAGTGTCCCGAGGGACATCAGGTTCAAGTGGGGCGCGGTGGCCTCCCATCCAAAGTGAGGTGCTAGGACCTCTTGTACTATGAAAGGCGCTAGGGACTGTAGTGCTTTCGCAATGTTTGGTCTTTTTGGGTCTCTTACCGTGTAGGGGGGATCTTGGGGATCACACGGTCTTTTAGAGAGCATGACTTCTCTGAGCGAGGACATCATACGTGACTTAATTTCCTGTTGAAGGAATTTTTTAAGTGAATCGTCGATAGGGGCAGGTGAGCTAGCAGTGGCGTCGTCAGAATCCATGTCAGACATGGTGTAGTAAGAGCTCAGAAAAAGATATTAAAAGGTAAGGTAATAAAAAACTTCTCCTCTCTTTCTCCTCTCTTTTTTTTTTTTGTATATATATATTTTTTTTTTGGGTTCAGAATCTAAAACTACCCTTTTTTTTTTTTTATAAGGCAAGGGTGGGTAGGTTATAGAATTCTAATTAGCCTGAAGGGGTAAGGGAAGTTGGGGTATTACTATTGTATTTATTGGGGAACCAATAAACTTATTTAAGTCCTTATTAAAAATAAATGGTTAAAGGTTTGGGAATATTATCGGCTAAAAGCGTTGTTTAAGGTAAAACGGTGTGTTTATATTATTATAGGGCAAGAGTCCGTGAAAAAACGCAACCGTAGAGTGTCTCCGGCAGCTGAGGCAGAGCAACTGACAGATTGCCGAGGAGTGCTCGAGCTCAGCCGCCGGAGAAAAGGAAAGTCGCTTAGGAGAGGAGGCACGCAACGCAGGTGTTGCTAACGTGCTTTCCTCTGAAGCGGGGTGTATTTTGAGGAAAGCGAGAAAATCGATGCGAGCATGGAGAGGGCAACGCAGAAAAGCGGCGGACAGTGACGAAGTTGCTGCGCGATCGCGCAGGGGGAAAAGATCGTTGGGAGGTGAAGGACGACCGAAAATTGGAAGTCCATGGGAGGGGGGTGGGAGTGGGACCACCAGGAGAGAATCAAGGAAGTGTGAAAACTTCTAAAAGGGCAGACTCGAATTTTGAAGGGACGAAGAAAGGAGGTAAGGCATCATATTCATAGTGAAACATTTAGAAATTATCATTTTTATCATCATATTGGCAATAAAAACCTTTGGAATTATCATTATATGAGAGATATAAGCATCATATTAGCAATAACACATTTAGAATTATCATAAAGCTTGAAATATAATTCAAAATTGTTGAAAGTAAGGAGAGAAAGGAAGTAGTGACTTATCTGCTGGCGAGCCGCTTTTAAAAGAGGCAGATCTTCTCCTGGATACATCCTTTGTTCAGTGTTGTTAACTCTAGAACTTTATCCTTTATGATGTAGTGCGGCTGTGTGAGTTGCTATTAAAGGATAATGCATAATGTAGCCTCCGGTCTTGTAATGAAATTTAAGGTCCTTAAAGGGCGGTGCCATTCTTGAACGGGGTCGCACAAGGGGGAGGGACAAGCATCCGCATCCCTCCTCGAACTCCAGGGGTAGTTACAGCCTTTTTGGCTGGATGGGTGCGGGGGAGTGGGGAGTTGGCCACCCAGCACGTGCGCAATGGCACCAGTAATGGGCGCAGAACTGCAAGGGCCCCTTATGGTGATAGTATACAGAGCGTACGGGGGGTAACTGGGCTGGATGGCGGGCTTAATTGATAAGGATCTGACACCCATATTGACTTTGCCGTAGGCCCAAATATGGATACGCAGAAAAGTAATTGCCATTATGATTATTGATGATGATGTGTTTAGATTCGGATAGAAATAATTTGTATTAGAGTTATGTTAAGGTTAGACATCTGTATCTATCAATGTAATCAATGTCAATTGTATGTGTTCTGCGTAATTTTTTGTAAATATTGTTATTATTAATTGTTTAATTGTTTGTTAATAAATGCAGCCGGGTGGGTTATCTACAACCCCCTTTTTCCAAAAAACTCTTGTTCTTGACGTTATGTGGGTCTTGCCAAGGGAGGAGGGGGTATAGGTAGTACCAGGCCATATAGACAGTAGCTCGCGGCAGTATGGGCATGAAGCGAACCTCCCTCGCGTGCCCCTTAACAGTTCATCTCTCAGCAGCGCTTGTGGCAGCTATGGTAATGGGAGGGACTGCAGTGGCTAGTAACCACAATACGTTTTCCTCGACAGGGCTCGTGGCAGCAATGGGCATGGGACGAAGCTTCGAACCCTTGAACAGTGCGTTCCTATACTTTGAGTAACTGAGCGTCTCGTAGCACAATCCTCCCTCTCGAGCCCCCCAAACACCAGTGTCTACAAAACAACAGTCATCATCCAAAACCAAAATCAGCGTAAAGAAGCGAGGAACTTGACAGTACACGGGGAACTGCCAGGGCTGTAAATAAACTTTACTCACAGAACACTCACCGGCGTGGGTTTAGGGTTTGTGTCTTCAGCTTGTCTCCAAATCGTAGTGTTTTTGGAGAATAATAGGAACCCTTTTATTCATTTCTTGAAGTTCTTTATTCACAACTCAAGACCTGTAGTGGTTCCAGCCACAGCTTACTCCACCAAGTCACCACTCAACTGTCTTCCTTTCCACTCTCCATTTTCCAATTCCCCCTACATTCTAAGAACAAGGGGGCATATTATCAAGAACGAAATTAAGATTATCGCAGCTTTAGCAGCAAAAAACTGCCGCTAAACCGGCGATAATGGGCTTCATAATATGCCATAGAGAATTCCTATAGAAGCTCATGTTCACACCAGAACATGAGCTTCTATGGGAATTCACAAGGGCATATTATCAAGCCCATTATCGCCGCTTTAGCGCCAGTTTCCTATTTTAACGCCGTTTCTTGATAATATGCCCCAAACTCTGTACAGAAATGCCACATCATAACACATGGCAGGAAACTAGGTAGAACCGTCTCTGTTTTGATCATTTTGCACTTCATTCCTTTATAATTTCTTCTATTTTTGGGTTTCAAGGCTCACTACAAACAGCTATACTTTAAGTTAAGCATTGCGTCCCTACGAAACCTCTATCATTTTCACCAGATTCTAAATCTCATAATTCACCTCTACGTGCTGCTTTATGGGCAACAAAATTCATCACACCCCTTGTTATTTCATAAAGGCCTTTCAGGCCAGGCTGACCAGTATCTCAGAGAGCCTGTCATTGCTGAGCTGCTTGTCTGCTTTGACAGAAAGCATGGCTGTAGGAGGGGGAAGGAAGGCAGGGAAAGGGGGGGGGGTTTGGTTAAGGATGGCAGGTAAAGTCTTTTTTTGACACTTGGGTCACAGAGGAGAGACCATGGTATGTATGGCTTCCCCATTACTCCTCTGCCACTCTATAGCAGTTGAAAGCAGGGGCAGAGGATTTTGTGGGCCATACATAACATAAAGGGTAAAATTACAGTAATATTTTTCACCTCAGGGTCCCGAGTGACATCACAGACAACTCGTTGTCTATGTGATGTCACACTGAACCCATTGGTGAAAAACATCATCATAATTACCGATCTATGGGGGCATATTATCAAGGCAGGCGAAATGAAATTATAGCTGCTTTTGCTATTTGCAAGCTGTCGCTAACATCAGTTAGCGACAGCTTTTAGGTGATAGCGAGCGGTTTGGGGCCCGCTTTACATGTCAGAGATATTTATCGCTAATGACATGCAAAGTGGGCGTACCCAACCAGTATGAGAATAAAAGCAGTCGCGAACGTCGCTATCGCCTATTAGCAAGGCAGGCATAGCGGTAAACTAACGCCTGCTCAGACCAGTTCTTATCGAGCGACCGCGAGAAATGAAAGCCGTTTCCCTGCTCTATTGGAAAGTGTTTCTCCATGTGAGATTGACCTATTGGCCTACGCACAGCGTGTGACTGTCGCCTCCTGTGTATCCGGAAATCAATACAACCAAGTCACCCCCCCCCCTTCCCCCTGTACCACCCCCCCCCCCCCTTGTCTTGATAAAGATCCGCGTGACCACCAACCGGGGCACATTAGGATCGAAACGTCGACGCACAGTACTGGTCAAGAACCCTCCGGGAACAGGCAACGTCACCATCTGTCTCCTTGGAGTATTAACTCAGAACTCTGACCGCCAAAAATCTTTCCCCTCGCCCATTCTTCCTTGTATAAACTTTGTAAATATTTGTAAATAAGTGTCACTGAAACTGTTGCACTATTCACCTTGTTCACCAATAGTCACTTTTTCACTTATAATTGAAATTGAAATGGAATGAAGTAATTCCGGTGTTTTAATGTGACTTTGTTCTTTCATAAAAATACTTTGAATTTTATTTGTTGTCAGAGAGGTTTTCTCTTAAAATTTGTTATCTTCTGTTATGAGCTAACCTAGCCTTCACGTAAAAGCAATTGATTCACCCGACGGAACCATTTTTGTCTTTAACCAGACCAGTTCTTAGCCATTATATCCAATGTGAGGTGAATATTCTGGCTAAGACCCTATTGGCGATGATGCGTGAATATCGCTGGTTTTCCAGCGATATTCGCGCATTTCGCTGCTATCGCCGGTTATTTTATCGCATTGGAGATAAACGTTGCTAATAGCACGTTATCTCTGCGATAAAATCCGGCGATGCTTGGCGATAAAAAAAATGTCGCTAAGCTTCTTTAGCGATAAATATCACTAGTTGTTGGTAATATGCCCCTCGTTTCTTTTTGCTATGCATGGCTTCCCTAGGAAGCCTTGATCGTTTACACCATATTGTAAATTTGGTTATTCAGTGCAAAGACATAGCACAGTTGATAACAATACTGATACACGCACCAAAAGATACCTTAAATTAGCGAAACATCCTGGAGAATGGCGTGTATCATGGGATGAACTTAAACATGTGGAGAATAGCAATAGATTCCATGAGAAAGTAGATATGTAGAGGTGTACTGCACTGCTTGTGGTAACAAGTCAATGCCCTTTCAAACTTGCCCCTTCATGATTTTGAACCAGTGCATAAATCTGTCTCGAGGCATCTGTGACTGAATTATAAACATGAGCCACTCCCTACTTTGTAGGTGGTGCCAAGATGCCAACACAGCTTAGGCACTCATTTGGACATGAGTACCACATTCTAAGTCGGCTGGTAACTCCAGCTACCAGCCAAGTGATGCAGTATTATTGCTGCATGCAGTAATACCTCAGGGTTTTCCAATGACAAATAATCAATAAGTATGACCTTGTGAAATATGGCCATTGAAAATGACTCAGAATATGAGGATTGTCAGTGGAAATCCGTGTAGCAAAACCGATTTCCACACCCATTTCCCTGATAATTTCCCATTCCATAGGAAAAACTCATAATGCCAGAGTTATTTCACTACCTGGAGTTACTTATACCATAGGTATCACTCATTTCAGGTCCAAAATGCTGCCTGTGGAGTTTCGACCTAGCAGGAATGAAGGTCTTAATGTACCGCTTTTGCCCATAGAAGTAGAAAGCTACACCCTGGCAGCGTGGGAAGGTCAGTGGAAGCAATGAGTATCCCCAGGGAGTTCTTCCCTAGTGAATCAAAACTGACCTTCCTCAGGAGTTTAACACGTTGACTGTGGTGTGAATTTCGCTGCGGTGCTGGCATTCTAATCAGTGGGCAGGGTTCAGACGACCCCCGGCTGTCCTCCGCACATGCCCACCATCACGTGGGATGGCCGGTGCCGTCCGCAGCATCGAAGGGGTTAAGGAGGTAAATGACTAATCCACGTCCCAGCACTCTGAGTGACCATAGCCTTGGCACTTATTTATTCACTCTGCACTGTAAGTACTGGCGAAAGAATGATACATAGGGATACTCGGGGTAATAAATATGAGAAGAAGATCTTTTCTATCTGGCTTATCCTGGACCCCAGCTAAGCAATGAAATGCAAAATTCCTAGACATTACCCAATTTATCCCACCAATTCCCACAGAATTTAACTTTTATTGTGCTACAAATCTATTCTTTGGCTCTCGAATGTGCAAAATAAACCAGTGCAGATCTAACCACATGAGATTTTGGGATCTGTCTTTCATGAAACAATCCCAGGTGGAGATAGCTTGGGCCTGCCATTATATGCAGGAAGCCATGCCAAGAGAATCTATTAAGCAATTCATTGCACCAGAGAGTCTATTTTGGCCGAGGCACATGTCCAAGTTTTCTGTGCATGTGTGTTACCCCAGGGCATCTGGTCTCTCTTTCCAGGAAGATTGTGTGCATCTGGCTAGCACTATTAATTAGTGTGTTGTTGAGAAAATGTAATGTCTGTGATGACTTCAGAAACAATCTATGGTTTACAAGACTATCTAGGGAAATCAACTGAGGCACACACTGAACTCTATTTACGATTCAATATAACATCTGTACTAGATAATCTATGACACACGTCTCAGTACTGTTTCCTCAATTCCAACCTTTTTAGAGATTACCATGCCAGTCCAAATTTTCTTCATAGTCTAAAGATGAAACTGCAATAAACAAATAACAAGATAGTCTCCTGGACCAGTTTTTGCTTCGTCATCAAACAAATGAAGATGGTCATCACACATCAAGGTACAACTATGAAACAATAATTCAGACCCCAGCAAGACATATTCCTTAGATTGGTAGTAGAGACTGAAATAGGCCCGGCTGAACCATGATACTGATAAAACACATCAAAACCTGGTGGTTTACATTGTCGATAGAACTAATACACGCTTTACATGTTTATTTGCCCATGGTGAAGGGTACTGAAACTCCCTATAAATAGTGGAACATTTGTCAGCTTAGGAGGAATGAAACTACATGCCAAAAATTAGCATTTTTCATAAAACGGCACAGGAGCTACAATCCAATGAGGTCCGCACTAAGTATGGAGTACATCATGCATAAGCATGCATAGGTAAAACGCCATAAAAAAACTGAAATAATCGCATACACAAACTCTAGTCAAACGCCTACAAATTTAACAACTGCAAATACACGGCCCACCCTACCAGTGGATTGTGAGCCACAAAAGTACTATTTAGTAATTTGCTTATCTGGAAAGAAGAAACGAAGGGGCATATTACCAACAAGTAGCGATATTTATCGCTAAATAGGCTAGGCGATGATTTTTTTATCGCTGAGCATCGCGGAATTTATCGCTGAGATAACGTGCTATTAGCAACGTTTATCTCCAAAGCGATACATTTTCCGGCGATATCGGCGAAATGCGTGAATATCACTGAGAATACAGCGATATTCACGCATTAGCGACGAAATGCTCTTAGCCATGTTATCCACCTCCCATTGGATAACATGGCTAAAGAACTGGTCTTGGCAGGTGTTAGTATTTGGAGATATTCACGCTTAGCACGAATACTTTCATCGCTACGCCTGCCTTGCTAATAGGCGATAGCGATGTTAGCAACTGTTTTCAGTCGCTAACAGTTTGGGTACACCCACTTTGCATGTCATTAGCGATAAATATCGCTAACATGCAAAGCGAGCCCCAAACCGCTCGCTATCACCTAAAAGCTGTCGCTAACCGCTGTTAGCGACAGCTTGCTAATAGGGCGATAGAGTTATCGCCGCTTAGCGGCCGAAAACGGCCGCTAAAGCGGCGAAAATTCACTATCGCCACCCTTGATTATATGCCCCTCTCTGATTTACAGGGAGTGTCCTAGGGTAACCTTCTGAGGCAGGGAATGTAATTCTGCACTCCCCCAAAAAATAACCTCACAGACAACAAGACAAGCACTGAGAGGACCATGAGAAGCAGCACCACAAGTCATCTAAGGCTGAGCAGCTCTGGACATGATTTAAAAGCAGCTGGATTGTAGTGCCCAAGAGCTTGGCATCCTGTCAAACATTTGTGAGATATCTTCCAAGTATGTGGAACATCTTGCGCACAGTTCAGAACCTGATGGATAGTTTTTGTGATCCAAGACTGGACTATAATGTGTGTTCTGAATTAATGTATCGACCACCAGTTGTGATCGTTGCGCAAGAAAGGATGATTTACGCAAGCCCAATAGAGGGGAGGTTTGAAACAAATTCAATCTCTGTGCTCTCTAAGGCGATTCATTATGTAATGTAGTAGAATCCACTGAACAATTGGATCTTTGACAAGAGAAAACAAAGGGCCAAGGATTCCTCTGTATGACAGGACACTTGTCAGAACATCCCAACATAATGGGGTGGCAAACTTACAGGGGCAGATTTATGTTAACTGGCGCATCCCCAGGGCTGCGCTAGTTAATGTGCGCCACAGTGTGCCACAGCTCCGCCACCCATGGTGCGCCGCATTTACAATGGTGCAAGGCAGGGAAGATGCGTGACGCATCTTCCGGCGTACGGGCGGCGCATTGCTGGAGTCATGTCGCAAGTGCGACCTGACTCCTGCAATGCACATGGGCCACCCCTACAATGCATGGTGCGTCACCCTTACACCTGCTTCAAGCAGACGTAAGGAATTGCCGTAGAAAGTGACTGAGTGAAATCTCGTAGATTTCACTCAGCCACTTTTAGGAGGCGTTCCTGCGCAGGAATGCCCCCCCTGCGCAGGAACGCCTCCTTATGGCGCAGGGCTTTCCAACGTGACGCATCTCCTAGATGCGTCACGCTGTAAATAGGGTGCATTGTTTGCGCCGCCGTTGCGTCAAATTAAGTGACGCAATTGCGGCGCACAGAGGCGCAAGGGCCTCATAAATCTGCCCCAATGTTGCTGGATTGTGGGATAAAATTCAAGAATGTGGGAAAAGAAGCCAGAACTGTTCTAGGTCTTATCACACCTCCAGATTGTGAAAAAGGACAAGCGCTCTCAAATGCATTAGTTTGGTGGATAAAGTTCTAACTGAATCTCTGCAAGAGTCAGAGTTTGACATATGTTACATGAAACAAAACACCCATACACAACATATTGGGGGGAAGTGGCGGTGAGAGACGTTAGCCTCCTTGGCTTAACGCCTCTCACCGCCACTTCGGAAACGCGAGGATGCACCCTATTCTCAAGAATGTGGTGCAGCCTGGCGTTTCCCTCTGCAATGGCGCTAAGTTTCAGAACTTAGCACCAGGCCTGGACTGACCATAGCGGGCACCGGGCAATCCCCCGGTGCGCCGCAAGAGTGGGGGCCGGTTTTGAGCTTCTGGGGGCCGATTTTGTTACAGGGGCCGTTTTTGCAGCATAGCTGCAAAATCGGCCCTGCAACAAAATCGGCTGAAAACCGGCCCGAGCAAAGCGCTCGGCGGCACCTCCAACCCCCCCAATAACTGTGCTTGGGGTGGTCCTAAAATGATGGGATCACCACTGAAGTTCAACAAAATGTGCTTTTTTGTTTATGCTCTTTGTGTTCAAGACATCTGCTTGGTGCTCCCCCTAGGTTAGGGGGACCCCAAAATCATCAGCTCTCTCATTACCTAATGTTTTTTTTGTCAAAGTTCATTTTTGTGAATTGGTTATATGCTGTCAAGCATGTAAAATTGCTTTTTCAAAGCATCTGAGAATATTGTTGATGTGCAATTTGCAAAGTGCAAATTAGTACAACCTTTGCATGCTCCGTTCCGGTGGCAAGGGGCTTGAGAATATGCCCAATAGTATCCATATGAGACATACTGTCAGTTTGGCATTGACTTTCATGAAACTGCATCGTAAAAAGGCTCCCTCAAATCGCTCTAGCTGCAAAAATTGCAAACTTGCTTAGCTGGTTTTCGACCTAGTTGGCTTGGGGCCCTGCTATTCAGGAACCTAGACTAATTGCTCTCTCTGTAAAATGGACTCCATGTACCTTAGGCGCATTTACCAATTGGTACTGGGCCACCTTATCAGCCCCTGTACAGTGTACCTTAGGTACCCAGGGCATAGGTGTACCCAGGGCCTACCAGGGGCTGAAGCATGTATTATGCCACCCCTGGCTGGCCATCTAAACAGACACAACTGGCTGGTAAAACAGCTGGGGCAAGGTGGTGTAATCACCCTTTGCTGTAGATATAGTATACCTATATCTAACCCTAAAATGGACACATATATTCCTATCAGTCACTCCTATGGCAGGCCTTATCAATCCTGAAGGCAGAGTGCTTGGAATTATGTGAGATGGTGCTCTGGAATCAGCTGAGCCTGTCTGCAGCTTGCGGAACCAAGTTCTTATAGCTGTTTCATGATAACGCTATACCATATACTCTTAAGTGCATTATAATCCTCGCGGTTATTGCTAACTTTGGTATAGCATTATCAAAACATATCGAGTAAGGTGTCATACGAATTGGAATACTACCCCTTCGCCAGTTCTGGCGACGGAGGTAGCATTCCACCCTTTTAGAGGGACATGACATGTATGTAACTGTGAACCCCGGTTAAAGTTAAACAAAGCCTCAGCATCACAAAATGGATGCTGCCACCACAGACACAAGTCTGACCTCCTGCTGCTGTGAGTCCTTCCAGCGAGGGAGGCCTGGACAAAGGGTTTCCTGCCTTGGGAGGTGCCATCACCACCCCAGACAGAATTTTGTGTATTGAGGTAGGGAGGCCTGAAAGGAATGAGACATGCCTGGGGCACACAAGGTGTCCCTGTGCATACCCCAGTTCAAACCAGTTGCTGGGGCACTCCAGCCCCAGCTCTGGCGCGAAACCGGACAAAGGATAGGGGGTGTAACCACCCCCCTTCCTGGTCCCACCCATGGGAGGGACCTAGTTACTAGTACAGCCCCCTGTAGCAGGATAAAGGTAGGAGCTGGTCCCATTCCAAGTTATATTATCCTGAACAACTCTACAAAGAAGAAACTCTGGACATCGACGCTCTGCTCCACAGAAGACTGAAGAATCTCCCTTGTGGACAAGGAGTGTCCACCCTGCAACTGCAGGCACCATCAAGCGTCCTAGCGGTTCTCTTTGTCGTCCTTCCTGCCGGAACCAGACTTCAGAGCCCGACGAGACCCGGACTCCCAGACCTCTCCGACCTCTACCCACATCTGCAGCACAGCTGAGACCTGTGGGTGCGACGAGACACGTGGGACCGGCCATCTTGACGAAACTGCACTTCACTTCCAGCACGACTTCTGAGGCATCCTCGAGTAAGTGCTTTAGGGATTGAGAAGCCCCAGCCCCGAGCAGCTCCTGCACCGAAGACCAGCCCTCCAGCATCCACGAGATCTGCGTGGGGCCCTTTTGCTTGGTTGCTGCTCGACGCGTTGTCTGGTCACTTGCCGGCTGGCTAGTGACCTCCTAGACGATGATCTACAAAACCTACACTGCTGGTCTGGTTGCTCCAGATTGGCCCTTGCTCCCTTCCAAAAGAGGAGCACCCCGGACCCTCGTGGTCCGCACCAGATGTCGTTTCCACTCACCGCGTGGGTTGCCTTTGCCAAGGCCTGTTGACTCCAAATCCGGAGCCGACCCCGCCGACAGCGAGAGCCTGCGTGGGACAGCTCGTGCCTCCATCCTGGTCATCAAAGACACCTCCTGGTCCACGTGGCTGCAGAGACAAGCGTCCACTCTTCACCTGATCGCGATGACAGCATCTGGTTCCTTCCTGGTTCCACACTGGTCACTGGCTAGTGACTTTGAACACTGTCCCCTCTGCTTTCAGGTCCTCTTCTTCCTCGATCCACCCTTGGATTGCACCGGACATCTTCCTCCTGGACACCTGCAGCATCTTTCTTCAAGGCTCCATTGACTTCAGCTCGGAAACCCGACACACTTTCACACCTATGCACCCGCAGCCCGTGGGTGAGGTAACGAGAGCATTTCGGTGCTCATAGGTAGATTGACTCTCCTAGTGTCCAGAAATCCAGTCGTTTTAGTCCTAACTAGTCGGAACTGTCTGTTACTTACCTTTTCGTAATTTGTTCTGCCCATTTACTTTGTTCCGCATCTTGCGTGTGAGTTCACACTCTGCACACGCGTTCCGTGGGCCTCCTGCTACTTACCTAAGGTTAGGGTAGTGTAGTTCCAGTGTTTCTACAGCCTCTGGGCATCTCCATTTCTTCTATCGTTCTACTTATACCATTTACTTAGTATATGGTTTGTTGTGCCCCTAGGGCACCATTTTAATTTGTGCAACTTATCGTATTTTTCTTAAGAGATTGTCATGTGCTTAGCCCTCTGATCTCATAAAGAGTTCAGAGGTGTTCGTTATTTATAAATATATCGTTTATTTTCATAACAACCTGTGTGGTGTCCTTTCATCTGGTATTCAAGGGGTTATATGTGGTAAAACAGCTGGCTTCACATGACAAAAGAGTTTAGCCTAAGACTGCTTCGTCCATGCTACCATTAGGATAGCTGGTCTATAAGGTTGACTTACAACCAATCACCATAAGGGTTGTTTGGACTGATACAAGGTGATCACTAGAACTAGTGAGCATCATATATCAGGCCAACTTCTCACAGGGTAGATGTATGTAGGGTGGGGCGGAGAAAAAGGGTGTGACCACATAGTGAAAGGCTATGATTTCATTTTATGGAAAGTGGTAGATCTTGCAAATATTTTTTATATAAACTGATTCATTTCCTAAATTTATCAATCTAGTTTATTTTATTATCAATCCTAAATAAAGGACAACAAGGCTATTATGTTCAACCCTTTATCCTCACAATTTAAAAGCTAACTAAAAGGCCAGTATCTGTACAATTCTTAACTTACTATTTTTATGCCATCATGAGAGAGACTCAAGCATGTCATGGCTTGGAAACCTCCAAAGTGTTCTTGTGTAAGATCCGCTTATTACTCCATTGTGGTGGGCACAGTGTCTTTGAGCATCTTTAGGCACTTTGCTTCTCTCTAGACTGAGAAAGACCTCCAGGGTGTGCTTATCCAGGGCTGCATCAGGTGATCTTTCTGCTGATCCAGTTCTTGGTGGGGAATGCGTGGATCACAACTGGGTTCAACGTATATTTCAGCTTGCCTTATGATCTAATGAGGAATGCAGGATTTGTCTCCAATGTTTATGCCGCAACACCACTCAAAGGTTCGGGGATCACAAGTAGGTTCATATATTTGCGAATTAGATCAAATATGCTGTGCTCGCCAAATATTGATGGATGGAAATGAGTGAGCCAACACTTCTTAAGCACTAGAATTTTTTCTAGTTTGAATTCTATTCCATTGTTCTTTAAATTGTCTGTGCTATGTCAGATTGAGACTAACATCTACAATTGTTTTGGCCTTGACCAAAAATGGCCTGAATGCAGTTGTGCTTGATTATGAGTATTGGGACATGTATGGACCCTGCATGTGTTATGTATATTAGCCCTTGCCCAAAGTGGTCTTGCATGTTTCAGCACACACCACCATCACACTTCCATGGCTGCCTTGGCACACAAACTGCGCTGCCAACAGAGCCGTGACTTGGGTGAGGGCACTGGTGAACATGAGGGGGGGTAGTCTTCGGCCCTAAACTGTGCCCCAGAATACTGCACCAGGAAGCCACACACATTGCGGCCATGGTTCTCAAATGCAGCAGAATACAAAAGCCATGTCCAAGAGCCATAAGATGCCTGCTAATCATTTAAGTAGAGGTTTTGACTCCCTGATGTTCATTGCTCCAGATTTGAAGTCCTTTGGAGAAGGATGCACATGACTGCAGTGATAAACTCTAATGCCTGCATCTGGCAATCCCTTAATTCGCGTTGGAAACCTGTGGAGGCAAAAAGGCAAACAAACCCTTTCCAACAGAGGACTGTACCATTAAGGTGGTGGTAAGGTGTATATTGAGAATTGCTTGGATAAATACTGCGGGGCATATTAGCAAGGGCTGGTGATATAATTATCGCCGCTTTAGCGTCCGTTTTTGGGCGAAAAGCGGCGATAATTATATCGCAATATCAAGGACACGCTAGTGTGTGTTTCCTTGATTTAGATCCCGTTTTTTCACAGCGTCGCATCGCTAATGAGAAGTAAAGAAGGCGTGGCTGTGAAAACAACACATGCTAATATCGTGAGGGCAGCTTCGCGATATTAACAAGGAGGTGCAGCGATGAAAAAAAAATCATGCTACCTCAGCCTTAACTCAGGAATGTAACGTCTGTTAAATTCCTGACTAAGGCATACTTTTAATGGAAGATGGATTATGCTGATACGACCACAGGGTCGTATCAGCAATGTTATCACTGTTTTCAATGGAACATCGCTGGGAGGTGTGTTTAAAAGTGTATGTCGGTGCAGGCCATCAATGAGAGAGACCTGTGCATTTTTCAAATCGGTGGTGAAAAAATAAGAGTATTTTGCTGCAGATGTGGGCCACCGTGCCACCAATGTACTTACCGGGGGAGGGTAAACACCCATTATTACGCAACTTTCTTTCCGCATACCATCACTCCGCATACTTTCATTATGAAAGTACCATGACTCCGCAATGCCATTATATCGCATGGCATTACATTTTATATGCTTTTACCACGCATACATTTACAACGAAATTCGTTGTAAATGCATGAATGGTAAAAGCATGATTTTTTTTAATGTTTGGATAAGGTAAGTATGGGTATAGGGGTATATGTTTTGGGGTACTGAGGTATATGTTTTGGGGTGTTTGGGTATTTTAAGGGTTCAGATATAGTTTTGGGTTATGGGGTACAGGGGTAGTTTTAGGGTTTAGGGATAGGTATGGGTTTTGGGGTACAGGGGTATTTTTAGGGTTCAGGGCTAGGTTTGGGTTTTGGGGTATAGGGGTATTTTTAGGGTTCAGGGGTAGTTTTGGGTTTTGGGGTACAGGGGTATTTTAAGGGTTCAGGGCTAGGTTTGGGTTTTGGGGTACAGGGGTATTTTTAGGGTTCAGGGCTAGGTTTGGGTTTTGGGGTACAGGGGTATTTTAGGGTTCAGGGGTAGGTTTGGGTTTTGGGGTACAGGGTTATTTTTAGGGTTCAGGGGTAGGTTTGGGTTTTGGGGTACAGGGGTATTTTAAGGGTTCAGGGCTTGGTTTGGGTTTTGGGGTACAGGGGTATTTTAGGGTTCAGGGGTAGGTTTGGGTTTTGGGGTACAGGGGTATTGTTAGGGTTTAGGAATAGGCTTGGGTTTTGGGGTACAGGGTGTATTTATAGGGTTAAGATGGGTTAGTGTTTAAGGGTGTTGGGGTATTTTAAGGAGTAAGGGTGGGTTTTGATTATGGGGTGCAGGGGTATTTAAAGGGAGCAGGGTGGACACCCGGAGCTGGAATGAACAGAACCTGGGAAGAAAAAACAATGAGATATTTGGCACAACGCTCGCTTTTTTTCCCCCGTAATCCCGCGCCCGCAGACGCCGACAGCACACGATATGAGACATGGCATGAAGGGCGGAATGTGAAAACAACAGCTGATGGACAGAATGCATAACAATGTCATACATTTACCCCAGTAGAGAGATCTGGCCCTAAATCCATCTTTTTTTGCACTCCTCACCACCCCAGTTCAGACATGGCCATATGCAAATTAGCCTTGACCTTGTGCCTCATGGGAACAGTCCAGCCCTAACTGCCAGGCAATGTCTTTCCTGCACCAGAATCAAACATCCTAGAACCCGTTTCTGGCTATCAGCCATTTTCAGCCAGAACAGCTTGACTCCAGTGGTCTGGAGAGCATGTGACTCACGTCTGAGCATACCCATCCCACTCGGGGTGACAAATGCAAAAACAACAGCTGATGGACAGAATGCAGAACAATGTCATACATTCAGAGATCTCGGCCTAAATCCATCGTTTTTTGCACTCCACACCACCCCAGTTCAGACATGGCCATATGCAAATCAGCCTTGACCCTGTGCCTCATGGGAACAGTCCAGCCCGAAGGGCCGAACGTACCACACGCCCCCAGCATTTGTCACGCCCCCCAGCACAAGCCCACAGCACAACGCAGACACGCCCACAAGGGACTACTTTGCTGGCACGGTTCTTTTACCTTTTAAATGTATATGGTGGGCGTCTGCATAACCTATGTCCTTCTGCTACAACTGCCCTTTCCAACGCTGTATTGGGTGTTGTGATTGGTGCTGTGGTTCCTGAGATTACCCGCCTCAAAGGTTTGGGCTCTCTCTTTATTATATTAGTATGGATATACATACCACAAAACCTTCCTCATCAAAGAAAGAGACATCACTCTGGGATGGAAGGAAATTAGTGCTGTTGATTCAATCAAGTCGCAGCGGACAGGGCGTGTTTCTGCTGTGCAATATATATACATATATTCACTCAATATGATACAATTTATTCAAATGTGTTTTATGATGAATTTTTGTATCCTGTGCTTTTATGATTTATTTAAATCGAATAAAGCTTGCTTGCTTGACTGACTGACACTCAAAACAATGACATCATCCAAGCTTCCTTAGTACACATTTTCTTTATAAATGCGTATGGTATTAGAGTCATGAAAGTAAGTGTAAAATAGCTCAGACATCTAACCTGGGCTTCGATTGAAATTCGAATCGCATATTATCAAGCCCATTATCGCCGCTTTATCGGCAGTTTCCTGCCGGTAAAGCGGCGATAAACTACCACAGCTTCCTTGATAATATGGCCCTTTGTTTCCAGTACCAGGTCATCTCAGGAGTCATACGACGGAGCTATGTTTTTTGGGTAAAGATTCTGTTGTTTCGGTATAAGTGCCTATAAATCATTTTAACTGTTTTATTTTAGGAACACATATAGGACCCAGTATTTTCCATCATCTAAGGAATTCTAATGTGGGAAAGAGAGGCAAAATGAGTGAATGTTGGTTTTGCTGTTTAGTAGAGTGAGGTTTTACACATTCGACCTTTTGCTTTTAGATTAGTAGCACACACTAGCACCTATAGGGGGGGCCCACCTGGAAGTAAGATGTTAGGTGTTCACTCGAAGAGGAACCAGGCTGTACTGAGAATGTTTTCCCTTTGTCAATCTACTTCTCCTTTCTCCCGGGTTTTGACTCAACCTGGACCAAGTGTGTATTCAGGTGGAGACAGGGCCTGGGTGGAGTTGGGAACAAGCTTCTGTGATTGCATCCCAGTCCTATAATGTGCACGGAGAACCTCTGAGTAAGGTACTATGACCCATAGTGGGACTCTGTGCTCCGGGAGTACCAAGCATGCTTTCCTTTGTGAGTGCGACTACTGTCCTCTCACTAGGCTGAAATGACCTGACAGTGGTCGCAGCATTCAATTCTAATTGCAAAACAAGTCTTTTTACCTGGCTCCTCCACGGGCGAGGGGCTTCTTGCCTCACAGTGTAAGCCTGGTGTTTAGTACATTACAACAAGGCCGGGTGTTACATCCCGTCTGCGTGGGTGTAGCATACACGTGTGTTAAATATTAGATTGCGATGTGAACATTACCGGCGCCATCTTGTCCCACTTAGGCCTTTTGTGAGCGCGTAAGCGGCAGCCATTTTAGACACTGTGGCCAGTTCGTAATATTGCCGATCGCCTGCACGCCTCCCCGACCTCGCAATCATCCCCCACACGCTGGCAGCCCCCAAGCACACATGCTAGAGTCATAAAGCATCCTCAGCGCGACCCTGCCCCGGAACCACTTCCCGTTCCGAACCCGCACACCCTTTCATCCCTTGCGCACGAACAGGCCCTTCGATAATCCCTCCCCTGCACCTGGCTGTTCGATCCGATCCCAGGCCATAACCAACCCCTGCGGATACAGTTTATTGCCCCATACAGTAGGATTCCACCTCTCATCAAAGGAGCCGGAATTAATCAATGCCACAACCCCATGAGATCCGACCGATTGCGTGTATTTCAGCTCCTGCCGGAATGCCCAGCTGCACGATAGCAATCACCTACTGAGACTAGGGGTGGGGTACAGTACTGTTGATATGTATGGGAACGGGCCTGAAGCGGGGATTCCAAAGATGGTTTATAATGCATCAAAGTAATGCCAGGAATGTGTTACACTGCAATAAAACGTTACAAATGTATATAAAAGGCCAGGCCACAGAGATGCAGTTAGAGCACCTCGAAACGAAGCCCTGTTCGTCAGTCCCGGTGTGGTTTTCCTTCGAAGAATAAATCCGTTTCCTGATTTCCAATTGCCAGCGCCCGCCTCTTTATTTGATAACTACGATGGAACTAGAGGCGACTAACGCCAAGCAGTGCTTGAGGATATCTGGGGAAAATCTGCTTCGTTCATCACATGCATGAATTTATGCTTCAGTGTGTAACACAAGTGTGCAAGGGGCAACAGTACCATGTTGTTTAAAGGGCAGAGCAGAACCCATCTAGATTTGTCTGTCTTGACCTGGGTAGAAAATGGAGGTGGGATTGGCTGCCAGACCAGCAAAGGGTATTGAATGAGTCCCTGAAATATATGGAATTCACCATATACTGGGGTGTGGAGGATGTAGAAAGGGACAACATTAGGTCTAAAGCTGCAGCTGCTGAGTAATCATGACCTTTTGTTCAAGGCAGAAGCACTGTTATTGGTATAGATGGGTGGTATTAAGACTGGAGACAGAGATCTCTTTTGTATTGTGGGGCTCATCTTTCCATCCAGGGCCAGCCTTTTGTCCCCCAAGAGATGCTACCAACCATAGGTGGATGGGCATAAGGTTGAAGATTGCTCCCTCCTTTTCGACAGTCTTTTGGGTTGCTTAGAGAGAGAGGATCCAGTCCCACCCTTCCAGCCTGCTCACACCTGGAAGACAAAGGCTGTGTCTGACTTGTCTTGAAGCCTATGCACCAAAGGGTTGCACTGCATCCAAAAAAATAGTACAGCTAGTGGTAGGAACTTCCGCTCGGTGTACCAGGACTTTTCATTACCCAGGATTGGCGCATCCCACAGTGTGTAGGAGAAAATTCTGTGGTCTAGCGCACTGACTGGCAGCTTCCAATGTATGTGTAGGGACATCCACCCAGAAGTCTACAACTGAGGCTCTTCCTTGGAGGAGGGGACTGCTGATGCAGACAGAGGGACACTGGAGGGCATCCTGCACAACAATCTGCACAGAGTGAAACCCAGAAGTAGCTGCCTGCCTGAGGTCTCTTTCTGGATGCTATAAGGAAGGGCGCTGGATGCCCCCCATAGAGGAGACTACCCAGTGGAACTCCCACCAACCATGCAGAAATTGTACCCACCGTCGTTGTGTGCCACTTGGCACAGCTGAACTACTCATTGTAAAGCCCTGAACTGCTCTTAATGTGCTCATCACAGCTGTGCCACTCATCATGTGCACTCCTCAGAATGGCAGAGAACCACTCATGGTGTGATCAGCACAGCTCCAAGGCACTTCTACAAGTCTGACTTAAAAGTCCAGCATGTGCTGGATGTGATCTCTGGACCTCGGCTGACGTTGTTAGGGCTAGCTTCTACCAACCACCTAACTGGGAGGTCTCTCCGCTCACCTGGGAGCTAGGTTTGTTAGGTCTGATTACTGCTTAGTGAACCTATGGACCTTTACTTCTCAGCCAGGACAATGGACTTCCATGGAAACCTGGTGAAAACATCTGAAGAGGGGGTGTGGCCAAGAGAAAGAACCCAAAGAACCTCCCCCGTTCATCCAAAGAAGGCGCGGCCTGGCCCTGCAGGACACATTCCAGTGATCCAGCTAACATGGATCTGCTCCGTCTGGCCGCCCCGCGGAAGGAAAGAGTGGAGGATAGGTGTAACACAGAAGAGACTGAACACTTGAAAGGCTTACCAAAGTGGTCACAGCGGCAGCTGATACGCGTAGAACCCCAGAGTGAATAGCACCTTTCTCCCGCTCACCTTCGTGAAACGAAAGCACATACTGGTATTGTCATCTCTGAAGGCCTCGTGGTTTAGAAAAGCGAATTCAGTCAGTTTCAGATTTTTTCCCTTTATTTATTTAAATAGTTTTGTAAATATCAAACAAGTGCTCATGGGCATTAGAGTGCTGTACAAGACCAGGTTGTATACATCCAGGCATCTAAATACAAAGGGGCATATTATCAACAACTAGCGATATTTATAGCTAAATGAGCTTAGCGACATTTGTTTTATCGCCGCGCATCGCCAGATTTTATCGCAGAGAAAACGTGCTATTAGCAATGCTTATCTCCAATGCGATAAAATATCCGGCGATAGCGGTGAAATGCGTGAATATCGCTGGAAATACAGCGATATTTACGGATTATCGCTAATAGGGACTTAACCTGAATATCCACCTCCCATTGGATATACAGGCTAAGAAGTGGTCTGAGCAGGCGTTAGGTTTTGACGCTTAGCACGAATTGTTTCATCGCTACGCCTGCGTTGATAATAGGCGATAGTGAGGTTGGGTACGCCCACTTTGCATGTCATTCGCGATAAATATCGCTAACATGCAAAGTGGGCCCCAAATCGCTCGCTATCGCCTACAAGCTGTCACTAACTGCTGTTAGCGACAGCTTTCTAATAGGGCGATAAAATTATCGCCGCTTTGCGGACGAAAGCGGCCGCTAAAGCGGCGATGATCTCATTTCGCCCGCCTTGATAATATGCCCCAAAATACTGTAGTGAGCAAAATTCAGTGATAAAAAAGTAGGTGCCATTTAGCATTACTAGTACGAGGAGCCATTCCTGTGTAATAAAGGTAGGGATCATATTTTTCATAGGGATCCCAAGCTTAAGTAGTGTATATCTAGGGTCTTGTACAACTTGTGCAAACTCCCCCTTCAAATGTAAATTGCCGGGGAAGGGCAACATCTGTAAAACAAACCACCACATTGAGGGATCTCAAGGGACTAGTTCACATGTCTAGGAAAGTTATGTGTGATTTCTTTGACTACTCAAGAGAGGACTTAGGGGCATATTATCAAGCCTGTGCGATAAAATTATCGCCGCTTTATCGGCCGAAAACGGCCGATAAAGCGGCGATAATGGGCTTGATAATACGCTCTATGGAATTCCAATCGAAGCCCATATTAGATGTGAAGACATCTAACATGGGCTTCAATTGAAATTCATAGAGCGTATTATCAAGCCCATTATCGCCGCTTTATCGGCCGTTTTCGGCCGATAAAGCGCGATAATTTTATCGCACAGGCTTGATAATATGCCCCTTAGTGTGAGTTGGCCAGAAGTCTTTCTTATGTGAGGAAGGCTTGCATTGGAATGACTTGATTTAATCTTTGAACACCCCTATAGTGGGAGCCTTCGTGATGGATACGTTTCCTGGCGCCTCCCTGCAAATCAGCAGGGATGTGCCAGGAAAGATGCGTGACGCAAGTTTACCCTTGCGCCACCACAGATGCACCGAATGCACAATGCAGCACATCATGGTGCAAGGATAAACAGATGTGTGTCGCATCTGCCGGCGTAAGGTTGGCGCAGTGCTGGAGTTGTGTCGCGGGCGCGACGCAACTCCTGCACTGTTCCAACCTGGCCTATCCTCAATATGGTGCGTCATGCCTTCAAGCAGGCGCAAGGTTTTGACACAGCGGCATCGGAAAGGTGACTGAGTGAAATCTTGTAGATTTCACTCAGGCACTTTTCCGCAGAATTCCAGTGACAGAACGCCCCCCCCTGAGCCAGAACGCCCACATGAAACCTGAAGCAGGTTGCATGTGGCGCAGGGCTTTACAACGTGACGCTTCTACCTAGATGCGTCACGTTGTAAATAGGGCGCAACATGGCGCATGCTTTACGCCACCGCTGCTAATGGGTAAGGGGAGGTAGGGTTTGAGTGGCATCACCAAGCTCAGAGTAGGACTTTAAACAATTTTGTTCATGACAAAAACTAAAGACTCAAGACTATATAACACACTTAGGTGATACAATGATATTAGAATTTAATCTTTTATTATTCTCTTTATCAGTATTTTTTTGTAAAAAATGTTTTTCCTCTTTTAAATATATTTACAAAAAACGATATATCACATATATTTACATAATCAGTTATCTCCACATGATGTATACATTTGTATTAGATGTTATACATATATTTAATCAAAAACCACTACTGTATTATTTTCCGAGACTACCCTGACTGAGGCTAATACATCTAGTGCAGATTCTGGACATTGGTTACAGCAACTTTTATATAGGAATTACAATACAATACACAAATTCATAGCTGTTATCACTGGTAATGATGTTTCTTGACTACCACCGCTGCGTCACAGAAGTGAGGCAACAGCGGCACAAATGTGGTGCACAGGGCTCGTAAATCTGCCCCTCAGTGTTTAAGGGCCCCTCATGAGAAGACCAGCTTAAGAGTCCAGGTTCTGGTCTACAGTGCCTTTTTACTTTTTTACTTTCTCCTAGGGCCAAGCAATCAACAGTTTCAGTGATCTGGATGGTCTTCAAGGTTCAACAATTATTGCATTAACATGAGTTGTTTGTCTTGTGATGGCATTCTCAGCTCTTTCACAATCATTTATTTTATATCTAACAGAGTGGTGTATGTTACATGGGAGGTGAATACAGATGAGTTAATACCAGACCGAGCACTGCTATCTGGGGAGGAAAATCCCAGTAGATGTCAGTTCTCTAAGCTGGATACCTGCCAGAGGAACAAGCCTTCAAGTCATCTTTTCGACTCAGAGATGATATAAACCCATCTTCTTGTCACTTAGGGGCATGTCAACAAGGCGGCGCTAAAAAATTATCGCCGTTTTTGCGGCCGTTTCGCCCGCAATGCGGCGATAATTTTAACGCCCTATTAGCAAGGACACGCTAACGTGTGAATCCATGCTTCTTCACACTTTCCTTCAATGCCCAGCTTTGCATCTCTAATGAGAAGCAAAGTGGGCGTTCCTCCCCAGGATAATGGGAGAAATGTCGCTAAGCGACATTTCTCCTGTTATCAAGCATCACGCAAAGCAGCATAGCGACAGGAGAAGTAGCGATAACCTCTGTTAACGCTACTTTCCTTACACCTGCTTTGACACTAACTTAGCCATGATATCCTATGGAAGGTGGATATCATGGCTAAGTATGTGTGGCCCTATCAGCAAGCTATCTCCTAAAGTTGTGTGATTATTGCTGGATTTCCAGCGATAATCACACAGTTAGGTAGCTTGCGCTCTGAATTTTTATCGCTGTGGAGATAAGCGTCGCTGATAGCCACTATCTCCACGATAAAATTCAGAGTTGGGTGGCGATAATGATCCTAGTGCTAAGTGCGCTTAGCGATAATTATCGCCCAATCTTGATGATATGCCCCTTGGCTTCTAGAACTTCAACCGCTCACTGATGCATCATGTACGGACATACTTCTGAGCCTTGGCTACAAAAGGAACACAGCACATGGGCACAAACATGTTTTTGGAACTGAGGGGCATATTAGCAAGAACATTGTTAAAATTATCGCTGTTTTAGCTGCAGGAAACTGCCGCTAAGACGGCGATAATGGGCTTGCTAATATGCGTTATAGAATTCCAATAGAAGCCCAGGTTAGATGTGCAGGACATCTAACCTGGGCTTCTATTGGAATTCTAAAACGCATAATAGCAAGCCCGTTATCGCTGTTTTAGCGGCAGTTTCGTGCAGCTAAAATGGCGATAATTTTAACAAGGTTCTTGCTAATATGCCTCTAAATTCTGCAGACACTTAGGCAGGAGGCAGGGAGGAGGGTGAGGTTAAAATTTAATGGAAGATCAGGGAAATTCCAAAATTTGCTGCACTTGGGCAGACAGTGACGGTATGCTTTATAAAGCTACACAATATATCGAAATGAGAGAGCAGCCCTCACCTGACTCTAAAAGAAAAACAAAAGTAACAAAAGTTTTAGGAATGCACCGGGGAAAACCTTCAGGTGCTCACTCTGGGAATGGTGTGCCTCTAGTCCTGCCAGTTCTGCTTTACAAGTCTGTTGAAGAACTTAACTTTGTGCAACAACGTTAGAGGCCTAACAAAGAGGTTGCTAAAGGTATTGAAAGGACAGCTGCAAGCAGCATGAATATCATAAAAGGCGGCTGAGGGGCGGTGCTGGAGCTGCGGGCATAATGTGTTGGAACTTAGAAACTGCAAACCTAAGCAATACTGAGCCTGGTTACTGGTGGGAACCATAAAAGTGACACAATGAAATACTGCAGGCTAGGAGGTAAGGCGGCTGCAAACCCAGCACACACACAGAGCCTGGCAGGTGGAGCGGCGTCAACCCGCCAACTACAAAAAAATCTAAACTTTATCAAATAGAAGCCATGCAGAACTCCTGCGGGGGGATGTTGTAAGTCAAAACCTCACCACATGAAGTGCAAGCTTGTGCCAAGCTGAGCTAAAGGATGAAAAGGCTGTTTGTGGGAACCCGCCGCCAGAGGAATGGATTCACGAGTCCCTTTTTCCCCTTTGCACTGCCTTTCTTTAGGAGCATAACAAGAAAAGCCAATCAGTATCCCGGCCAGGCACAGCAAAAACATGGTTCGACCATAGGACAGTGGAAAGTATCTGAAACAAGATGAAACCAAACATTGGGGAAACCAGTAGGCCTGGCATTGTTGCTAGTCTTTTGACTTTGCCAGTACTTGGTTTTTTTTCATATTGCTTTTGTAAAGCTTTCTTGTTAGTGGAGCTGCCGGGCGTTCCTTATCTATATAAATGTAAAAAAAATGCATACAATTAAAAATCTTTTTGTCTCTAAAAAGATTCATTTGTGGACTCTTCCTGAAAGGGACCTGCTTTGTGTGTGGATGTGCTCCTTGTGAAAGAGCTGAATGACGTCGCTCACAGTGAAGTCGGCCAATGGCTCTAATGGGCCAATCCTCTATGCTGTAGCAGGTGGAAGAAAAATGTGACTGGCCGATTGAGGGCTGACTGAAAGCCCCTATAAGTAAGTATATTACATGTATAATTTTAGTAAAATCAAAAGGTCTTGGCTAACACCAGCCCTAAATAAATAAAAGACATGGGGGCATATTACCAACCAATAGAGATAATTTTAGTCTCTAACTTATTTAGAGACAAAAATTATCGCCGCAAATCGGCGAGTTTATTATCGCAGATAAACCTTGCTATTAGCAAGGTTTATCGCAAATGCGATAAAAAACGGCCGCAATGCATGAATATCGCAGAAAAGTCAGCGATATTCATGCATTATCGAGCAAATGCTCTTAGCCATGTTATCCACCTCCCATTGGATAACATGGCTAAGAACTGCTCCTGGGCAAGTGTTAGCTTTTGGAGATATTCGCGCTTAGCGCGAATATCTCCAAAAGTTGGTAATAGGAGATAGCGATGTTAGCGACTGTTTTCAGTCGCTAACATCTTGGCACGCCCACTTTGCATGTCATTAGTGATAAATATCACTGACATGCAAAGCGGGGCCCAAGATGGTCACTATCTCCTATTAGCTGTCGCTAACCGGTGTTAGCGACAGCTTGGTAATAGGGAGATAATTTTATCTCCGCTTTCTTGGCTTTTAAAGCCAAAAAAGCGGAGATAAACCCCCTTGATAATATGCCCCATTGTTGGTAGCATACAAAATGAAATACTAGAAATAATCGTGCCTAAGCACTGTTACTATTTTACATTTCTAATAATGACATGTGAATTATACCATCAAGCCTTTGGTGTATTATGTTGTTTTTGTCTACATTTTTCACCTTCTTTCGTTGATGAGCAGAAGACAGAGCTGCTTTTAAAGAGCGAGCAGTGCTTGCCTCTTCCTGTCTCCTGTGCAGTGCCATCTTAACACTGGGCAGTTACACGTGGCCCCTCGAGCATATGGGCCCCCATGGAGACCAGAATTTAACACTAATTTTCCATTAAACATGTTTATTCCTGTGAGTGGTTGTGTAGGCAGGGCCCAGTGCACTGCTTTGCCCAGGGGGCTATAATGCTGTTAAGACGACCCTGCTCCTGAGTGCCTCCATAGAAGTCCAGGTTAGATGTCTAACCTGGGTATCTATGGGAATTCTATAGAGCATATTATCAAGCCCTTTATCTCCACTTTAGCGGCAGTTTCCTGCCAATAAAGCGCCGATAATTTTATCACCCCATCTTGATAATATGGCCCCCAGTTTCTTAAGCACAAGGGGGCCGATTCACAGAACTAACTTAAGACAAAATCCTAAACTTGCTACTTTTGGTATTCACAGAAGTTAGGATTTTGTCTTAAGTTTGTCTTAAGACAGACTTAAGACAGACTTAAGACAAAATCCTAACTTAAGTCTGTCTTAAGTCTGTCTTAAGACAAACTTAAGACAAAATCCTAACTTCTGTGAATACCAAAAGTAGTAAATTTAGGATTCTGTCTTAAGTTAGTTCTGTGAATCGGGCCCAGACTTTTAACCTAGATGCCATAGACAGACTAGCTCTTCCTGTCTCTGAGCTAGTCTGTCTATAGCTTCTAGGTTTAGTCTATGCACTTAAGAAACGACAATTTCCTAAAAGCAGGCAAACAGTACTAATCTATGCTATTGCATCCTTTCATGAGTAACCCTTGGAAATGCAGGAATGCATCAGGAGTAGGTCGCATCCTTTCATGAGTAGCCCTTGGAAATGCAGGAATGCATCAGGAGTAGGTCGCATCCTTTCATAAGTAGCCCCTGAAAATTCAGGAATGCATCAGGAGTAGGTCGCATCCTTTCATGAGTAGCCCCTGGAAATTCAGGAATGCATCAGGAGTAGGTCGCATCCTGTCATGAGTAGCCCTTGGAAATGCAGGAATGCATCAGGAGTAGGTCGCATCCTTTCATAAGTAGCCCCTGAAAATTCAGGAATGCATCAGGAGTAGGTCGCATCCTTTCATGAGTAGCCCTTGGAAATGCAGGAATGCATCAGGAGTAGGTCGCATCCTTTCATGAGTAGCCCTTGGAAATGCAGGAATGCATCAGGAGTAGGTCTCATCCTTTCATGAGTAGTCCTTGGAAATTCAGGAATGCATCAGGAGTAGGTCGCATCCTGTCATGAGTAGCCCTTGGAAATGCAGGAATGCATCAGGAGTAGGTCGCATCCTTTCATAAGTAGCCCCTGAAAATTCAGGAATGCATCAGGAGTAGGTCGCATCCTTTCATGAGTAGCCCTTGGAAATGCAGGAATGCATCAGGAGTAGGTCGCATCCTTTCATGAGTAGCCCTTGGAAATGCAGGAATGCATCAGGAGTAGGTCTCATCCTTTCATGAGTAGTCCTTGGAAATGCAGGAATGCATCACTGGTAGGTCACACCTCCTCACAGAAAGTGTTTGTGAAACAGAGTCATGCAATTTAGAATATAATTGCAGTGTTCCCTACCAGTAGGAGCTGAGCTGACATACAGCATTTTCTAATGCATTTATATTCTGTAGCCATCACAGAAAGGGCTCAGAATCTAATATTTGCAGATGCCGACACTGTCAGAAATACATGTGATTAAGATGTGACTTTGAAATACTCACTCTTCTTTTTTCATATTATTTTATATTATTCTTTCATGCTAGCGTATTTGTAGATGTGCCATTCATAAATCTTATGCTTTAAGGAACCCAAGTGCATATTCCAGACTCCCAAGATGACCTGACATGGTTATGTGCGTAATCAAATAAGTCAGACTTGTCTTTGTGAGTTATCTCTCTGCACAGGCAATCAGACATTTTTTCTGTAGGAACCCTGTATAATACACTTTAATCTGGGTGATTATGTAAAATTATAGGTGGGTCACTGTGAGTAATGGTAATATTTTTCACCAATGAGATCTGAGAGACATCCGAGAGAGGACTAGAGTAAAGCTCGAGTTGTCTATCAGGTCACGCAGAACCCCTTGAGAAAACATCCTTTATTATACATGGTAGTAGGACAGAATACCAACCACTAAAACATTGTGATACAAAATATATCATTGTATATCTATGAACAAAAAGGCAGCTTTACATACTTATGATGTAAAGTACAAACTTATTGACCACCAAAATATTGAGGGCATAATATCGACATGAAGTATATGTATTTAATTGTGATTAACATAAGTATAACTTTAAAAAATGTACATTATTTAAACAAATAGTATTGTATCAATCAATCAATGGCTTGTATAGCGCGACTACACACCCGTAAGGGTCTCTAGGTGTGGGGGCGGGGGTGAGTTGCTGGTCCATCAGAGTCACTGTGGTTCAGTTGAAGAGCCAGGTCTTGAGGTCCTTCCTGAATTGAAGTAGTGATGGAGATTGCCGAAGGTGGAGGGGCAGGGAGTTCCAGTGGTTTGCTGTGAGGTAGGAGAAGGATCTTACTCCGGCTGTGGTCTTGCGGACAGTGGCGTAGGAAGGGAGGTGCGCTAGGTGCGGGCCGCCCCGGGTGTCATCACTGAGGGTGACAAAATGGCAAAAATAAGCTTCATTTAAACTTAAGTTTAATTTAAGACAAAATCCTAATTTAAAACAAAATCCTAATTTAGGACAAAATCCTAATTTAATACAAAATCCTAATTTACGACAAAATCCTAATTTAGGACAAAATCCTAATTTAAGACAAAATCCTAATTTAAAATAAAATTCTAATTTAGGACAAAATCTTAATTTAAGACAAAATCCTACCTTAAGACTACTAAATGCCTTCTGTGTATACCAAAACTAGTAAGTTTAGGATTTTGTCGTAAATTATTTCTGTGAATTGGGCCCTTAAAAGGGAAATATTCTTGGAATGTTTCAATAAAATTAATACAAGTAGAGAACTGGGTCCTATTTGCACTTTTATTACTGATAGGATGTTGGACATTTTGGGGTCAATTCATAAAGGCATGTAAGAGTACGTGAACGAGTATGACTTCCCATACCCATGTATGATCTTTTGAATCAGCTCCATAGTCACGGGTACAGCTGCTCTTAACAGATGTACTTCTGCCCCTGCCTGAGTAATTACAAATGCCGCTGACGGCATTTATTGTGTCATTTCTTTAAAAAAGCAGCTTATGGCGATTCATAAGGCTGCCCAGAGAAACACATATATCATTACTGGCAGTAAAAAGTGAAAAGTGATGTCCCTCTAGATGTTGAAATCATCTGACCCCACAACGAGTAGCAGAGTATGAAAATCTGTCTCACAACGGCTACAGAATTTTGAAAAATTTCTGCAGCGTTGAAAGAAATGTGCAACTTTTTAGGAAATCCCCTAAAACCTGGATTTTAAATACACCATTTTTGTATTAATCTGTTAAATTGATTTTCCCTGAATTTTCTCTGAGTCCCAGATCTGGTGTTCATTAAAGGCTTCTGCTCTGCACGCAGGCCTTGCTTACATTTAAAGTCGCTCTTACATACTTTTCATAAGTTTTCATCTGCTGGCTGCCAAGACCCCCGCAGGAGAGCTGCGGGTTGCATAGCTGGGGGCTTTGCCAGTTATAAATTCACTAAGTGTGTGAAATAAAGGGCCCACACAAGTGTAAACCGGCCTCACAAGAACCTACTCAGTGTGCACTCGGAACCGGAAGTACAAGTCAGAGGTCGTCGGAAGTACAAGTCAGAGGTCATGTCCAGAGAGCGCGACCTATGGGTCATCTGCAAAGGCCGTGGAACATGTTCATTACTAATCAGGCGTGACCTAACTGTAATCCGGCTGAGGATTAAGTGGGACATATGTCATATCGAGGGTCACCTTGGACCCCAAATAGGTCCAGTGGGTTTTGAGATAAATTTACATATGTTAAATATTAATAGGATCCATTGACATATTAGGCATCCTGAAAAGTTGGTATGGAACCGTCCCTCTTGCATATCTGTGTGCCAAATGACTGTTGCACATCTGGCAACAATCACTGTCAAAGCCAATGTGTCCAGGGACAGCTTAAGGATTTTGGGGGCCCTGGGCCACACTTATTTTGGGGTCCCCTTTTCGGAACAGCTTTGAATTTATGATCCAGTTTCATCTCTTTCCTGCCCTCTTTGCCAGGTCACTGACAGTGCACAGGCACACTGGTCCAAATTCTAAATGTGTTTAAATCTAATACTTAGGGATAGTGATGTGTGTTCTCAATATTGTAACTCAGCAGCAGCTCACTGATAACACTGTTTATAATCTCTGTGACAGATGAATATGTGCGGTCCTGTTTTGATCTAAAATAAACTTTTTTTATGGATGTTGCATCAAACATAAACACAGCATTTGTCTGTAATAGACTCTCACATATCACCAACATTAAAAATAAATTACAAGATAACGGTATTTGAATTAATTTGTTTAAGAATAATACAAGTTCATCCAGTAGCGGCCGGTGGTGGGAGTGCTGTGGGGCGGTGGGGTGGGCAGGGGAGGAGCAGCGTGTGGGGTAGTAAACTACGGCATATGACAGAGCAGAGGTAAGTAAACCATTAAATAAATAAAACTAATATCAGTGCGCACGCTGCATTGCCAAATGCGAGGCGGCACGCGCATCAAAATTAATTTGATTTATTTATTTGTTTACTTACCTCCGTTGGACCTTACTCCATAGTTTACTACTCCCCACCCTGCTCCACCCTGCCCCGCCCCACTGCCCTGCAGCACTCCTAGCACCAGTTGCTACTGAGTTCATCAGGGCAAGACTCTGCAGAACAGAGCTGCCTCTAGAAGGGGGCCCCTGAAAGGCTGGGGCCCTGGACCAGAGTCCGCTTTGCCCATGACTTAAAACGTCTCTGAATGGGTCTCAATTTAATGAGCTAAAGTAGGAAGTGTAGTGCCGTCACCCATCATCACAGGAAGTGACATCACTGAATCTCTCATCATCCACCTTGTCAGGAAGTGACATCACTGAACTTCCAATCATCCATCTGGATAGGAAGTGACATCATGGCACTCTGGACTCCTCCCCCTCCAAGTACCTACTTAATGGCATCTGCATCATGGACGCACAGCAGACACATGTGGCAGGTGCGCCTAAGGTGGACTAAAGGCAAGCCCCCCTATGCCCGTCCGTGCTTGGACCATGCCCTGCGCCAGGAACCTTGGTCTGATCACTGCCCAGTGATACTCTGCAGCACTCCTTCGGTTGCTAAACCCCAGACATTGTTCCCCCCACTGCTGCTGCACTGCACCTCACACCACGGTTAGGAGCTTTCACCTATACCCACTGCTGGTTCTCTAGCAGCCACCCACCTACAGTCCCATGCAAATACAAACAACACCCTCAACACCCCTTTCCAACACACACCACACAAGCACCAATAATGCTTACACTCTCACCCTACACCACACGCCATAGCAAACCGACATGTGAAAACACCCACTCGCATGCATACTTCTCAACAGGTGATCAGTCAGCAAACACACAACTGACATCCTCTTCATCACAGAGACCTGGCTCAACCCCTAATCGGCTCCTGACATCGTTACAGCATTCCCAAGGGGCTACAAGATCACTCAACATCACCGCCTTCACAAGCAAGGAGGAGGACTCGCTATCATCTACAAGGAATCCATCAAATGCGCAATATCCAAAGAGAACAGCACCCAATTCATGAAACATCTTCACTTCAGGCTGCAAATCTCCAAATAATTCACCCTGAACTGAACCCTCGCCTATTGACCACCCAGACCTCAAGCCATCTTTACCATCATCATCACTGACCTTGTCGCTCCTCTCATCATTGACTCTAGAGTCTAGATTTTCAACAGCACTCTCATAAACTTGGGCAACGTTGAACACTCCGTATGACACACACTGGACCCCATCTTCACCACTACTGACAGCCTTAAAAACTCAACCACACAGCCCACATGGACCGACCACTCCATCATCCACTTTGAAATCAACACACCTCAAGTCAACACCCCTACCAGGTTCAACACTCCGAGCCAAATCTGGAGCAAAATCACAGAAGCAGACTGGCTCAGAGCCATCAGCACTGATCAACCTAGCCCCACAGACCACCTCGACAAGAACATCAACAAAGTCAACATCTGGATCAAGAACTGCACATACTTTCTTGCACCCATCAAATCCAATAAGCATAGTAGTTCAAACAAGCAGACCAGCTGGTACACAGAAGACCTCCGAGACACCAAACAACACTGTAAATGGCTAAAAAGGAAATAGAGATCCGGCCACAACACCACTGACAGAACTAACTACTACAAGGCTGCACTCAGACACTATCACCAGCAAATTGGGGACACCAAGAAAAAGCACTAGTGCACCACATAGAAGGAAGCTCCAACAGCTGCAAGAAGATATTCTTGATCATTAAGGATTTCACCTTAGCCTCCACCACTGAATGAAATGAAATGAAATGAGGATTTGTAAAGCGCGTTGGCTACCCAGGGGCGTCCCAGCGCTGTGAAGAGATTGAGTTGAGCCGGAGAAGCTGGAATAAGAGAGGCTGAGTGAGGAATTAAGCCAAAGTTTTGCTGAAGAGCCAAGTTTTAAGAAGTTTACGGAAGGTGAAAAGGTTAGGTTCTGATCTGATAGGGAGGGGAAGGGAGTTCCAAATCCTGGCTAGGTTGTAAGAAAGCGATCGGCCTCCACACCTGGCCTTCCTAATGCGTGGTACTGAGGCGAGGTGGGAGGTCGTGGATCTGAGTGAACGAGAAGGCTGGTAGGCTTTCACCAGGGGGGAGTTGATAGAGGGGCCTGTTCCCCAGTAGGAGCGGTGTGCAATGCACATGCTCTTAAATTCGATTCTGGATCTCACCGGGAGCCAGTGAAGGTCCCTCAGTCTGGCTCTGACTGAGGTCCAGCGAGGAATATCCAGGAGAATTCTTGCCGCGCAGTTTTGAATGACCTGGAGTCTATTAAGTGTTGGTTGTGGGGCCCCAAGATATAGGGCGTTCCCACAGTCGAGACGGGAGAGGACCAATCCTTGAACCATAATCCGTCTTGAATGGAACGGAAGGAGAGGGAGAATTTTACGGAGTAGTTTCATCAGCCCGAAGCAGGTGGCAGCAAGCTTGGTAGCTTGATAGTTGAAGGTTAGAGTATGGTCTAGCCAGATGCCTAGGCTCTTGATTTGCTCATTGGGTTGCGGGGGACTTCCTAAACAGCGGGGCCAGATAGGATAAATGGATTTAGCGATGTTATTTCCAAGGAGCATTATCTCTGTTTTGTCCCCGTTGAGCCTGAGACAAGAGCCAGACATCCAAGCAGCGACGGCTTCCAGGCATGTGTGTAAACTGTGATGAGAGTTCAGGGGGGGGGGTCCAGTGCTACCACTAGCTGCGTGTAGTCCGCATAAGTGACGATCTTCACACCGAATGGGCGGACGACATCAGCTAGGGGGCGTAGGTAGACATTAAAAAGGGTAGGGCTCAGGGAGGAGCCCTGAGGCACTCCACAATTAAGGGGTCTACTGGCAGAGGTGAAATCTCTCTCAAAGATTTGGAAGGATCTGTCTGTGAGAAAAGACCTCATCCAATTAAGTGCTGTGCCTGACACTCCTATTTTGTCGAGGCGATGGAGTAGGATGTTATGATTGACAGTGTCGAAGGCGGCACTTAGGTCGAGTAGGACGATGGCCGTGGACCCGCCATCGTCCAGGATCCTTCTTGCCTCCTCCGTCACTGCAATCAAAGCAGTCTCCGTACCATGACGGGGCCTTAAGCCGGTCTGAGAGAGGTCTAGTATGTTATTTACTTCCAAGAAGTCAGTGAGAACGGTGTTAACATGCTTCTCAAGACGTTTACTGAGCCACGGCAGGAGGGAGATGGGTCGATAGTTAGCGGGGTTAGATTGATCGAGACTGGGCTTTTTTAATAAAGCTTTGACCATTGTTCTTTTCGATGGAGGTGGGACAATACCAGTATGGAGGGAGGAGTTGAGCAGGTCTTCGATGGTGGGCGAGATCAGATGGGTTATCTGGGTGAGAGTACTGGGAGGAGCTGGGTCGATAGGTGATCCTGATTTAACCTGTCCCATGAGTTTTTCCAGGTTAATAAGTTCTAATGGGGGAAAGCTATTGAGAACACAAAGGGGAGCTGTCGTGCAGCCTATGTTGACGGAGTCTGTGGACGAAGTAACAGGGGGGGGAAAGAAGAGTTGATGGTTTCTATCTTCTGGTAGAAAAACTCAGCTATTTCCTCGCAGTGGGTCTGGGTGTTATTGTGATGCTTTGGGGCCTCTGGAAGTTGCAGAAGGGATTTGGCTATCCTATCTCCCTAGGTTTGGACGCTGCCTTCTCGATCTTAAGTTCAAAATATTTAGCCTGAGCTAGATGAATATCTACTTTGTAGTTTTTAATTGCCGTTCGATAGCTCGTCTTGTCTGCTGGGAGGTAACTGAGGCGCCATTTCCTCTCAAGTCTTTTACAGACACGTTTGGCCTCTCGTAGATCACTCGTATACCACGGGGCTGTAGGATTGCCCCGCTTAGGATGGGAATTTTTTAGTGGTAGTACTATATCTAGGGAACTGGTGATCCATTTATTATAGTTCTCGTTATCTTGAGTGGGGGTGGATGTGTTGATGGGTTTGGTATCTTGTAGGAGATCCTGCCACTCAGATAAAGGGAGTTTAGACCAATTGCGGGAACGTTGAGTCATCGGGGGTTTGGGGGGGAAGTGAAGGGGCAGGGTCCAGGTGAGCGGGATGAGGAAGTGGTCAGACCAGGGAAGGGGGGAAGGATTTCCAACGTGAAGGTTTTTGCAGTTGCTGAAGACAGGGTCTAAAAGATGTCCTTTTTGGTGAGTAGGCCCAGTAACACGTTGGTGTAATTCGAGGGCAATTAAACTTGAGGATAGTTCTCTGGCTGTAGAGTCATTTGGGTCATCTAGGTGGATGTTGAGGTCACCCAAGATTGTAAAATTGGAAGAGCTAACTGCGAGAGATGCCGCTATCGAGGCAAGATCCAGAAGAAACTGCCCTTGTGGTCCTGGCGGACGATATATGAGTATACCCGAAAAGGTATGTGTGGCGCTGAATTTTATAAAAAAAGGAAGACATTCACAATCCGTGAAATTTACAGGGGTGCTAGTGACAACGTACTCTGATTTATGGATTACTGCCAGACCACCGCCAGTGCCTTTTTTGCGGTCTAGGCGGAGTATTTGATAACCAGGTGGAAGTGCTTGTACCAGGTCAGGTTCAGAGTGTTCCTGTAGCCAAGTTTCTGTGGCGAAAATAACGTCTGGGCTTATCTCCTCCAACAATAGGGAGATTTCCGTGGAGTGTTTGGGGAGTGAGCGGCAGTTAAGCAGCAACATCAAAATTGATGTGGGTTTCTTTACACTGTGGTAGAAATGGAATCCACACTGATTACAAGCGGAATGTTGGACAGAGAGGTCCCATGTGTGTAAACAGGGTGACCCAACTGTCTGGTTTAATTGGCGCAGGAGCTGCGAATGGTAGGTGATGGTCTGGCATGAGCATTCAATCAATCAATCAATCAATCATTGCTGCCTCCTAACAATTTTACGACAAACCTCTATATCTTCTTCCACAACAAAATCAAAAACATCCACAGCAAACTTGCACGCCAACCCAACCTCAGAGAACTCATTGCTAACCTACCCACCACCAACCAAGACGGCAAACTGACCGATGGACACCCTCCACCCACCAGAAGCAACACAGCAGCAATCATGCATACCATCCACTCAGGTGCCCCAATGGACCCATACCTCACCACATCTACAATCTGGGAACATCACCAATCAGCACCACCCTGACCCACACCATCAACACCTCCATCACATCCGCCACTTTCAAAGATGAATGGAAACTTGCAGAAATCAAGGCCATCTTCAAGGAGCCCACAGCCGACCCAAAATCAACTGAGTAACTTCTAACCCATCTCCCTGCCCCCCTTCACACAAACTGATTGCGAAGGCAATTAACAAGCAACTCACAGGCCACCTCGAACTTCACCTTCTTCTAGACAACAAACATTCAGAATTCCAAAAGTCCCACATCACCGTAACAGCACTCATTGCAGCCACCGACGACACTCAAATTATCCTGTAACAACGTGAAAGAGAGGCCCTCATCCTGCTCGACCTCTCCATGGCCTTCGTCACTGTCTCCCACAGCACCCTCAGCATAAGACTCCACGAGATTGGGATACAAGGTTCAGCTTTCAAATGAATATGTTTCTTCCTCACGGGAAGAAACCAAAGGATTAGGCTGCTACTCTTCACATCAGAGGCCAAGAACCTGATATGCTGTGTCCCACAGAGACCATCCCTCGGCAACACTGTTTTCAACATATACATGACACGGCTCGTCAACATCATCCGATCACCATCATCTCCTATGCCAATGACACCCAACTCACCCAACTCATCCTCTCCCTGAAAGACAAGACAAACACCTCCAGAACCAACTTCACCAACTGCATGAACATGATAGCAGACTGGATGCAAACCAACTGCTTGAAGCTCGACTCTGACAAGACAGAAATACTGGTCTTTGGCAACAAGACCTCCCTATGGGATTCTTCCTGGTGGTTGTTGGAGCTAGGACCAATGCCTGCACCCACAGACCACAGAAGAATTCTAGGGATTGTCCTCAATAACAAACTCAACATGATGGCTCAAGTCAACGCAGTGTGCACCTCCTGCTTCCACATCCTATGCATGCTCTGAAATATCTTCAAATGGTTGCCTCTACACCAGATGGACAGTTATACAAGCCCTCATCACCAGCAGACTGGACTATTACAGCACTCTCAAAGCCGGAATCTCCCAACAGCTACTACAAACACTCCAGACCATCCAGAATACCGCTGCAAGACTCATACTTGACCTCCCATGGTGCACCCACATCACCTCAGGAAGCTTCACTGACTACTCATTCATAAGTGCAGTCAATTCAAACTTCTCACACTCACAAACAAAGTCCTACACAGCACAGGGCCAGAATACTTGAACAGCCTCTTACACATTCACCAACCCACCAGACACCTATTCTCTGCCTCACTGTCACTCGCACACATGCTCTGCATCTGCAAAAGCAAACTGGAGGTCACTCATTCTCCTACATCACACCCAAAACATGGAACGACCTCCCTCAAACGATCAGAGCCTCCTCCTCACTTACTGAGTTGCTCAAGAAGCTCAAGCCATCTTGCTCAAGCGCCTGGATACCCTCTCAGTGATTACTGTGCTATACAAATCAACAAACGATAAAATAGCAAGACACACCAAAGTTAGTTGCAGGAACATACACAGAAGGCTATATGTGTAAAGAAGTCCCTCATTCAGTTCAACCAAAGTACTTGAGTGGAGGGGGAGGATGCAGCCAAACAGCCAATAGCATTATGTGAAAGCTGAATAGTCAACTGGGCTCAGACGTGATTGACAAATTCTCTAGCCAATCTATAAAGAGGCTGATCGGAAAAAAAACAATGATTGAAAATGGTAGATCAAAAGTTTGCTCTATTTACATTGTTAGCAATAAGTCTGTTTGAGAGCTAACAAAACACGGAGCTGAAATTAAACGTACTTGAAATTCAATGATTTAGATGCAAAGTTTTGAAAGGAGAGATTACATAGTGTGTGCTTCTCTCTCTACAATAGCCTACCTCAAGAGTAGACACCTCTTGCCCTTTAGAAGAGATTTTAATGTTAAGACTCGTCCTCCCCTTTCCTGAGTCTGAGCTGCGTGTAAATCAAAACATTAGCCCAACAGCACCCCTAGAACTTTGTGATGACCAGTCTTGTTTTATGGAATAATTCCACACTTGTCCAAGAATTGCCAGCTTGCAAAAATTAACAAGAACGTTCTGCACCTTTAAAAGAGCTGGTGCTGAGGAGCCAAAAGTGTCAATACAGGCAATTGAATCATATCTGGGCCTAGGATACTGGTAGCTGTCTGGGCGCGAACTGCACACCTCAGATCACCAAACTGCGATTCACAGAACTAACTTAAGACAAAATCCTAACCTTACTACCATTTTGGTATTCACAGAAGGCACTTACTCATTTCAGTATTCACAGAAGTTAGGACTCCTAACTTTAGGACTCCTAAATGCCTTCTGCGAATACTGAAAGTCTTAAAATTAGGATTTTTCTCAACTTTACTACTACTGAACTGAGAAAAATCCTAATTTTAAGACTTTCGGTATTCACAGAAGGCATTTAGGAGTCCTAAAGTTAGGAGTCCTAACTTTACTACTACTAAATTGAGAAAAATCCTAATTTTAAGACTTTCGGTATTCACAGAAGGCATTTAGGAGTCCTAAAGTTAGGAGTCCTAACTTTACTACTACTAAACTGAGAAAAATCCTAACTGTAAGACTTTCAGTATTCACAGAAGGCATTTAGGAGTCAGAAAGTTAGGAGTCCTGACTTTACTACTGCTAAATTGAGAAAAATCCTAATTTTAAGACTTTCGGTATTCACAGAAGGCATTTAGGAGTCCTAAAGTAAGTGCCTTCTGTGAATACCAAAAAGGTAGTACGTTTAGGATTTTGTCTTAAGTTAGTTCTGTGAATCGGGCCCTGCATTTCCAATAAGCTCCTGCAGAGCAGGTGTTTTCTCATCCTTTATAAAGAGAAGAGATATTTTTGACCATGATAGGAGGTCTCACACTAAACTCTAGGGGGGAGCAAGATCTTTAGTGACCATTACAGCATCTTCCCATATAAGCCAAATTCCTTCATGGCAAGCTTCTTTAAAGTTAATTCGGGTACATCTGTCTTTATGGTGACCACTATAGTGTATGCAATATTGGGAGGGTAGGATATGGTTTGTTGAACGAATGAGCATGAATGTTAGTGTGAGAGGCCAGTATGCAAGTGTGGTCAATTTGTAGGGGTTATACAAATGTATGTGAATGACACAGATAGCAGTGTCTATGTTTAAAAAAAATGCATATGTTGTCTTTTTGCAACAGATGAAATTGTAAAATTCATATAAAAGGAATATCGAACGATAAAAGTTGTACATACAAAACCAATGCCTTTTACTCGTTTTGATACAAATGTTAAAATAATGATTTCTAAATAAATTTTATGTATACAAATAAAATAAAAATTGCAAGTTTGTTATGTACTCATTGCTAATAGCCCAATATAGCTGTAGTCAGCCTGTATAAAAGCAATATAAGCCTAGTGGGAGTTCTCTGTGTTGAATGCCCACACTGCATACATTACCTGACGCAAGTATAATGTGTTGCAGTGGTTTACAAAGTGACTCATCTGCCTAGATGCGTCACTTTGTAAAAATGGCACAGTGTGGCGCATTTTTTGTGCCGCCACAGCGTTACAGAAAGTGACACAACAGTGGCGTCAGGCCTTCATAAATAAGGCCCAAAAAAGGTCACTGTCAAGGTTAAAATGTTTGAAAATATCATCCCGTATTTCAGAATGCTATTGCTTACGGCAATCGGATATTCCTTCGTAGCGTTGGGATACACTTCAAAAACATTCTCACCAGCAAGTGAAAATATGTTTCATGTGCCCAACATTGGGCAATTCCAGTGTGCTCTGCCTTTTAGATTCAAAAAGACTTATTCTAGAAAAAAAGTTTAGAAAACTTACAGCAAATGGAGTAGAGAGTTGAAGTGAAAGAAACTCGATTATTCCATATTAGTTTAATTAAAAAATTGGAGCACACATAGCTGGTATGCAGGTAGGCGCTAGGTCTGGAGCATAGCTGAGACTCTGGTCCCTCTTTCTGTGATGTCAATGAGGTCAAAGGTCATTTGCTGTCACTTCCTGTCTATCATCTGTTCAAAAGAATATTACTTCTGCTGCCCAAATGATTTTGTTGAATGATGAGTTTGCACCGGATGGCGAATTCCAAATGTAAAATTGGATGCAAACTAGGCGAGTGGGACATGACAAGAATCCCTGCCACTTTATAAAATTGCTCTTTCATCCAATCTCCCTTGACATTTCCCTGCACTGTGCCCATGAGTGTCGAGGTCTGATGCTCTGTGTTACCTAGGCTATCCTGATCTGGTTCTTATTAGACAGGTTGCCTCTCCGAGTGTTTACATCACTGACAGTCCGAGAGAACATTAGCGGCTTGTCTTCCAAATAAACAGCAGGAGTTTGGTCAGTGGCCAGGAATATTTTTTCCGCTTCTTTTACGCTCTTCACGGAGGGCTTCTCATTTGTTTTGCCAAGTGACCTCACTGCGGGTTCAAAACCCTGCCAGAATACTTGATGGCACTAGTCAGAGCCTGAAACAATAAGTACCTGCGCTCTGAGGAATCCTCATTTGTTGGTCATTTATTCAAGCCAATGCTTCACACACCTACAAGCCGTAGGTCACGAGATCAAAATCTTTCGGAGAGGACCAATTCTGATATTTTTCATGGAGGAAAGGTTTTTCCAGTTTCATGTGGGGGGGCTCATTTAAAAAGATACTCAATTTACCATGTGATTCTCCCTTTTTTATGTCTCGCCTAAGCAGCGCGGATGTGCTTCATAGGAGGTGACCTCTTGAAATCGATTAGCTTTTTAGCCCAAAAACGTGCACGCTTTGCATTGCTTTCAATGGCAACGCATGCACGTTTTGCGATTTCCTTGAGGGAGAGAGCTTCGGCAACATCTGTTTGTAATTATCACGCCTGCTGTGCTCGCTCCCGTAAGGTAAACAAACGCTGTAGATGTGGACTTACACTTTCGCGGCCGGGGGCCGCGCTTGTCTTTCAGCGCTTGTCTTTAATTAGTTTCTGGTCCTGCAGGCACTACATGCAGCGCCATGCCCATTATGTTAAACAATGACAGCTGCGGCCGATTCAGCACATCCGCTTTCATCTTCGCCCTGTCAAACATGCAGCCAGCCCTTAAACAATTGCAGCAGTCCCCGCTTTCATCTTTTCAACAGGGGCGCCGCGCTATAAATATCAGCACAGCGCCTGGTTTTGTATAATTTTTCTTGTTTCCTTTGCAATGGCGGCGCGCGTAATATTTACAAAAAGCGTGACTCACCCGATTTATTTTAATTGAGTGCTCTGGCATTTTGTTCAGGTCTCTTTTGCATTTTCGTCTCGGCTGTACACCTTGTTTAATGTTGTAAAAAGGTGCCCAGGGGGTTTGGCAAAAGTATACATTTGCTGCATGAACAGCAGCTGTCGCGCCAGCCAGCCCACTCCCAGCGGGAGTTTATTCAACAACGCACACAAGCTGAAGCCTCAACAGCGCACACAAGCCGAAGCCTGGGAAGCACTTCAGAAGGAAGGAAGGGATCACCTAATGGTGAGTGGGTTTAGGTTATGCAAGAAGAGGTTCTGTCCATCCCGGAATAGTACGCTCTGCTGCACGTCTCTTGCTTTACGATAACTTCCTCTCCTTGGCTCTACACAGAGCTGTTAATAGGTCCCCACTTTAATCTTTTCAACAGGGGTGCCGCGCTATAAATTTCAGCATGGCGTCCGGTTTGGTCTCATTTTTCTTGTTTTATTTGCAATGGTGGCGCGCGTAATTTTTAAAAAAATGCGTGGCTCGCCCCTTTTGTTTTAATTGACGAGTGCTCTGGCATTTTGTTTAGCTCTTCTTTGCATTTTCGTTCGCTGTACACCTTGTTTTTTTTTTACCATGAAGGCGCCCTCTCATGTTCGGCAGCAGCTAGTGAATCTCCTATCTGTGGCCGAGGCCGGCAAAAAAGCATGAGCAGGGCCGGCTGTAGCACTCCTGGCGCTTGGTGCAACTATCCCTTTTGGCGCCCCCACACCCAATGACCGCCTCATCAGATTCTCTCACTCCCACTGGGTGAAAATGCCCCTCATCTCGCCAATCATAAGTTGTTGCTGAACACACCCCCTGAGGTCAACCCAGTGCGGCTGCAGGGGTCGCACTGCCCTAAAGCCAGCCCTGAGCATGAGGATCCCCTTTTGAAATGATGTTCCCTGTATCTTTATGTGGGATCAAGTACACTCACCCCATTTGCCTCCACCAACACTAAATCGCTCTGTTGTGTCCCTGGCATGTTATCACAGAATGTACACCAGTCGCTTTGCTGTGAGGTATGCCAGTTTTTTTGTAGCATAGTAAAGGCAGACTGGTGGAGGCAGACAGGACAGTGACGGCAACACAAGCTGAGGTATGTGGGGACAAGGGGACAATACCAGTTTCAACACATGGTGCCCCTGCAGGTCCCATCTCTTTTTATGTGTTTGAAATGCCATGACGCTAGCCCTGCCTGAAGTGCCATTCTGCACATCACCTGTCTGAACTTGCAGAGGGCAGAGCAGATGGAAGCGGGACATGGAGTATCTGGTTGGTGGGTTATTCCCCAATCCTTTAGTTGGCTGCATTGCTGATCCAGACCTTTATGCCACTGCTGCCCTCAGACATGCAAGTGGCTCTTCTATAGGCCTGAATGTAATTCTTTAAGTGGGCACGCACTGGCGAACCACATGCATGTGCACGGATTTATTTTGAAATGGGCAGTACCAAAACCTTTAAGGTGAGAGTGTTGGTCATGAGTAAATGCACGGTAGTATTTCCATTTGAAACACTCACTGCGTGGGAGCGTCATATATTTTGTAATTCTGTGTTTAGCAGCATCAAACAAGATGTTTGTCTTTTCCTAGCACAAAAGTCAGTGTGATGAGACTGTAGTTCGCCAACATAAGACGTGTTTTTATGGGAAAAACCTGTGTTATCAAATGGCAGCTGCTCTGCGTTGGACTGCACAAAGATAAAGCATCCATTGTGATGAAAGATTTGTACAATAACACTTTCGGTGAATTTGACAAGAGTACATCCATTGGAGATGCACGTTTGCCCTTACTGTGCAATTAAAATTAGTGCACAGTGAGGGCTGGCGGTGCTCTACGTGTATGTGAACACGTTTCAACAGTTGATGGCTGATTTCTTTTTCAGAGTTTGATCTTGGAGAATGGAATGAGTACATCAACCTGTGTATCAGGGCACAATTTGAATTCACCTACAATTTACAAGTCGGCTTGTATATATATATATATATATATATACCAACACACTCGTTCACGATTCACAAGAACGAAGTCCAGGCCACCAACAGTTTTCAAAATCCGGATTTATTCACAGCTTTACTCGACGCGTTTCGGGAATTGCCTTCCCTTTCTCACGAGAAAGGGAAGGGAAGGCAATTCCCGAAACGCGTCGAGTAAAGCTGTGAATAAATCCGGATTTTGAAAACTGTTGGTGGCCTGGACTTCGTTCTTGTGAATCGTGAACGAGTGTGTTGGTATGTGAAGGGATTGGCGATCCCGTCCGTGGCCCGCCGCTGAAAGAGGCCACTACAGCTTGGCGCCAAAACTTTTGCTGGAATATATATATATATATATATATATATATATATATATATATATATATATATATATATATATATATCTGTACAGTACTCCTACTGGTCGACACTGGACACCGACTCCCCAAACGTAGGTACAGACTACAAAACAGCGCTCGGATTATTTCCAAAGTGGTTTAATGTTCATCTGTCCCCAGCAAATATATATATATATATATATTTTATATGGATTCCCATCGTTACAAATGTATTTTTCGAATAATAAAAAAAAGAACGATATAGATTGAACATGTATATGGCAGTGTGTATTGTGGTGTCTTTCATTGTGTATTGGCACTGCATGCTTTTTCTCCCATAGCATGTATGAATTACATTAACTGCATACAAAAGCAACACACAGGCAGCGAGTCTATCTACAAAACCTGTTTATCAAAGAGAGAAACACATAAAGAACAAGCATTGGCATAACCAATAGGTCTCGCCTTTGGGACCTTATAAGTATTTAATTATGCAGACTAATATCCTTGGTGCAACATTAACTGTTGCATGGCTAAACACTTAGGGGCAGATTTATGATGGCCTTGCGCCGCCGGTGCGTCACTTTATTTGACGCAACGGCGGCGCAAACAATGCGCCCTATTTACAACGTGACGCAAAAGCCCTGCGCCATAGGAGGCGTTCCTGCGCAGAGGGGGCGTTCCTGCGCAGGAACGCCTCCTAAAAGTGGCTGAGTGAAATCTATAAGATTTCACTTAGTCACTTTCAGGACAATGCTGCGCCAAAACCCTGCGCCAGCTTGAAGCAGGCGTAGGTCTTGACGCAGCATTGTGGAGATGGGGCACCCCCGAGCCTTGCTGGAGCTGCATCGTGCTTGCGACGCAGCTCCAGCAATGCGCCACCTTTACGGCACAGATGCGTCACGCATCTGTGCCGTTTTTGCCCCATGGTGCGCCGCATTGTAAATGCGGCGCACCATGGTGGCGGAGCAGCGGCGCAGGATGACTGGCGCATCCCTGGGGTCTAGGTCTTTGAAAGAAATACACAATTGAGAAACTGCTTGGATCTCACCCACTGTGATGCTCTGTAGCAGGCCACCACTGGCTGAAGAAAGAGAGGTGTCGTTTGTTCTCAAACAGCAGTGGAGACAGAGTTACCTCGGTAGGGTCTGGGGAAAATGGGTCCTAAATACTCTTAGACCACCGGTGGGGACTATAAAATGTGCTTGCTTTGGAACTGATGCCTTGCTTTAAAGCATGATCCTTACTGACCTCTACCACACGCTTCACTTCAGTTTATTTTCTTATTTTTATGTGGGACAAGGTCGACAATTATTGCACTTCCGGCTTACTGGGAGAAAGTCACTCCAGCTGGGACTGCACCAGGTGGGGCATTTGAGGCGTTTACAAAATGCTGCAACATCTGAAACTGAACTGTAAGGTGCAATTAGGAAACTTCCTATGGACTCATTGAAAAGGATAAATAAAAGGTAGAAATGGAGAACTGAGAACTCTTTGAAATATTGCAAAACACTATTATGAAGTAAGATGAAAATCATGCTTCAGACATGAACTCAGTGCATGGCCAGTCAATAAGTGAGCATTGAATCTATGCAGATTCTTCAGTAAGACATCTGTGTTGTTCTTTTTTGTGTGTTTTGTTTCACATTTCTTTATTCGTGTTCAACAGAGGGTACCTCTCAGTCGTCTCTGACCTCTGGGATGCCTCCTCACCTCACCAGTCACGGCACGCGCACTTTTAATTGTGCAAGCCGCAATGCGCAAGACAATTAGTGGTCATCAGCCCCCCCCTAAGGGTGAAGAGAAAGACTGTGTAGACGCAGAGGTGGGGATATCTGTGCGCTGCGCACAATCACCTTTTCTACTGAGGGGGCTCCTGGAGCCCGCCCCAACTCCGTTTATTTTATGAAGTCTAGTAGAGCAAACGTCAGCGTATCTTAGCATAAGTTATGTAACCTACGTAGTAATGAATTTCCTATCAAAAATTCCGAGACGGTCACAGATGTGTAGTGCTTACTGGATCTGCGCTGAGGGGGGCCCTGGAACGCGGGGACCCCCTGCAACGTAGGGCTGCAAGGATCTGAGTTAAGCCCCTGCAGGGAATTAAATCAGATCAACAGGGTACACCTGTCAATGTAATCCAGAGGCAGCCTGCAGAAGCTGGTGAGCACATGGGCGCACATGGTATACAAGTGGGACACAGCACCACAGCAACAGCAAAGCCCGGACCATCCAATGGCCAGCAGGCAAACTGGGGACAAGGGCAAAACGGGGGGGGGGGGGGGTAGTCGGAGCAGGGGCGAGAGGAGAGTGAGGAAAAAAGAGTAGCAAGAGAGTAGAGAGAGTATTTGAGTGAGGGAGGAGAGTTGAGGAAAGTATAAAACAATTAGGGTGGAGAGGGGAAGTAAAGTAGGAGGAAAGGGTGAGGAGGGGGCACCAGGAGATGGGGGGCCCATAAATAGACCCGCGACAATGGCAGTAACTGCAGGGGTAGGACCAAAGCTTGAGGGACCACAAAAGCCCAGTACACCCACCCACCATTCAACCAACACTCATCGCCCGCCATCTTGCAAGAAGGGCACAATGCTATGGAGGAAGGTTTCCACCTCGTTTTGTAAGTTATAAATGACTCACTCATATGAGGCCGTCTGGTACATGGCTGAGACCCACTCCTCATGCTTGGGGGGGGGATCGCCAACGCCGGCGAAGGCAGATTTTTACTGTTGCAAGCGCCTTGTGGATCAACTGGCATTCGTGACGAGACTGGGTGGGAGAGTCCATGAGATTGTCGGGTAGGATCAAGAGTTGAACTAATGACACAGGGCTCACCAAGACCTTACTCTGCATGGCACCAACCGTCCCCCAGATGGGCCAGACAGTGGGACGGACACAGAGGATGTGGACCAGGTCACAGCGTGCATCGTCGCAGTGCCAACACTTGGAGTGGGGCAGCAGCCATGCCGGCAGAGCTTCGTTGGGGGCCAGAACCAGTCATGGAGTAATTAAAAAAGGTATGGCCCAGAGCATCCAGCCTTTTTTCCTAGTCCTCCGGCTCATATTCCACCTGGAGGCTAGGCTGCCACTTGGTGCACAGGCTGTCCAGCAGGGGCAAAGAATACAAGTGACGGGTCAGGAGGCTGTAAAAGCCGGACAACACCCCCTGGAGCATCCCCATGTCTTAAGATAGGAGACCCCTGGGGAGGCCAAAGGGGTCCAGGGCCAAGTGTCCAGGTGCAGGGCGAGACAGTGATGCAGGTGGAGGTACCACCAGTATTGGCAAGGTAGTAGACCGAGCCAAGTACCTCAAAGGACGTGAGGGCCCCCTGAACCAGCACATGATGGAGTGTAAGGATCCCCGCAGTGGGCAACGAGCCCCAATCAAGCCCCTCACCTGGCTATCTGGGACACAGGGAAACTCCTGGAGGTCGCATCATCAAAATTCCAAAGTAGGGTAAGTGTCATGATGCACCCTTTGATCCCAGGAATGTCACAGGACTGTCACCTTCAGCTACCCCGCAGGTTCTTTTTAGCTGCTAGGGCTAGGATAAGAGCAAAGGGTGGCAAGTACAGAACATTAGCAGGGCTATAATAGCAGGCTGACAGGGCTAGCAAAACAAGTACCAGGGTCGGACTCGCAGAAGCGGGCATTGGGCATTTCTCCTGGAGGCTGGAAGTGTGGTGTGGCAGTTCTGCAGCTGTGGAGGCCGGATTTGTTACTGTGGGCCGGTTTTGCAGCAGTGCTGAAATATCTGCCCCCCCGTATCAGAAGCAGCAGGCAAGGGTTTCCAGCCTCCATCCCGGGGCCAGGCAGCGCTTCCCTAGGGGCTGGTCTATAAATTGCCAGGGCTGCTTTGGGTACCCAGTCCGGCCCTAACCAGGGTAACCAAAGAGCAAGCCAGAGGAGAGTGTTTATCTCTTGTTACCCCAAATGGATTTACATTGGAAGATACTTTGAAGGGAAGAGGTAGGGAGCTGCCTTCATGCTCCAAGCTTCAAAAGCAGCCATGAGTTTGTGACGTATATTTTTTATGCCCACGTACATGATTTGGTCTGCGGGAAAGAAATGCTCTTGAGTCTCTGCCAAACACAAAGGGCCTGATTCAGAAAGGTAAACTTACACCCATGTATGCTTCGGGTTGTTTGCTATTCATAAAGGGATTCACGAGTAGTAGCTTTACGGGTGCGGAGCCTCCGCAAATAAAAATACCTATCATAAAGAAACTACTCTTAAATCCCTTTGTGAATGCCAAACAATCGTAAACTTACACCTCTAGTTCATCAGTTCAGAAGGGACACAATTGCTTGTAAGTCTGGTATATTGCTGGATTGTTAATAAGAGATTGTCAGGACTGATTTTAGCTTCCAGTCCAGCTTCTGTGACTGACTAATTCAGCGCGTGCAGACACAGCATGTGCTGTGTGCATAGAAGAGAGCCAGGTGTGACCCTCCCCCTTTCCGCCTCCTCTCCCATCTACACTCAGCTGTGTCAAACACTTCTGCTTTTGTGAGTCTGGCTCTCCCCCTACCGCCTCTTAACATGGGTACTGCACCCCACTGCCATCCCAGCCTCACACTACCTACCCGCCTTAATCAAGCAGCAGTGTTGCACTGCCAACTGAGTCCTTGCGGCAGTGTGTTACTGCTAACTGAGCGCCTGCGGCAGTGTGGCACTGACAACTGAGGGCCTGCGGCAGTGTGGCACTGACAACTGAGGGCCTGCGGCAGTGTGGCTCTGCCAACTGAGTGCCTTCGGCAGTGTGGCTCTTCCAACTGAGTGCCTTCGGCAGTGTGGCTCTTCCAACTGAGTGCCTTCGGCAGTGTGGCTCTGCCAACTGAGTGCCTGTGACAGTGTGACTTTGTCAACTGAGTGCCTTCGGCAGTGTAGCTCTGCCAACTGAGTGCCTTCGGCAGTGTGGCTCTGCTAACTGAGTGCCTGCGGCAGTGTGGCTCTGCCAACTGAGTGACTTCGCCAGTGTGGCTCTGCCAACTGAGTGCCTGTGACAGTGTGACTTTGTCAACTGAGTGCCTTCGGCAGTGTGGCTCTGCCAACTGAGTGCCTTCGGCAGTGTGGCTCTGCCAACTGAGTGACTTCGCCAGTGTGGCTCTGCCAACTGAGTGCCTTCGGCAGTGTGGCTCTGCCAACTGAGTGCCCATGACAGTGTGACTTTGTCAACTGAGTGCCTTCGGCAGTGTGGCTCTGCCAACTGAGTGCCTTCGGCAGTGTGGCTCTGCCAACTGAGTGCCTGCGGCAGTGTGGCTCTGCCAACTGAGTGCCTTCGGCAGTGTGGCTCTGCCAACTGAGTGCCTGTGACAGTGTGACTTTGTCAACTGAGTGCCTTCGGCAGGGTGGCTCTGCCAACTGAGTGCCTTCGGCAGTGTGGCTCTGCCAACTGAGTGACTTCGCCAGTGTGGCTCTGCCAACTGAGTGCCTTCGGCAGTGTGGCTCTGCCAACTGAGTGCCCATGACAGTGTGACTTTGTCAACTGAGTGCCTTCGGCAGTGTGGCTCTGCCAACTGAGTGCCTTCGGCAGTGTGGCTCTGCCAACTGAGTGCCTGCGGCAGTGTGGCTCTGCCAACTGAGTGCCTTCGGCAGTGTGGCTCTGCCAACTGAGTGCCTGTGACAGTGTGACTTTGTCAACTGAGTGCCTTCGGCAGGGTGGCTCTGCCAACTGAGTGCCTTCGGCAGTGTGGCTCTGCCAACTGAGTGCCTGCGGCAGTGTGGCTCTGCCAACTGAGTGCCTTTGGCAGTGTGGCACTGACAACTGAGTGCCTGCAGCAGTGTGTATTACCCTAACCCTTCAAGGCGCACTTTTCCCTTTCAGGGCAGGGCCTCGTTAATCCGGCCTCCCGCGTTAGCCTGCAACACGCACCGTACTCTGAAGAAAACACATGGAAATATTTTGCAACAGAGAGATAAGCCAGTAGTGTATGAAGCACTGAACAAAGGAACTTTCTGACTTAAGAAGACAAAAAAATACCCTCCCTTCGATTCTGTCCTGTGGGTTTGAGGAGTAATTGAACATCTGTTCTGTATGTTGGGTTACCCGTTCTTTGTCTGTGCACCCAGAGATGCAGTTGTCTAATGATCACACACATCTCTTCCTCTTCACATAAGACACCTTTGCACACTCGACCCCCAGTTTCAGTTACTTTCTTATTGGGCAATTATTTCCTCTAACCACTGAAGTCTTAACTGACCCCAGCACATCACTAGGGTTACCAGTCACTCTGGCAGCAAACCTGACAATGGTGCAATGGACACTGTAAATCAGACTGTGAAGTTTCAAGAACAGAGTGAGTCAACCCAGCAGAGTGCTTTGTAAGCCTCCAACCCACCATAAAACCAGGAGCATTTCAGAACTAGAACAATCAGTCTTATCTCATCATAGTATATCAGAGGGATTTAAAACACTCCACTGTCAAACACTTCACTCTATGGAGATAACCTCTGTGCAGACCCTGGTGGTTATAAATGATTTCTAGAGGCTACAGTTAATGCATGTGCTTTTTTTGGACTATACATTAAACCCGAAAATGCAAACAATTGTACTGTTTGAATATAATATAACAAATGTAATACTTAATGCTACACATAACTAAATCAACTGAAATAGTTTTTACCGTTTTTATGTCACATACAGATCCTAATAACTCATTTTCAATACCTCTCAAAAAGAGAAACCCCTCTTAAAGTGCCATAGCTACACTTACGGTACGAAAGGGGGTGGTGATGGACAGGTCAACTGAACCAATCAAACACTCACACCCAGTCAACGGATCTGGGTTTAATCCATCACTGTTCTTTAGCCCACTCTGCCACCCCAGTTCAAACATGGCCATATAAAAATCAGTCTGACCCTGTGCCTCATGGGAACAGTCCAGCCCAAACTGCCAAGCCATGCCTTCCCTGGACCGGAAACAAGCTTCCTAGGACCGGTTTCTGGCATTTCAGCCGTCCTCAGCCAAGCTTGCTTGAAACCAGTGCCAAAGTGAGCAAGGGACTCACATCTGAGCATAACCTGCCAACTTATGGCGAACAAAGCGGTACAAAAGGGGATGGTGATGGACGGAGAATCAGAACCAATCAAACACTCACACCCAGTCAACAGATCTGGTTTAACCCATCACCGTTCTTTAGCCCACTCTGCCACCCCAGTTCAGACATGGCCATATGCAAATCAGTCTGACCCTATGCCTCATGGGAACAATCCAGCCCAAACTGCCAAGCCATGCCGTCCCTGGACCGGAAACAAGCTTCCTAGGACCGGTTTCTGGCATTTCAGCCGTCTTCGGTCAGGCTTGCTTGAATCAAGTGGCAAAGTGAGCAAGGGACTCACGTCTGAGCATACCCTGCCAACTTATGGCGAACAAAGCGGTACAAAAGAGGGTGGTGATGGACGGAGCATCTGTACCAATCAAACACTCACACCCAGTCAACAGATCTGGGTTTAATCCATCACCGTTCTTTAGCCCACTCTGCCGCCCCGGTTCAGACATGGCCATATGCAAATGAGGCTGACCCTGTGCCTCATGGGAACAGTTCAGCCCGAACTGCCAAGCCATGCCTTCCCTGGACCGGAAACAAGCTTCCTAGGACCGGTTTCTGGCATTTCAGCCATCTTCAGCCAGGCTTGATTGAATCCAGTGACAAAGTGAGCAAGGGACTCACATCTGAGCATACCCTGCCAACTTATGGCGAACAAAGCGGTACAAAAGGGGGTGGTGATGGACGGAGCATCTGAACCAATCAAACACTCACACCCAGTTAAACAGATCTGGGTTTAATCCATCACCGTTCTTTAGCCCACTCTGCCACCCCAGTTCAGACATGGCCATATGCAAATGAGGCTGGCCCTGTGCCTCATGGGAACAGTTCAGCCCGAACTGCCAAGCCATGCCTTCCCTGGACCGGAAACAAGCTTCCTAGGACCGGTTTCTGGCATTTCAGCCATCTTCAGCCAGGTTTGATTGAATCCAGTGACAAAGTGAGCAAGGGACTCACATCTGAGCATACCCTGCCAACTTATGGCGAACAAAGCGGTACAAAAGGGGGTGGTGATGGATGGAGCATCTGAACCAATCAAACACTCACACCCAGTCAACAGATCTGGGTTTAATCCATCACCGTTCTTTAGCCCACTCTGCCACCCGTTCAGACATGGCCATATGCAAATCAGTCTGACCCTGTGCCTCATGGGAACAGTCCAGCCCGAACTGCCAAGCCATGCCTTCCCTGGACCGGAAACAAGCTTCCTAGGACCGGTTTCTGGCATTTCAGCCGTCTTCAGCCAGTGTTTTTTTTTTTTTGCCTTTGTCACCCCGAGTGGGACGGGTATGCTCAGACGTGAGTCCCGTGCTCTCCATGCCACTGGAATCAAGCTATCCAGGGTGGTGAGGGCTGAAAGCCCGAAACCGGTCCTTGGATGCTTGTTTCCAGTCCAGGGAGGACCTGGTTTGGTAGTTCGGGCTGGACTGTTCCCATGGGGCACAGGGTCAAGACTGATTTGCATATGGCTGGGTTCAAACTGGAATGGCATGGTGAGCAAAAAAACGATGGATTTAGGCCCAGATCTCTGTACTGGAGTGAATGTATGACATTGTTCTGCATTCTGTCCATCAACTTTTTTTTTTTTTTTGCAATAGCTACACTTACAGCAAAGACCACAGTAGTAAAAAAATATGACAACTGAAAATCTACAACACTAAGTAATACATTGGAAAATGCAACTGACCACAACCACCCAACAAACAGCGGCGAGATTAAGGTCTGTAACATCACCCAAGATTTGAAAGAGGTTTCAACGCGTTCCACTGCTCCAACTGGAGCCATCATAACATACTATGCCTATAAAATACCAGCTCAACTTAGAGCCCATCTTCCCTCTGTGCCCACTTTGAAAAAGACAATAGAACTGAAGAACACAAAGAATTGCTAACCCTGCACCAAACACTTTGCTGAAATATAGACCCCCACCACCTAACACTCGCCCACACAAAAGATTGAAATTTGATTATTTAAATTATGAAAAAAAGATTATGATTTTTGCACTGCCTAAAACTTAATCGTCAATGTGGCTCATGAATGGTACTTTACAAACTTGACCCCCAGCCTTCTATCAGATATATATCACACATGATCACACATAATCAGTACTAAAATAACTTTTGCCCTATTAGCCAAACAAGCAAAGACTCACTTTTAATCAATTACTATCCCCAATAAAAGAGAAAACGAACAACTTATCACACACTACAATATTAATAGACTTTAAATAAACAACAATACACATCAAAGACAATGTATATCTAAATACACACTACCAATGATGTTGTTTTCAGTACAATTCTGGCACAATCTAAAGAAAGTAAAACTCATTTTAGTATACTCAAACAATAGTAACTTAACATTTTTATTTAAAAAAACTTTTTGTCCTAGCTTTCATTCCCCCACCTAATGTAAATAGGCACCATTATTACTAATAGATCCAGCATTTGTTGTCAACTTACATTATGATAGGCCTTGGTGGCCTTTTGTACCACTTTGGACACAGATGCAAGCCAACTTCCATTTAAAGTGTGGAATGTATACCACACAACTCAGAATAAAGAGGCAAATAGAGACAAAGGTAAATAATGAAACTGAAGGGGTGTAATAATTGGAAGGCGCCATCCAACAATCTACCACTTTATTGAAATTCTCCAATAGGAGCCTGGCTAGCAGGGCATTGGGATAACAATCCCCACCCCAACCCTTAAAGCCAAACTTTCAAAACAAATTCAGCATATGCATGAAATGCTAAGGCACAAACTATTATCTTGACTGTCGAGCCTACAGTCTACTATAAAATAACCAGTTCAGCAAATATTGATTTAATGTTTTCAATTTATAGGGCATACATATGTAATAAAATGGAATACAGCCAAGTCTAACCGATCCTAACCAAAAATCAACACAAGACACCCTACTTAAACACCTTAACCTTGAACATATTTTTTTCTATTCAAATATATAACATCCTATACACCATTTCATTACCAAATAATTAAAATATAAACATACTAAATTAACGCATACTTTTAATTCATAAACCTCTTTACTATCTGCACCTATAATCCGGAACATATGCATAACATAGCATACAAGCATAGCAAACGATGCATGTAAGATTTATGAAACAAATAAAGTCCTCCCCAACCACACTTTGAAATTCAAATGTACTCACAGTTTTGCTGCAGTCCACAAACATAGCGAAAGACCAACAGAATATCCATAAACTGCCTGTAGGTTCAAATCCATAGACAAAGAATAATTACCTTTAAAAACCTGAAAAATATATTTTTTTAAATGACAGGCGGCCAAAAAATAAAAATAATTGCATAAAAAAATATAGACATTATAAAGTGTAAAACACAATTATTTAAGAACAAAAAGCATTGGACCAGAACAGGTTGGATTATCAAAGGACAGTTCACATCTGATAATACTAGATGTCTCTTTAAGATTGTCAGTCAGGCATAAAAGCAACCCCACATTTTAGCTGCGATTGCATTAGATGAGATGAAGATGAGGAGAAAGCATTTAATCGTATTGGATGGCAATTTAAGCTTGACACCTTAAAATGGTTTCAATTGGACCAAAAAAAGTGAACCTAATTTCATTATTATACTCCTCCCCTAAATCTGCTAAATTTGCAAACAGAATTTTGTCAGATTATTCCTCACTACAAAGAGGCTTCCAACAGGGGTGTCCTGTGTCCCTACATTTATTTATTCTTAATTTTATATGAAAAACTTCGGTTAAATGGCAACATTTCAGGATATAAAAGTTCCCAATTTAAATTATCAGTCTATCCTCTTACATCTTTCTTGTCAGGATACTGACGCTGGTCTGGGGGTTCCCACAATGGGTAGACTGAAGTGTCTTGGCTTTGACTGGATTGTCTGCCAGAGATAGTGGCGACCACTTCTAGTAGCCATGATGCCATCGAAACTAGGTAGTGCCTAGTAGATAGTGCCTTTAGGAAGGAGCCCTACATGGAGGGGAAAGCCCTAGGACAAACTCCCCCTGATGACAGCAAGAGTCTGGTAGCAGGAAGACCAGGGGAGAATAACAGTGCAACTTTGGTAGCAGGATAACCAGGGAGGGAGGACTGTAAGATGCCAGAGGAATAGCAAGAACTCTTTAACTGGAAATACCCCCTGGAAAAGAATCAGAAGCGAGGAAACACACCTATAACAAAAAGTTAAAGGAAGCGTTACAACGCAACAAAGAAAGGACTACCTCCCTTATATATTTTGCAAACAGAAAATTACACTAAGGAAATGTTGGATTGGGAGCCTTCAGGTAAGTAAAGAAGGCAAGGCGACCATCTTGGATTGGGCAGGATATGTTACTTCAGAGGGAATTCTGAGACCCAGAATTCCTCAGGAACAAGGCAACACCACTAACCTCTCCAATTCAGTCCCCCCAAGGGAGAAGAATGGAGGTGTGGGACATTATACCGGCGGGCCGGCTACTTGCAGGTAAGTCTTTTTAGTGAGCCTGCCAACCTGCCAGTTCACTCCAGCCCTGACTTGCACCTGCACTTCCCACTCACCCGCAACAGCCTCAGGGAGTTGGTTTGATTAGGACGCCAGCAGCGTAATTCTATGATCACTCCCCGAAGCTTCAGGCTTATCCTGGAAAGTGGCAAAAAAGTGCCGGACCAAAACATGGGCATGAACAGAAGAAGCATCCTCCCATGATCGTTCACCTGCAGGGTATCCCATCCCTCAGAATCACAAATTTTCGGACCCTCAGATTTAGGAACTGTGCTGACCAAGATGGGTGGAGGTCTGGAAAAGAGTCTCTAAAAGGAATCTGCCCAGTAACATTGTAATTGGGAATAATGTAGGGTCAATTACGCCCTAAAAGCTACCGGGTTCATTACCTGAACAAGTTTGAAACAACCATAAAGTCGTGTTTTGAATTTGTTATGATAAAGATAAGCAAACAAATATTTAGAGAAAAGCCTCACCTTGTCTTCCATCATGTAAGCAGGAGGACTCCTGTGATGGAGATCAGCAAGAGGTTTCATCCTGATCATCGAATCCACCACATTAGATATGTCTGATAGACTGCAGGGGTGGGTTGGTCCAGTAATGGTCTAGAAAGGCAGAAGGGAAAATCATAGGGTGAAGACCATAAAGAGAGAAAAATTGTGAAGATTTAGTTGCACTATGAAGAGCATTGTTGTAAGAGAACTCAGGCAATGGGACAAAGAAATATCAGTCACATTGTATGGCGTTACAAAAACAATGAAGAAACTGTTCCAGACCTTGGCTGACACGTTCCGTCTGACCATTGGTCTGAGGATGGAAGCCAGAGGACAGTGTCACTTCAGTTTGAAGGGACTTGCAAAATGGTTTCCAAAAATGAGCAACAAATTGAGAGCTTCAATCAGAAACGATAATTTGAGAAAACGTCTTGTAAAAACATCAGCCCCATTTCTTTAGCGGAGGGTCATTTCTTCAGAGAAGTGAAATGAGCCATCTTGGAAACTAGTCAATGGTAACCATTATGAATAGGGGTGGGTGAAATATTCCATTCCAACTGCTGAATTCGCAGAGTTGTGGCCAAATTCCACCATTAACCGCCTGGCAGAATATTTTCTCATTCACTGCTCCAGAATGGTGAGTTCTTGAGCGTGAGTGAGACTTGGCATCCCCTAGTGTGATTTCCGGTTGCTAAGAGGACATCCGGCAAGATTTTTCTAAGGCAGATAGATGGTCGTGACAATTCAAAGTCAGAATGCTGCCACTTAAGTAGCAAATATACTCGAGTGACAACAAAATCAACTCCAATAGCTGTGCCCTCTGACACACCACGTGGTGCCATTCACACTGATTTTTGAGCGCAGAATGTACTCCCGGCACCAAAACACAGAGCGAGCAGTGCAACGTGCCTTTTTCCGCCCGTTGGTGGAACTCTGTAGAATCTCGCAGAGTTTTTATGTAACTCCACAGAATTCCACAGGGTCGAATTCCACGAGTTACACCCATCCCAAAATATGACACTATTCCCTTCTGAGAGAGGTAAAGCAGTGATAAAGTCAGTAGAGATTGTATACCATGGCTCTGGAGGAGCAAGTATAAGTTGGAGTAGCCCTAAAGGTCTGGAATGAGATGTCTTATTTTGGGCACAAACAGGTCAAGAATCAACATACAATTCAGTGCAATCTCAAACAGAAGGCTACCAAAAGGAACAAATCATGAGTTCCAACGTGGATTTGACACCCCTGTGACAGCAACTGGTGAATCATGACACTTATTAAAAATCTCAAGTCGGAGTGTCTTGGATGGCATGAATATGGTTCTTCCTTTGAAAACTAAATTGTTCCTCTTAACAATTAGTTCTTGTAAGGAGTGCCATTCTTTTTAAGAGACTTAGGAGTAATCAGTTTGAATCTTATCAAGAAAGGATTGAGCTACTTCTACTATTCATTGGAGAGTAGGCCTGGGCGGTAAATTCCGTTCCGCTCGCGGAATTTGGGTAATTTCGCATTCTGCGGAGAACGCGAAATTGCCCAAAATTCAACGTTCGCGACTTCCCGAAATTTTTTGCTTGTTCGCGTACTCAAGTGTTCGCAAGTTATTTCCCCCCGAGCACGCAAACAGCGATTATGAACAGTAAAAAAGCATCGCGAACAAGCAATTCCGCATGTTCGCGGAATTTCTGCGTGTTTGCGGAGATTTTTTACCGTTTCGCAGAGATTTGCGTAACACGATTACGCAAATTCCGCCCACCCCTATTGGGCAGGTAGGATGTTTTCCTCAAAGATTGGTTGAGTTTCGGGATATCTGTGCAACAGAGCATTTGCTAGAGTATTCTTAGTGCTGAGAATACAGGTAATACAGCAGTCATACTGGTTAAAAAAGTAAGCCAAACGTGCCTTACAATTGTTTCTGCACTGCATATTTCTGAGACACAGGAGATTACAATGATTCTTTGGATCCCATTAAGAAATGTATCCATTGAGTACAAGCTTTTTTCATGGCCAGGAGTTCTCTTTCTAGGACAGAGTAATTTATTTCGGAATCAGATAAGATATGGGACAGACCATCATCTTCCTAACGTTGCAGAAGCACAGATCCGATGGCCCGTTCTGAGGCATCGGTTTCCACAATTAACTATTTAGTGGATCCAGATGACGCAAGATTGGCACATAAAGCCCTTCTTCAAACTTATAAAGGCTTCCTCAGTTGAGCAATCCTTTGGAAACCGTGGCGGAGCTTGTCTTTCTTTAGGATTTGGGAAATTCCTCTAGTTAACAGTACACAGTTTTCAACAAACTGCCTGTAGAAATTTGCAAAACCAAGGAAACAATGAGTTTCTTTTAAATTAGCTGGAGTTGGCCAATCCAGAATAGTGAAAACCTTGCACTTATCCACAGACCTTCCAGTTCTGTTGATCCAGAAGCCCAAGTACTCTACTTCAAGTTGGTCAAATTCACACTTCTCCAGCTTACAAAACAGCCTATTCTGACAGAGTCTAAGTAATACCTGACTGACATGCTAATGATGTAGAAGGGGGTCTCTGGAGAACATTAAGATGCCATTGAGAAAGACAACAACAAATTGATTAAGCATCAATTAATCAATCAATCAGAATTTATAAAGCGCGGCTAATCACCCGATAGGGTATCCAGGTGCTTGCAGGCCCGGTAGGCTTATTTGAACAGCCATGTCTTGAGTGCCCTTCGGAATTCCGAAAGTGAGGCGATGGTCCGGAGGTGCATGGGGAGGCTGTTCCAGGTCTTTGCTGTGATGTGGGAGAAGAAGCGTCATCCACTTCTGCTTTGGTAGATGCGGGGAGTATGGGAAAGTGGAAGGGAGGCGGAGCGTTGTCTTCTGTATGATTAGTGGAAGTTCAGGTGGTGGTTTATGTAGGCTGGTCCTTGGTTGTGTTGAGCCTTGTGTGCGTGGGTCAGTATGGGGAGCCAGTGGAGTTTCCTTATGATGGGTATGATGTGGGTTTGTCAGGGAAGGCCAGGGATGAGTCTAGCTGTGGCGTTCTGTATGGTCTGAAGTCGCTGTAGAAGGTGTGTGGTGATTCCTACACAGAGGGCATTGCCATAGTCCAGTCAGCTGGTGATACTGACTTGTGTCACGGTGTGTCTTGTGTGTAGACTATGGAAACGCCCTCTACGCGGGAGCCCCAACCAAGCTCATCAAACAACTACAACGCATCCAAAACACCTCAGCTGACTGATCCTCGACGTACCACGCCACAGCCACATCACCCCCCACCTGAAAAACCTGCACTGGCTCCCCGTCAACAAGAGGATATCCTTCAAGCTCCTCATCCATGAACACAAGGCACTCCACAAGACTGGCCCAGCCTACCTCAACAGACGGCTCTCCGTCTACATCCACAAACGCCAGCTATGCTCCGCCAACCTTCAAGCTTCTCATCCACATACACAAGGCATTCCACAAGACCGACCCAGCCTACCTCAACAGACGGCTCTCCTTCTACATCCCCAACCACCAGCTACGCTCCGCCGACCTCTCACTCTCCACTGTCCTGCGCATCTGAAGAACAACCACCGGTGGGAGATCCTTCTCCCACCTCGCCGCCAAGACATGGAACACCTTCCCACTGAGCCTACGACAGACCCAAGACCTGCTGACCTTCAGGAGGATACTCAAGACCTGGCTGTTCGATCAGTAGCGCCCACCCCCCCAGCACCTTGAGACTCTCACAGTTATGTAGTGCGCTTTACAAATGATTGATATAGGTTGCAACTTGAAGATCTTATGTAGCATGCACAGAGTGAGGAAGCAGGTGGAGGAGAGGGCATTGATCTGTGATTTCATTGTGAACTTCTTGTCAATGATGATTCTGAGGTTTCTGGCATGGATGGAGGGAGTGTGTGCGGGTCCTAGGTCTGATGGCCACAAAGAGTCGTTCCATGTGTTGCTGCTGTTTCTCTGGATTTTGCTCTTGATTGGTATGATGCTGTCTGCACAGTTGGTGATCCAGGCATTGAAGGTTCTCACTCCCTGTTCAACGTTGGTGGCGGTAGCAGCATTGGAGGTGTTGAGGGCATTTGCAAAGCTGGTGTCAGAGATTCTGTTCCACCGCCAATGGGGGCGGTTGGTCATCTTGGGTGTAGCGGTCCTGGGACTGGAGATGCTGAAGTAGATGATAGAGTGATCGGTCTATGTGAGTTCTGTGACATGGCTGTATTTTACGCAGTTTCCGGAGGTGAACATTGTGTCCAGGGTGTGTACTGTAGTGTGTGTAAAGTCGTGGACGATCTGGGTCAATTTGAGGTTGCTCATACTGTAGATGAGGTGTGTGGTCTTTGGGGTCATCTTTGTGGAAATTTAGGTCACCGAGGAAGATGTAGTCCTTGGAATCTAAGTCTAGGGACACAATTAAGTCTGCAATAGTGTTGCAGAAGCTGGAGCACAGGCATTGTGGTCAGTTGCATGGGTGCCTCTGATGGTTGACTTGTCTGTGTGAGCTTGAAGTTGAGATGTTTCATGGAGGTGGTGGGATTATCGTGGTGGTGGTACATTGTATGGTCTCTTTGTGGATGATGGCTGTTCCTCTTCCCTGCTTGTTGCTGCGGTCCTGGTGATTTTGTATCTGTCTCGGATTGCTGTGGCAGTGCATGAGGCGGAGGTTTGGTTGAGCCAGGTCTCAGTGAGGAAGATGATGTCAGGTACGAGGGTGGCGATGAGGTCCCATAATTCAGTGAAATGTTTGAACAGTGAATGTGTGTGGAGAAGGGTGCATGTGAGGTTTTTTTTTTGTTCAGGTGGTGTCTGTGGTGTGTTTGGGGAGGGGCTTGTTGGTGGGCTGTTGTGTGTGCAGTGACAGGTGAAATGACAGCGGGTTTCGGGGAAAGCTCCTACTGATGAGCATGGGTCGGCACGGGGGCAGTGTTTGTTGCGGCGTCCGAGGTCAAGGGTGTAGAGCTCAGCGATGATGTATATTCGAAGGGCTGGAGGACCAGGGGTTGTAGTGCTGGGCGTGGTCCAGGCATGGACGTGCATTGAAGGGCTTGCCTTTGGCACACATTCGGTGCTCCAGCGACGCACCAATGACATACGTCCACTGTGCGGTTGCACTGCGGTCTTCATTAAGTAGGTCTTGGAGTGGGCAGGGCTTCTGTTGGAGGGGAAGAACAAGGAGTGGGAAAACCTGGGCAGCTGTGATGTCACTGGGTCAGTCTGGAACAAGCAGGAACTGGAGGCCACAGGCAAGTGGCAAGTTAGGTGTCCAGGTGCCAGCATGTCAGCAAACATATGGCCCATGACATTTTGGAAGACTGCTAGATCATTGCTTAAACCAACAAGCATTGGAAATGCAATAGGTCTCGCACCATTAGAGTTAGTGCTTTTAGAATTGTTTATGGGTTTTTTTTGTAAATGTTTAGCATTTTTGTTTCCTGTAGCCAATGCTAAAGAATTACAAATAAAAAAAGCCATAAACATTTCTTAAAGCTCTAACTGAAATGGTCTGAGACCTATTGCACTGTGTGAGGGTGAGGGGTTGAGGATGAGTGAAGGTGAGGGTGAGAGTGGGTGAGGGTGAGTGAGGGTGAGGGGTTGAGGGTGAGTGAGGGTGAGGGGTTGAGGGTGAGTGAGAGTGAGGGTGAGTGAGGGTGAGTGAGGGTGAGTGAGGGTGAGGGGTTGAGGGTGAGTGAGAGTGAGGGTGAGTGAGGGTGAGGGGTTGAGGTTGAGGGTGAGGTGTTGAGGGTGAGTGAGGGTGAGGGTGAGTGAGGGTGAGGGTGAGTGAGGTGTTGAGGGTGAGTGAGGGTGAGGGTGAGTTAGGGTGAGGGGTTGAGGGTGAGTGAGAGTAGTTGAGGCTGAGTGAGGGTGAGTGAGAGTGAGGGTGAGTGAGGGGTTGAGGGTGAAGGTTTGAGGGTGAGGGTGAGCACACAAGCTTAGGAGTATGTCTTAGCACAACTTGCCCTCACCAATCACCTTTCACTTCTCAGGGCCTATGGACTTTCAAGGCTACAGATAGCATCTGCCATGTGCCTTAGAGGAACATTTATGTTTTAAAAATGTATTTGACAAATAATTATCGATCCATAGTTCAGCGCCGGCGAGATTATGCATTTTTGATATTTTTTGTTGCTGCACAGGCACTCGTGAGCATCATCTTTACCAGACTATACTATGGGTGGGCCGAGAGTTAGGCAGTCCAGGATCTGGGTGTTGCCATTTTAGAATGGCCCCTTACTTGCCAACTGATGGAGAATTGTTGGGTGGTCTCACTACTACTCGCTGATCTTGTAATTCATGCTCTAATACAAATGAACACTAAATAGCTTTTTATTCACCATCTCAGCAAGAGGCCAACAATTGAATAAGCAGAGTGTGAACCCTTCAGTGAACAGCACCAGTGTAAGTTGTGGATGACTTGAGGATTGTCGCTCATATTTTAACAGATTCGTAACTATTTCACATACATCTTTTTAGTACGAAAGATTCGCTGTTTTTTATTTTCTCATCTCTGATGCATTTTACTTGTTTCTTTTCATTCCTGCATAAACCATAGAGCCAACTCGGCACAAACGTGTTATAATGTGGTCAGAGGGAGGGGCACTAGATGACGAGATGTGGACTACCGCCACATTATGCAAGCTTGCCAGAGCCTCTGTGCCTTGTGGTAAACTACAGCTGTTCTTGAAGTGCTCAGAGCTGCTTCTTCATTCAACGTAAGCCATCGCTTCACTCCAATGAGAGCATCTGAGCATCCTGAAATTGACGTCCTTTGCATAATAAAAGTGTTTACATACCTCAAGCTTCTTTCTCTAGGATTCTTTCTGTAGGATTTCCTTCTGTTTCCTGCTCAATGGTTTCTTCAATGAAATGTTCTTAATTGCTTGTTTCTTTGCTGATTTTTTGGAGAGCAGAACTAGAGCACAGCTTGTAGCTACTCCTTTCAGTCTTTCGTCATATTTCAGTTACTGGTGCGTGTACTGCATCATTGAGGCACACGGCCCTGGTGCTGGGTGTGCAGGGTCGATTTTTACATTGACACAAACATGGGAAATAAGTGGTGCAAATTGAAATTATACTGTTTTCGTGCATGCTATTTAAAAAACAAAAATACGCTATTCCCTCAAAGTTATTACCAGCAAAATAACGAGAGTGTAGTTTGCACAAAGCTCTAAAATAGCACTGGAAACAAAGACAACAAGTGAAAGCAAGTTGCGGTAAAGCGGGTTTGGGCTTTCATTTAATGTTATTCCCGAAATGTGCTCCAGGCAACACGTTAATCTCTTTGTACGTCGTGTTTGTGCTGCATATTTGGAGGCTTGACAATAACATGCTAGTTGGGGCTGAGCAACACCAAAATGGTTAAAGGGACTGTAAGAAGGGACGGTGCAAGGAAAACAAACTGCGAGGGGCGGAAGGAAGGAGACAATGTAAAAAAAATTCAAATGAAAAGAAGCGAGACGGGTCAATTACATGTTCCCTCCAAGCGCAATGCCGCTGCCAGCAGCGGCAGAGCAAGAAAGTCAGCACAAACAAACGGTGCGAAGAGGTGGCTCAACATATAACGATGCCGACTTTGGAGAAGGAGAACAGGGTTCGAGCCTCAGCGTGGGCGGCATCATTAATTATAAATTAAATAAACTGAGATCTCCTGCATATTAAATATAAATAAATAAACAGCGTGCGTGGGGTGAGGGCAGGAAGCTGCCAGCTATTTAAAAAACAAAAATACGCTATTCCCTCAAAGTTATTACCAGCAAAATAACGAGAGTGTAGTTTGCACAAAGCTCTAAAATAGCACTGGAAACAAAGACAACAAGTGAAAGCAAGTTGCGGTAAAGCGGGTTTGGGCTTTCATTTAATGTTATTCCCGAAATGTGCTCCAGGCAACACGTTAATCTCTTTGTACGTCGTGTTTGTGCTGCATATTTGGAGGCTTGACAATAACATGCTAGTTGGGGCTGAGCAACACCAAAATGGTTAAAGGGACTGTAAGAAGGGACGGTGCAAGGAAAACAAACTGCGAGGGGCGGAAGGAAGGAGACAATGTAAAAAAAATTCAAATGAAAAGAAGCGAGACGGGTCAATTACATGTTCCCTCCAAGCGCAATGCCGCTGCCAGCAGCGGCAGAGCAAGAAAGTCAGCACAAACAAACGGTGCGAAGAGGTGGCTCAACATATAACGATGCCGACTTTGGAGAAGGAGAACAGGGTTCGAGCCTCAGCGTGGGCGGCATCATTAATTATAAATTAAATAAACTGAGATCTCCTGCATATTAAATATAAATAAATAAACAGCGTGCGTGGGGTGAGGGCAGGAAGCTGCCAGATATGGAAATACCAGCATCAAAGAAAACAAGACGGAGGGAAGAGAGGGGAGAGGGGAGGGGGGAGGAGAAATGCGACACGGCGGGAAGGGGCAGGCAGGATGACTCAGGGGAGGGGGCGGAGCGGGGCAGAGCGGCATGTGGGTGTGAAGAAGCCGGGCCTTTGAAGTGAAGCTAAGCTTCACTTCAAAGGTGTCGGAGGAATGCGGGCGGCTGTGCACGCGCTTTTAAGCTCAATGCACATGCGCATTGAGCTTAAAAGTCACGGGCACTGCAAGGAATCGCCACGATTCCTTGCAAGTTAGATAAAGAGTAGATGAGCCCCTATAGTCTCGCTTGCTCGATGCGCATGCGCATCGACAGGCGAGACCTAAAAAGCATGACATAGTATTCAAAATGCCTGAGTTGAGTTCTAAAGGCTGTTTTCCACTTGTTTCCCTCCTCGATGTGTAGCAGGTTGTAAACTCCTTATAAGTCCAATTTAGTGAACCTCTTAAGCATTCCAAAATATCCTTGATTTAAGGTAATGGGTACTGATCCTTTACTGTAATTTTATTTAAAGCTCAATAGTTGATGCAAGGTCTTAATTCATTTGACTTTTCAGTTACAACAAACACGGAAGCACCAGCAGGGAATGAGGACTGAGTAATAACGCCATTCTGCAAGTTCTCCTCTAGATGTAACCTTAGTGTCCCCTTATCAGATGCAGAAAGGGAAGAAATCCTTCCAAATGGAACGGTGGCTCAAGGTTCAATGTTAATGGCACACTCATATTCTAGAAGGGGTGGCAAAAACAGTTCCTTTGGTTTCTCAAAAATATCATCAAACTCCTGATATTGGTCTGGAAGTCCCTAAAGGAGATTAATTGTACTTGAGTTAGTTCCAGGAGCTTTGACAAGCTCTTTAGGGGTCCAATAATCCTCAGTGGAATAACAGAATTTCAGACATGATTATGAGGATAAGGTCAGAGTTTCCTAGTTTATGTGCAGATTGTGTTGGGTCAGCCATAGAACCCCTAGAATAACTATGTGATTAGGAGAGGAGATGAGATCAAAGGAAATAGTTTTGTGATGATTTCCAAAGATCAGTGTCAAGGTTATTGTAATTTCTTTGAATGCCCAGAAACCACGGATGTGCCATCTTGTTCAGGTATCTCTTTAGTGATACAGAGAACTTTTTGCTCTTTAGCCCAGACTTCATACAAATACACTCCACTCGTACCACTGCCTAAGAGGGTAAAACTCCTTTTCCTACTGCCATTCAGGAGTTCCACACACACAGGCACGAGAAAAAGTGAGGCTTCAAATTTCCCAAAGAAAGGAGTTTGAGGTCTTCCCATTCTTTCTCCTTTCATAAGGGACGGGGCTTGGCATTTCCCTAAAACGTCTGGGGATGTACCAGACAGACTCAAACCAGATTCTCCAGATATCCAAAGTGCATACATAGCCCGTACTTATGCCAGTGTTCGCTTTCGGACTACCTAAGAGGCCCATGGGCTTGACCAATGTTCATGGGTTGTTCACTAGAAAAGAAGGGGGGCTCTTTGGAGAAACCTTCCATCTTGTATACTGATGATCCTGTACTACTAAACGCCAAAGAGAAGCGAGCTGTACATTTTGCGTATCAATGTTCCCACATTCAATGCTCAAAATGCAAGGCCTGATCTATCAGCGTGGAGAGGTTTTCCACTCCGACAGAATGGACCAATTTGTCTTTTATCTCGTCTTAAGACCCTTGTGAAACAGAGTAACTAAGGTTTGTTCTTCCTACATAGTTCATGCAGCCAACTAGAAAAAATGAGTAATGTAGGTTGAAACGTCTTGCCCTCCTTGTTGCATATCGCAAAGAGCTTCTTCAGCAGCGAATTCAAGGTCTGGTCTTTTGAACATTCCTTTGAAGGTTGACAGGAAGGTGGAGTCATTTGGCAGACAAGAATCTTCTGTGGCTACTAGGGGCATCATCCAACCCAGGGATGGACATAACAAGGGACTGATCAGTTAAATGACATTGGCTCTGTCTTGCCAAAATTGAGCTGGATGGAAGGCAAAGAAGCCTGTAAGGGAATCCAAGAATTCCTTCAATTTATCTTGAGCTCCTGAAAAACGTGAAGTTACTGAAGAGACAGTTGGAACTTCAAGGCACCCTAACCACTAGGGTTTGCCTAAGATCCAGATTACTGTTTTGCAGTTGCTGTCATTCCTCTTTCTGTTGCTGGGTATTCTGGACCAGGGCATGGGCTTGATCTATCTGAGCTGTTTGGGTGAATACTTGCAATTGTTTCATATCTTCATAGTCAGACCTGGATTCGAGGTATTACAAACTGCCAGGAAACTGATGCCAGTCTTGAGGGTTCTGGTGATGGGTAGACTGGAGCACCCCAGCTCTGGCTGTCCTTTCCCTTGATAAGGGTGACCTCTTCTAGTAGCCACAATGCTCTGACACTAGGTGCCACCTAGCAGATAGTGCCTTCAGGAAGTAGCCCCAAATGGAGAAAAAAAACCTAGAGCAAAAACTAACACTGGGCAATGAACTTCGCTCCGCTAGAGGAGTTTGCGGGAATTTGTTAACTACATATTCCATTAAAACCACGGAATTAAAGCAAAAACTCTGTTACTCCACATAGCACGGTCAGCTACTAAATTGCACCTACAAATGCTTTGATTAAGCGGCTTTACATGCTAAAAAGCATGTAACCAATTCACAAAAGTGAAGTTTGAAAATGAAAAATATCAGGCAATGATAGAGGTGATGGTTTTGGGGTCCCCCCTAACTTAGGGGGAGGGTAGTGAATATTATAGTATCCAGTATCAAAACATTCCTCAAGGGGCAGCAGCTCTCGGGCTGAGCTGAGAGCTAATACTATAAATTCTACAAAGAGCTGCAGTTCAACTAGTCATTGCTAGGTGTCCCTCAAGTCAAATGCTTTTGTAGGGCCTTTCGTTGGGATTGTATTTTTGCCCATAACTGTGCATGGGGTGGTCCTAGGAGGATGGGACCACAACCCAGCATGATGTGCTCTTTGTGTTCAAGGCATCTGCTTGATTCTCTCCCTAGGTTGGTGAGGACATCAAAATCATCACCTATCTCACTGCTTGCTGCATTTTCACCTTTGTGAGATGATTATATGCATTTTAGCATGTAATATTAGATTTCTTGTGAGGTTTCTGTTTTATAACTTGTGGTGAGACGGAATGGAGTTGCGGAGCAGAATTCTGTGTAGTGGTACTACGCCCACCCTTACTCGAGATAGCCTCAAGGAGTTGTGTTGAGTGGGACACCAGCAGCACAACATTTCTAACTCAAATGAATCTATACCTACCTTTCAAGCAGAAGTTCATGCCTTTTCTCAAGTCTCAGGTTATAAATTAAATTCAGATATATGCAAAATGTTGCTGCTTAACAAGTTTTGTACCAAGGAGTCCTTCAGGAATTTAGGCTTTGCCTGGAACCCTAAGAAGTATTTAGGGGGGTGGTTTACAAATTCCAAAAAGGGAACCCTTAAAATAAATGTTGTCAGCATCACAAAGAATTTTGAAACGTTATTTTCTAAATGGAATCCATTCTTTTTATCCTGGTGGATACAACGCAGTTCTATTGAAATGATGCACTCACCTCTAGTGATACATTTATTTTCCATAATTCCCACTCTAATTCTAACTATTTTCGGGAAACATACAGATTCTGGCATAATAAAAAGTCTAGACTAGCCTTATCACGTCTCCTATTAAACAAGCAAGAGGGGGGGGGGGACATATTCCCAGTTTTCAACAGTATCATTAAGCTTTTTGTCTATGACAAAATGCACTTTGGATCACACTTGATGAAGATCTATTTAAACCTATGTGGCCTTATATGGAAGAATCTTTCATTTTGCCTTTACCCTTTAATGAATTCCCCTGTTGTTCCTCGAAAGCAACTGTATTTATTATGCCTGTCATTCCACATATATATAAACTTTTAAGACCCTTTTTGTTTCCTCAATCCATGCAGAGAGTTAACTTCACAAATTCCTTTACATAGTATAACAAACATGTTACTTTTAAAACAGAGCATTCCGTAACTCATCTTTAAATAAATATAACTAATTAGCTGAATAGATTTCTACCTCTATATCATGATTGCATAATGAAAACAAAATGTCCTATGCTGATGATACCCAGCTCCTGCTCGCGTATGATGGGGAGCCTGGCAGGGGGAGGGCAGCATTCGCCAACTGTCTGGTGGCACTGCTAAATTAGCTGACGGCCAATAGACTGCAGAGCACCCCTGATAAGACGGAAGTCTTATTATTTGGGCAGGATCCCCTTCCTGGCTGGGTTGGGGCGTGGCCCGACAGTGTTTCCCCCCAACGGCGGTGGCTAGAAATCAGTACCAGCAGTTGCAAAATACAGTTTTGGGATTTTTTGCATGTTGAGGAAGTTTCTTCACTTGCTTCCTCATGAGGCCCAAATTACAGTAGTCAGATCACTGAATTTAGCCAGGTTGCACTACGCTAATGTCCTGTAACTTGGGCTCCCGGAATATCTGATCCAGCGTTAATGGTCCATGCAGAATATGGCAGTCCTCTTATTATTCAAAATTCCTAAATACACTTCGATATCTTAATTTGGGAACAATCTTCACTGACTGCCAGTTCATCAGTGTATCAGGTATAAAGCACTGACCCTAACGCACCAAGGAGCATATTATCAAGTAAATGCGATAATTATCGCAAATCGCACTTAGCACGATTATCATTATCGCCGTCTATCGCTGGATTTCTGCGCCGGGTTAGCGGTGTATTATCAACGCTTTTCACGAAGGTGATGTGAAATCTAGCGATAGAGGGTGAGAACATGCTTTAGCCGCATGAAAGCAGTGATAGTTTATCAGTGATACAGAAAACCTTGGTAATAGGCAGGTTTGGACTCAGCCATGCAATCCACCTCCAATTTTACAGATGGCTAAGCTGTATTTTTAGCAGGAGTTAAAATCCTGCGATAATGGGGCCTTAGCGCGACTTCTAATATCACTTTTCGGGTCTGGGGCAACCTTGTAAATACCGTGAAGCTGGTGTAGCGAGGTTTCCCCATGATGTTATCTGAGGAACGCCTACTTTGCATGTCATTAGCGATATTGATCGCTGACATGCAAAGTAGCAAGGAAGCACGCGCTAACGCTTGTTAGCGTGTCCTTGTAAATCGCGCAATAAAAAATGTGCCGCTTTTTCGGTGCTATATGCCGAAAAGGCGGCGAAACATCCCTTGATAATATGACCCCAAGTCCTCCACAATAGGGGACCTAGGTACCTAAATGACCGTATTGAGGCATACTGCCCTGGGATGCTGTTGCACTTTAGCTCTGCGGGTCTTATTGTGACTCCTCGCTTTTAGAAACAGCAAAGGGGAGGCTCCTCCTTCACTGTTAAAGTAGCTAACTTGTGGAATAAATTGCCGGATTATTTTAGATGGAACCCTGAAGGAGCTGAATTAAAAAAGGAACTGAAAATATTCTTATTTTGACCTTAGTGGGGAGTATGAGTGAACGATCTCCTTTGCAGGCCTAAAAGTGCCGGAAGTTTGGTAGCCGCATGCTATAGAAGTGCTTCATTCATTCGTTCATTCATTCATTCATAACATGCCTTGATGAAAAAAAGATGATTTCCTTGTCGAAAAATCATTCTAAGACTCTATGCTATACAAATATATTCTCTGTCCACCTTAAGCTGGAATTAAATCCAATATTGGGTTAATATGTAGTGCTTATATTGCTTACAATATACTCTGTTGTCATCTTAATTATGTTATTTATTTTACTATTTCTAAGTGCTTTTTTGACTGAATATCTAATATATGCATGTTTTATTTTATTATATTTTCATTCACCTTTTTTTATTATGCTTTATTGATTCGTTTTATATATCTAAGTGTACTGTATTGAAATATAGAATTCTAAGATCTGTTATATGGCTTTTAGGGTCCTTCTCGACATTGCTAAGTTAGCATGAGCTCTGCTGCCATGATGCTACTTTTGCGCACACTACTACATAAACGTTATTTTGCAAGACTCTGTTTGTGCCTTTCACATGAGAACTGTCTACTTTCCGCGTTCTCTGCTATTCCTGGAGTTTAGTCTGAACACGATGTGCAAGGTTGATAAACATGCCCCTTGTTATTCAGTTCTGGTCAGTCCCTAGCACCTAGACAAAACATGCTACACAGCTGCGTTGCTGAAAACTTGTGCTTTCATATTATGGGCATGCATGTTGTTCACACACACTTGGAGGGAACCCTTTCCTTGGAGAAGAGCTATGCTGTTCCTATAATGTAAAGTTACCATCTAGGCTCTAAGGTATGGGGTCTGCTGACAAAGCCCAGAGGTCTTCCCTTATATAATAAACCTTAACTTACCAAGGGGAGGGTGGTTAGGCCTATAGTCCTTTTTCCACTGTCTGTATATGATGACATCCCCCTTCATATTCTATGGTATTGTAACAATGCTAACTGTGTTAAGTTTATGCATTTTGCTGCTGGTAATGGCTTGTATACTGCATTATAGAGCACAATAGTTCAAATAAACATTTTGAACTATACAGTGACTCTGACAATCCTTATTGTCGACAAGTACGAGTGAGTGAGCAAAAGGGTATGTCTTGCTACTAAGATTCCTGAGAGAGTCGGGAGTGTTGTGTTCTGGGTTGTCTAACCATTTGTAGCTTCGTGATTTTGCCATAGAACGTAGGAGACACAATCGCTAGTCCGTTTTGGGATTTTGGGCACTAAGGTGGTAGGAAGGTACAACCCCTATACACCGAGGTCCTGTTTTCCTGCACATAGTTCTGTGTATGTGCAGAATCCCTGAGACAGATACAGTTATCAATGTTTGTATAGAATCTTTCTAGTGTATGTAAATCAATTTATACTGTTCTCATTTAATGTTCATACTGCATAGTACTTCCTGTTCTTCCCTTATTGATTCCGTATATTTTCTCTTTAAAGCATATTTAAGCTAGAATGAAAGCATGTCCTCCCTCAAGCCCTCCTATTTTGTTGTAAGTATTCCCCTTTTTCCAGTCACTCCCCGGTCCTTCCCACATTTACTACTAAGGGGTCGATTACGATGTCGTTCGGAAAGGCTCCGAACGCATCCGATTCGGACGTCTTGTTTCCGACTGACTCGGACACATTTCTGGATGACCAATTATGATCTCTGGAAACCAGTTGAACTGTAAATGTAAATGTGTTTGTATTTATATAGCGCACTTCTACCCAGAGGTCTCGCAGCGCTGTATTCATACCGCTGTGGAACCCATCCTGGCTTTCCTGTCAAATATCTACTCCTGGGCACCCCCAAGGTGAAGGACACCGGGGGGGGGAGAAGGGGACGCCGAAGAGTCAGATTCCAGAACACAACAAGGGGCAACTATCAGAACCATCAGTATGCCCAGGAACCTCAGCAATACCTGGAAACAAGGAGCAAGCAATATTGGAGGAACGGGATGTAATCCCAATATTTAATCTATCCTCACACAATCTGGCTCTTTCAGACCTTTCTCTTTTAACTAAGGGTTTGTCCTTTGTCCCCCATGCACAAGTCAATATATTTGAACTATATCAGGATATTCACTCTTTCTTTCGAAAGATTAGATTAAAAAAATTCTTTGCTGAAAATGATCCCATGGAACTAGACAACATAGCTCCTAATATAGTGACATTGCCATCAACATTCACTCCCTCCTTAGATCAGGTAGGCCAAGAAGTAGCTATTTTTGAGAAAGTGGTTCTACGAAAATTAGACCAGGCCTTAAGGTTTGTTCCTAAACCCAGATACAACACTACCAAGGAAGAACATGAATCAATGATTAGGCTTAAGAATGACAAAACAGTCACCGTAAAAAGTAGCGACAAGGGAGGTGGTATAGCCTTGATCGACAGCATCATTTACGAAACCAACATGATGAAGATGCTAGATGACCCTATTATTTATAAAAAAATCAGACTGAACCCTACAGAAAGAATAGTGAGAACTATTAACAAAATAACAATTAAAGCTCATGCTGCAGGGATCATTAATAAGAAGGAATTTGAATTCTTAAATTCATCAGACAAAAAGGTATCCTGTATCTATGGATTACCGAAAATCCATAAAAATCAAGAAGACCCCCCCTACCGTCCGATTGTATCAACAATAGGCACGCCCCTTGAAGCAATCTCCAAATATTTAGATAACATACTTCGCCCTTACATCTCACTTTCACCATCATATGTTAAAGATACAGGCGATATTATAAAGACAATTGAGAGCTTACATTTCAATGAACATAGGGACATTCTAGTTACTCTAGATATTGAGTCGCTTTATAGCAACATCCCACAAGCAGGAGCCATTGAAGCAACAATGTGGTTCATTGATAAACATCAGATCCCTTGCTCCAATAATTTTATCAAAGAATGCCTGACACTGGTATTGAAGGAAAACTTCTTTGAATTTGGGGAACAACTGTTCCTGCAAATAAAGGGAGTCAGTATGGGAGCCTCTATGGCTCCCTCAATAGCGAATATATATATGATTCTGTTTGAGACCAAGAACATCTTCAATGAGGTGGCTCCTTTTTTTGAGTCTGTTTCCCATTGGTACCGATACATAGATGATATCTTTTTTGTATGGACCAATGGGGAACAGACTTTAAAAGAATTCCTCCTGTGGCTGAATCAGGCGGATGAGAATCTCCGATTCACTGCCCACACTAGTAGAACAAAAGTGGAGTTTTTAGACATCTACATCAGAAACAACGAAGGCCTCTTAGAAGTGGACCTATATACAAAACCTACCGCAAGAAATACTCTACTGCACTTTAAAAGCTACCACCCAAGATGTCAAAAAGACAGTATCCCCTTTTCGCAGTTCCTAAGGGTCAGGCGCAACTGCACCAACCTTAGAGATTTCGATATTCAATCGGAAACCATGAAACAAAAATTCCTCCACAGAGGATACCCTCGTCGCTTGGTTAGAGAGGCCTACAAAAGAGCCAGGTTCTATGACCGAGATGCACTCCTTAATTCACAAAAACAGAAAACAGACCCCAAATTAGTTTGTGTAACCAAACACTCAACATTAGACTCAACTGTCAGACAAATAATCAATTCAAACTGGCATTTACTGAACTTAAACAACAACCAACAAAAGATAGCTAAACCGATGTATGCACATAGGCGAAATAAAAATTTGAAGGACCAAATTGTCCGCTCTCGTTTTTCTAAAAAAACAGAGAACCCACCTTTCCTACAGAGGTCTTTTGAAAGTACAAATGCAGTAAAAGGCACCTCCCGCTGCGGCTCTTGCAAGTCATGCAACAGTATTCTCACTGGAGAAGTCATGACATTTAACAACATTAAAATCAAAGCTAAAGAATTATGGACATGCAACACGCAAAATATTGTCTATTTAATTACACGCCCTTGTAATCTGGGATATGTAGGAGAGACAGCAAGAGCCGTGAAGACCCGACTAACTGAACACAGATCAGCAATTAAAACTAGGAAACTGACTGCGCCACTGGTAAATCATTTTGTGGAACATAGACACGCCCCCGAGGAACTGAAGTGGCGTATTCTAGAAAAGATTCATATACCAAACGACAAAGGAGGCGAAAAAATAAGGAAAAAGAGGGAGGTATTTTGGATCTTTACCCTTGACACATTTGAACATGGTTTGAACCAAGATTTGCCCTGGGAAAATGCCATAACTTAAAAAATAAATAACTGTATAGCAAGTCTAAAGTGTAACAACTGTGTAGCAAGTCTAAATCATAGACAGGAACTTGTAAGCAAGACAAAAGAAACATAAGAGAATAAATTTAGATATAATATATTCTACATGAATACAATGCAGATTAAAAATGTAAATTGTGTATATATCTAAAGCAATATTTTTTGTCTGTAAACCAGAGTATGAGAAATCTATGTATTGGTTTGTAAACAATAAATATAAGCATACTATAAATCCAAACACGATGTGAGGGAATAGGTTAACTATACAAACGCTTCACCTTTAAATAGGGGCAGGGCTTTGAAATTATGACATCACAACACTTCTGTATAAATACCAATGGAGAAGTGGCTTACAAATCCCTTTGCTTTTCGAACCAGCCAGCAGACGCCAGAAGTACTAGAGCAGAAGAATCCTTAGAGGTAAGCGCACTAAGACCGGGGAAACGCTATAAAAATAACAAACAGAAAGAGAGAATATTTCTTTTTCTCTTTCCTTAAGACAATGTTAATTTGTTGTTGTCTTACTCTCTTAGATTTCTCAAAACCCTCGCTTTGGGAACGTCTTCGCATCTTAAAGTCTTCACATCTTGAAGCTTATAAAGAGTGTCCCCTACCAGCCATACGCCAAAAGATAGACTCAGCTAATCTGCTGTAGTCTCACACTATAAAATCAACAATAGAAAATCATCATTTGTATATCTATAGCGTAATTCCAAAAGGTAACAAGACCCCCTGCTTTTTTCCACACAAAACTATTTAAATAAATATCTTTAAACTAAAAGACTGTAAACATCGGTTTTTATGGTCTAGGTGTAAGGGGTAACATCCAGACTTATCATGACGTCCTGACCGTTTCCTCCAGTATCAGCATTTTACACGACCTCAAAGCTAAAACATCATTCGTGTCGGTAAGAAACCAGGAATTTAATCTTCAAAACTCTATTTGATAACGTTTTTTCTAAACCCTGACTCCATGTTCCAATATTTCTTCTATTATAGAACTTTGGTTTTAAAAGAAAAAAGTGGTTATATATCTCTGAAACGAAGAATGAGAAGTGAGCAGTGAAATCTTCAAAAAAAGGTAACGCGTGAATATGCAAATATTACATCGCATTTATGCAAATTAGGAATTCCACTTTGGAGTAGTATATAGCGACATGATGGAATAGCTACAGATACAATTTTGTTTTTGTAGATTTCACATACCGAAACAAAGAGTCTTTTGAGGTGCCTCATTCTTCGTGGTTATTGTGAAGACTGAATGGCATATAAGAAGCCACTCCAGTTAAAAAATGCTTCCAATCTCATTAGGTGATAAAATAAAAAAGTAATAGAACAAAGGATAACTGGTTGCAATAAAAAAAGAATATGGAAACAAAGTGGTTAATGAAAGTTAGAATCATGATACTAATATGTATTAACAAGTGATTGGAAAAAAAGAACAATCATGAGTAAACAAATAATATCCAATTGTTTTTTCACTATGACCTTTCAGGCTTGATGAATATCGACTGTTTTTTAACCTGATATCGCAGAAATTACAGCTATCTAAGTAATTTTGAGTTCATCCTATATATAATGGTGAGTTACTTTTTAAATTTATACTGAACGGAAAAAGTATCTACCGGAAGCAGATACAAAATAGGTTGTTTCTATTAATAATATTTTACAAATTAATAAATGTAGAATGTTTTTACAATAGATATTAGGGAATATGTAAACTCGTAAGCAGACCATCCTTAGGAGATACACCAGTTACAAGAAATAGAAACATGGTTTTATACCTCTAACAACTTTACTTCTTTCTAATACTTTTTTCTCTCTCTCTTTTTTAAGTATGATGTAAAAATCCAAAGATATGACTATTTGCATTTGAACATGATAGAAAGCCTGATTATGATGGAAAGCCTTAAAATGTTACTATCTGCATCTACACGTTATTTACCAACTAAATATGTGCTTAACTGCCTTTATCAGATGTATTGAAAAAATGTTTTAGATATATGTATAATTGCTTTCTGATGCCAAGCTTAACTATAGGGATTGGGTTCTTAGACTCCTGTCAGGAACGCTCTTTTGGCTATCTTCAGTGGAAAAATCATTGATCTGACTTTTGTACCTGGCTAAAAAAAGAATACCTGAAATTAAAGAAAAAGTTAATTTTTTATATAAAATATAAGAGAATAATGCACTATAACACAATGTACGATATGTTGAGAAAAGCTAAAGATGTTTTGTTCTTTTTAGAAAATTTGGCTGCAAAAAATATTGTCCTGAGGAAGACACTACAACGTGTCAAAACGCGTTGACAGACTACAGCCACGCTAATACAATATATAGAACTCTCTCGAGCCTTTTTTAAAACAAATGTTTCATTTTTGTCATTAACAAAAAACTTTTTTATTGTATCAATTTATCTTGTATACATGATGTATGTGTTTAATCTATTTTTATCAGTATAATTAAAAAAAACTTTTTACAACAGTATATTTTTTTGTGTTATAGTTCATAAAATTTTTTGCATAATTTTTGTCTTTAAATAGCCAGTGTTTGTCTTGTAATTTGGCCTGGGTTGATACTTTCGCATTGCACCCCCAAGGTGAAGCCAGGCATCCAAGCGCTGCTGGGGCCGTTGTGGAGATTAAGCAAGCTATTGCCCAGAGTCACAGAGTGGGACCCATGATTAGACTAGGCACCGAGGCGAGAATGATCAGGTCCGGGGAAATTGAGTCCAAGAGCCGCCGAGGCGGGAATTGAACCCTGGTCCCGGGCCAGACCTCTGCATCAGGGTCTGCCGCTCTAAGCATTGAGCCACGCTTCTCCACTGTCCGGCTTGGTTCCGAACGGCATTTGGAGTAACAAAGTTGTTCAGAGCCAACTGGTACAGGTCTATGGGCCGTGTTTCTGAAAAAGCGATCAGGATGTTGGATTCGGACAGCCATTCCGAATCGGTTGTTCCGACACAGATCGGCTGTCGGAATCTGACTTTGGGGGCCTGTAGCAGGCCCCACTTCACTCGAGCCCTCCGAATCGGGCCCGGAGTGGTACCCATGGGTCCCCCCTTTCAATGTATACAAAGGGTGACAGGTACCTCGAGGTGCCTGCCACAGGGTGTAAGGTTTTCCCCAACAACCTCTTTTTTCAATGGGTGCCTGTGTTCTCGTTCGGAACACAGGCTCCTATTGAAGTCAATGGGCAACCGAATGGTGTTCAGACACAACGTAATTATCGGTCGGTTGGACTCCACGAACCAGAGTCATACAGAAAGCATTCTGAAACCGATTTGGTTGGACTGCTTTCCGAACGACATCGTAATCGTCCCCTAAGTAGTGGAGATCTCTGTATAGAAAAGATTGAGGTGGAGAGCTCTAGCCAAAGTTTTTTTAAAGTGCAAAAGTGCATTGGTAGTAAGTAAGTACTACTACTTTGCATACTACGAAATGCAGGGGCATATTAGCAAGAACTTCGTTAAAATTATCACTGTTTTAGCGGCAGGAAACTGCCGCTAAAACGGCGATAATGGGCTTGCTAATATGCATTATAGAATTCCAATAGAAGCCCAGGTTAGATGTGCAGAACATCTAACCTGGGCTTCTATTGGCATTCTATAACGCATATTAGCAAGCCCATTATCGCCATTTTAGCGGCAGTATCCTGCCGCTAAAACTGCAATAATTTTAACGACGTTCTTGCTAACATGCCCCGCAGTTTGCGAATCGGGCCCTTTCAATGCAAGTGTAAGGGTGTACTTTTATGTGCATTTCACCTTGTGAGTATTTACTTTTCTGCTATATTCGTCATAGATATTCAAACCAATATCAACTACAGTGCTTACAGACATATACAAGTTTGTACCTACCAGCATGTCGTGATGATGAGAGATTATAAATCAACTAATATCAACCAATAGGAGAGAAAAAAGAAAAGGTGCACTGTAAAGCAATAGTTGCCTAATTCCTTTGGTAATCCAACGTATAACACAATATCGTATGGAGGCAAATTCTGCAAAGACAGCATTGAGTCACTCACGAGCAACAGCTAAGTAACCTATTCACCCAAAAATGCCATGGAGTACCTGCCATTTTCAGCACTAATCAAGACTCCCAAAAGGATAAAAACACTTGGGCCTCATTTATGAGGCCGTGCGTCACTTTTATTGCGCCGGTTCGTCACTTTTTGTGATGCACCAGCAGCGTAAAAATGTGCTTTGTTGCACCATATTTACAAAGTGACGCATCTAGGTAGATGCGTCACTTTGTAAACCCCTGCGCTACATTATACCTACGCCAGGTATAATGTAGGTAGGGGGGGCGTTCTGACGCAGGAAAGGGTCATAGAAGTGACGCAGTGAAATCTATAAGATTTCACTGCGCCACTTCTAGGACATAAATGCGTCAATTTCTTACGCCTGCCTCACAGCAGGCGTAAGACTGATGCAGGCCCTTTCACATGGGACTTGCCCCATGTGAAAGGACACATTGCTGGAGTTGCATCACTTTTGTGACACACTCCAGCAATGCGTCACTTTTGTGCCATACAGATACGTCAGAAATACTGACGTATCTGTAACTCCTTGCGCCATGATGCGTCATACTGTAAATATGACGCATCATTGGTGTCGCAAGGAGAGCACAGAGAAAAGTGACGCATCGCTGTTTTCACGCAGCGATGCGTAACTTTTCATAAATGAGGCCCGCTTGTACGCAGCCAAAGGGCAATAAAACCACTCGGCGATGCGACACCCCTGATGCTAAGCAGATACTGCCCTGGAACCGCTCCTCTCCCGGCTGGCTCCAGGATGGTGGTACAGAGGCAGGGTTTCATGTTTGCATGTGGCGGTTTCTGTGCCTGGTGTCACTCTGTGGTTGCATCATGGGCTCTCCTCCTGAACTGCCCATGGACCCTGGCCAGGTAGTGAGGGTGGCCTGAGTACCTACTGGGTATGTGCCTTCATTTAATGTTGAGTGTTGTCTGAAAACAAGGGCACGTGCTTCGTCTGGCTCTGCTCAGCTACAGTGGATGCTCCTATGATATTATTAAAACACCTCCTCAGCATGTCTGTGGTTGTTGAACATCTATGACGGGTTTTTATATTTTGTAGATTTTGTTTTATATAATGACAGCAACCGAAAAGGATTTTTGCAATGCTTTTAGCCAGAATCATTTAAGGTATAAAACTGCAACTTCCCAGCTACAAGCATCTATCACCCATGTCCTAGGAAAGGGCTGCAGGGGGGAGGGGTGATTTCTGTGCAGAGTTTTATAAGAAACGTATCTTTCCTCGGATATATGATCTGAAAGAAAAACCAAAAGGAACAATCAGGAGTGTAATAGGTCTGGGTACAAAGAAAGGTCAAATTATTTTAAGACACGCACGAAGGAGAAAATATTCACTGCAGCCTCAGAGGCCTGTAAACAGATACAGCAACGACATCAGCTGACAAAGCGCTTAACCCTGGAGAATGGGTTTCTCGGCACCATCACTCTTCCAGTCAGGCTGCGTGCTTCTTCTGTAATAGAATCCATGTTGAGACTACAATGAAAAATGCAATGATCTGAACTTTCAATGTCTATGTGATGCCATAATTAGATTTTCGACTTCGAAATGAAGCTGTCTTCAATGAGACCAGCCTGCTGTTTTTATTGGAAGCCAGACAGGTCGAAGAACGAGGCCCAGCTCAGAAGTCAGAGCTGAATCGAGGGAACAAAGGGGGCTTGTTGCTTCTGATGTGGTCACCGCCGGCTTCAGACATCCTCAAGGGAGCGCGCGATAGAGCCAGGGCCTGTAACAGAGAGAGGAGGAAACCATTCCCAACAAAGCGGTGCACTGTAGTGTGAGCCCAGAACATGGCGGCGGAGCGGTCACAATACACCGACTACTCTCCAGGATCCTACTGGATCAAGTCTGGCGTTAGCCAATACCATTTGAGTTCACTAAGTATATATTTACATGTTATATCACAATTTATGTTATTATTATATAGTATATGAGAACATTGGAATGTGGAGCACTCCATTGAAGACAATGGAGTGCTCCGTGCTTCTACGGGCCAGTAAAGGCCCGCAAAGCAACATTCCAATGTTTTCATAAAGGCCTCTCGGAGCTCGAGGGGATTTAAATCTCCTCGGGCTTCGAGAGGCCTTTGTTTTATTTGTTAGAACATTATGCCCTCTGGTGGCAGAATGTTCTAATAGCCTTATAGTCCTTCGTAACTGGGCTATACTGGCTATTCAAGTCCCGCTCCCTTGTTAAAGGCCGGCGCTGGAGCTGGCCTTTAATAGCCGGTATAGCCTGCTACAGTGGGCTATAAGGCTATATTAGAACATTGGAATGTTGAGAGCTCCTCTGAAGACAATGGAGTGCTCTAGGCTTATAATGGCTGGCATAAGCCTTCTACTCTAACATTCCAACGTTTGTCCACATGTTTCTCTTTTTTTATTTAGAACATTCTATCCTCAGTGGGTGGAATGTTTTGATCGCCTTATAGCCCTCCTGCCTCAGGTTATACCGTTTGTTAAAGGCCCTCTCCCTCAGATATCTTTTATAATATAGATATTTACCTATCTCTCTCTACACATAGATATATATAGATATTTTTTTCCCAAAGCATAATGGTTAAAGTGACAATTATAGTTCAGTGTTGGAATAAGACATAAGCTGGCATTAAAAAACCCCAAATCACTAAAATACTTCTGTCATAGTTTATTGAACTAAGTTTGCCCCATCATGTATTGATTATTACCATGGGAAATCAATGGTTTGGGAAACCCCCACACACCCATTTTCTTTGCCCCCCGATTGATGAGCCATCACAAAACTTTCCAGAAAGGAGCTGAGGTGGATATTTTTTGTTAATGTTTTGTGAAGGTTCGGCAAACGCCACACAAGTTATTAGTGAAACAAAAAATGCTCTTCCTAAGGAAACATTGACCTAACTATAACTACATATAGGCAAGTGCCACTGTGTATTATGTAGGCTTAGGAGGAATTTCAATCATGCCGAAGTAATCAGAGTGATTTCTGTAATTTCGCGATACTCTTTGATGTTCAATTACCAATAATAATATCTGCTCGCGTAATTAAGAACAATTTGGGGGGAAAACAATCCTACCACAAGAGGACATTTAGCGAGTGTTAGCAGCTACTCATGCTGATGCTTATATTCTGATGCATTTAGCACTATTTTCTTAGCGTAAAAGGCATCCTTGTGTCCATTTTGGACGTGAGGGTACATTTTGGGCTAACAAAATAGCACTAAATGCCAGGAATACGTTGGGGGAAAATCCTACCCCAAGTGCGCAGTGCGAGCAACTGCTCGGGCTCATTATTCATGTTAATTTAGAAGTATTTCTTAGTGAAAAATGCATCCCCAAGTCAATTTTTTATTACGAGGGGGCATTTTGCACTATGAAAATAGCACTCAGAGAGCAGAATTACTCTTTTTTGTATAATTCTGCTTAATCTTGCAGAATATTTGGGTAATTCCATGTGATTACGATGCACGGAAATATGCAAGGTATGCCTAACCGTAGTAATAACCTTATTTATTGAAGCTTATAGCCGTTCTCTTTATACATTGATAATTTTTAGTGTCACATTTTTCTTCCCTCTCTATGGCAGACTGCACAGCCCACTTCAGCCATAGTCTAACATCACTGTATGCGACAACATTGTGCTCTTGCACAAGGAGCACATCCAACCACAAACTAGTACTTTACTAGCAGGTGCGGTATACCAATGTGTGATTTTTGAAACTATGACTAAGCCAAAAGGCTGGCTGCCAGCAACAGACCAATTGACTTTGCCAATGCTTATTGTGTACTGTGACCAAAATTGAGATGGAGCTTGTACTTTTTTTGGATTCTAAGAAGAGTGCATGACTCCAAATGTATTTCTGTGTATGTTATTTGTATACACTGCTAGCGTGACCTCGGTTGGAAGGGTAGTGCAACAGTAAATCACGCTGGTGTCAGAGCAGTGTCATACACAAGAATGGGCAACAGTGACAATAGAAAATGGAAAAGGGGAGAAAAGAGTTGACGAACACCAACAATATGCAGCAAAAAAAGGAAAAAAATAATAACTGTCTATATTTTTTCTAATGCCGATACGACGTCCAACGGGTTGGTACTTGACGTTGACGAGAAGGGATTTAGGGCGACATTAGAGAGATGCTCCCCTGCCTGGCTGCAGTGTCAACAGTCTAGAGAAGTTCAACAAGGGGAGCCCTGTTTTGGGATGCTATTTATGCTACTGTGCAATGATCTGACAACTCTCCTTCTTCAAAAGATAATTTTGCGTTTATCATACATGTATTGGTCTCCAGAAGGTTCTACTGTGGTGGTCCCATCCGAAATAGTCTTAGAAAGGGTCTCTTGTACGCAGGATGCTGCAGATGTGGTGTAGAATGCAGAGGTTCCATCACATAGGCCACGGAAAAACAGAAACATTAAGACGTAAAACAGATCCCTAATCCTGCCCTGATAGAAGGCTGGCTTCATCTTCTACACTCAGGACCCATGCTCTTCTTCCAGCTGTCGCTCTGAGGGGATTCTATACAGTAGCACAAAATAAACCAAAAAGTGTGTGTGATCCACAGTTCACTCCTCTTTCCGCCAGTGCACTATTAAGTGTTACGACATAATAGAGGTTAAAAACACCCTTGGACACAGGCAGTCATCCATGGTGCAGCATACAAACCATATGTTAAAGCACTTCGAAGCCTCATCAGAGGTAAGAAGCAATAAACAGATGCAATTGAAATACAATAAGTTAGTCGTATAATAAAGTAGTTACACCTGGTATAAGTGTAAGAAGGGTAAAGGTCAAAGGCCCCATATAAAGACTATCCATTAAATGCTGCCCAATTACGTGCCCCGATACATAAAGGCTTTCCCTAATTGTGCAAGCAACTTCACCCATCAATCAGAGCCTGGCATACTACCTGTGTGCATGGCCCGTGGGTTTAATCTTTAATCAAGTAAGGTCTTTAAGCTGGTCTGATGGCTTAGTGGACTAATGTATCCGCTGTAGGGGTCTATGGGCCCGATTCACAGAATGAACTTAAGACTCAATCCTAAACTTACTACTATTTTGGTATTCACAGAATGAATTTACTACTTTTGGTATTCACAGAATGAACTTACTACTTTTGGTATTCACAGAAGTTAGGATTTTGTCTTAAGTTTGTCTTAAAACAGACTTAGGACAGACTTAAGACAAAATCCTAACTTCTGTGAATACCAAAAGTAGTAAGTGCATTCTGTGAATACCAAAATAGTAGTAAGTTTAGGATTGAGTCTTAAGTTCATTCTGTGAATCGGGCCCAATGTTAGACCTCAAGGTCACACATTCAAACGCTGGTGGATCCACTCAGCCGTTCATACTTCTGAGGTCAATAAAATGAGTACTGTTGGGTAACAATAAACATCTGTTACTCAGCCCAAGATACCCTTCAGTGAATGTACGCTTAACAAACACTTATGTTTAACGGTACGATCTGCAGTGCTTAAGTTGTACTTGTGTTTGCCAGTGCTCGACACCGACACTTATTCGTAAATAATGTCAAATATTTATGAGACCTCACCACATGGTGGCACTGTGTGTGTATTCTTTTAGCAGACTTCATAAATGGAGCATTTAACTTTGTAATGTATCTTAATAACAAGATAAAAATTGGACGGAAACCTACATTTTAAAGTGACATTTGGGTTGTGACAGCTGCAGTGCACCAGTGTGAAATACTTTGATCCTTGGCACTTTATCTTTTACAAATAAGGCACCGCCGATCTGTCAGTATGACTGCAGACAACTGGCACAAAGGTGCAAGACTTCCTATGTGGTGTTCGGGCCAGAGCTGCTATCTTTGGAGCTGAGGAAGCAGGTTTGAGTCTTGGTAACAGCTCAACAACCTGTGATTCTAGGCAAATCACTGCTTTAAAATGAATGTGACCTTGTTTAATCTAACTTGTGGTTATGTAAAATGCACCATTACCTACGGGTCGAATTTGCACTGAATAAAATCAGCACAAAAATACTCAAAGGGATCAAAACAAAGAATTAACAACAAGCATTTGCAATGCAATAGGTCTCGCATTTGGAAAGTTTGAGCTATTGGTCTTGTAAATGACATTTTTTTTATTTATGTGTTGGTTTTGAAAATAGCTAAATTAATAGCTTTGTCATTTACAATGCCAATAGTTATAACTTTCGCAAATGTGACACCTATAGCATTTGTAATGCAACATGTTTTGTATTTACGTGACTTAGATGTATTGATATTACAAATAACAATGGCTTTTAATTTTTTTAAATAATTAATACTTAAATAAAAGTGATTGTAATTTATAATGGCAATAGCTTAAACTTTTGTAAATAACTTTTGTCAGGATTATGTTCAGTGTATTTTATTGTGACGAAAATCCAAGAACAGAAGTGAAATATTAACATCTTTTTGTGACATTTGTAATAAAGCTTGAAACATTGAGAGAACATATTTGAACCAGTAGTTGTTGAATGGTTGCACAGATTGATGCCGGGGTGGCGCTGAGTGATGCTGTGGTGGTGCTGAGTGATGCTGTGGTGATGCTGAGTGGTGCTGTGGTGATGCTGAGTGGTGCTGTGGTGGTGCTGAGTGGTGCTGGGGTGGTGCTGAGTGATGCTGGGGTGGTGCTGAGTGATGCTGGGGTGGTGCTGAGTGGTGCTGTGGTGGTGCTGAGTGGTGCTGTGGTGGTGCTGAGTGATGCTGTGGTGGTGCTGAGTGGTGCTGTGGTGGTGCTGAGCGATAATGTGGTGGTGCTGAGTGATGCTGTGGTGGTGCTGAGTGATGCTGTGGTGGCGCTGAGTGGTGCTGTGGTGGCGCTGAGTGGTGCTGTGGTGGTGCTGAGTGATGCTGTGGTGGTGCTGAGTGATAATGTGGTGGTGCTGAGTGATGCTGGGGTAGCGCTGAGTGATGATGTGGTGATGCAGAGGGCAGAAAGGCACAAAAAACGAGTCTAACAGAGGGCAGAAGGGCAGAAAAACAAGGGAAAAGCGAGTCTAACAGAGGGCAGAAGGGCACAAAAAACGAGTCTAACAGGGGGCAGAAAGGCACAAAAAACGAGTCTAACAGAGGGCAGAAAGGCACAAAAACCGAGTCTAACAGAGGGCACAAAGGCACAAAAAACGAGTTTAACAGAGGGCATAAGGGCAGAAAAACAAGGGAAAAATGAGTCTAACAGAGGACAGAAAGGCACAAAAAACGAGTCAAACAGGGGGCAGAAAGGCACAAAAAACGAGTCTAACAGAGGGCAGAAGGGCGGAAAAACGAGTCCAACAGAGGACAGAAAGGCACAAAAAAAAGAGTCTAACAGAGGGCAGAAAGGCACAAAAAAGAGTCTAACAGAGGGCAGAAAGGCACCAAAAATGAGTCTAACAGAGGGCAGAAAGGCACAACAAGTAACCGTGTGACTAGATTAAACCAATTATTGTGACAAAACGATTTTTGTCAGGTGAACAATGGGGAGAAATGCAGGTACAAACCAGATGAAAACAACTCTTGTGAAGGGAATTCTGCCACATCTAAACATGGTATTCAAATCATGATAAATGCGGAGATGTGAAACACCATACGAGAAGCTAAAAACAAAAAATAAAAATAACTATGGCGTGCTACAAGTGTCGAATTATACAAATGCCCAAATCGTTGCTTGCCAAAGTGAAGTGTAGGTTACATTGCAACGCTGTGTGGTTCTCGGCATGCAAACAATTTCGAGCTTAAAGAGTGTGAAAAGAATGACCTTAATGCTTTCAGATGCTGCTCATGCCGATTACGGAACTCGCGACGACTGAAATGTAACAAAGACACCGACTGACTGACTCCATATTTACCCATAATTGTGAAAAGTGAAAAGGATTCTTCCGCCCAGCTAGAGCGGTGGCCATTTTGAAGTGGGTTAATGTGTAAAGTTAGTGACGTGAATATGTGAAGAGCCGTACTGCCGGTTGTGGAAAGTGACGAGGAGGCTGTCACCTAAACAGAGCGGTGGCCATTTTGAAGTGGGTGAATAATTTAGAGATGTATAAAAACAGCATGAGAATCAAACTTACATGGATGTGTGGAGGTGTACAAAGCAAAACGGTTGAGAGAAACAGTCATAGTGGGTACGACATAAATGCATCAATGAAATTGTGCATGCAAATAAAATGCATCCAAGACTAAAAAGTAAGCTTGTGTATCAAATATGTCAATATACGTAGGAGCACCTAGGAAAAAAAGAATGTATTAATGACATTACATGAGTACGCAATAAACAAGTGTAGAGGCTGCAGCCATAAGGATGATGAGAAGAATAGTAAAGAGGATCAAAAATAAAAATAAAAGTACACTGGGAGGGGGGAGGATGTTGAAAGAGACAGGGCCTGGTGGCCGTGAAAGTACGGCCGTGGGCAGCAACAGCAGGGGTGAATAATTAGGGGGGGGAGAAATGCCTGAGGCTGAGCGCACGCTGGGGGAAGCTTCAGATGCCTGTGGGAGGGAGGCTGATGGCTTTGATGTGGACGCGCTTTCCGCGCAAGTGCACCACACGAACTGTCCGAAATCCGCGATGGTCTAAGACCTTGGTTTTTCCACTATACTCTCGTCTATTTATCCCTTGCGGGATATAATAGTCTCGACCTAAAAAAGGAGAGACGCATAGATACCCATTTAGTGGCTAAGGGCCCGATTCACAGAACTAACTTAAGACAAAATCCTAAACTTACTACCATTTTGGTATTCGCAGAAGGCACCTACTCATTTTGGTATTCACAGAAGGCACTTTCTCATTTCGGTATTCACAGAAGTTAGGAGTCCTAACTTTAGGACTCCTAAATGCCTTCTGTGAATACCGAAAGTCTTAAAGTTAGGATTTTTCTCAATTTATTAGTAGTAAAGTTAGGACTCCTAACTTTAGGACTCCTAAATGGCTTCTGTGAATACCGAAAGACTTAAAATTAGGATTTTTCTCAGTTTAGTAGTAGTAAAGTTAGGACTCCTAACTTTAGGACTCCTAAATGCCTTCTGTGATTACCGAAAGTCTTAAAATTAGGATTTTCTCAATTTTACTACTACTAAACTGAGCAAAATCCTAATTTTAAGACTTTCGGTATTCACAGAAGGCATTTAGGAGTCCTAAAGTTAGGAGTCCTAACTTTACTACTACTAAATTGAAAAAAATCCTAATTTTAAGACTTTCGGTATTACCGAAATGAGTAAGTGTCTTTTGTGAATACCAAAATGAGTAAGTGCCTTCTGTGAATACGAAAATGGTAGTAAGTTTAGGATTTTGTCTTAAGTTAGTTCTGTGAATCGGGCCCAGTTTTAGACCGGCAAACCTGGATAAATTGTGGCTTTCTCACTTAAATTGTGTGATCTTAGTCAAGTTTCCGATTCACCAGAACTCATTTTTCAGCATAATCCTGTATGAAAGCACTTTTAAATTTGTTTAGCGTTTAGGGCAGCATGTGGAAAAATTGAAAAAACTTAGACTCTAAAATATACACTTAACCAACACCGTGACCTGTTGAAAGTTTCAACCTTCACCAAAGCTTATGGTCAATCAGATATCCCAAAGGTTGCTAGTAGTGGAGTTAGAATAGTAAATTACCCTCAGCCCCAAAATAGGTGAAAAGTGAGTTTGGCTGTATTTTTTAATTAAATATAGATGAAAACTTTTGCATGCAGATTTGTATGAATGTTGACATTTTTGCAGTGTAACTTTTAGGCTTTTTGATTCAGCAAAATATGTTTTGGGAGTCTATGTTTCATGTGGAACTGTGGATGGGACTGCTCGTACTGCCCCTGGTCAGTGGCTACTATAAAGCAATGGCTCTTCCCTGGAGAATGTGTATATTTCAAAGATATCCATATGCTTTGAGTAGTGTGGGGGGCACCTGAAGGGTGGCGGCTCCCTGTGCCGCAGGAGTTGCAGAGGTCTGCTTTATGCACATGCTCCTGGTTCTTTCTACTGTGTCAGTGAGACACTGCTTTTACCCAGCTGGCACCTGAGGAAAGGTTCCTCTGCCCCTCATGGTTAGGTATTTTTATGGTCTCGCTTGACAGCGCAGCTGTTGCCAGACAATTGCTTGAGAATGAGAAATCACCAGGAGAGAGGCTTTAGCTACCCCTACATTCTGGGAGCTAGGAGTACATGTTTTGATTGGGCAGAAGTTGTGTGCTTCCAAAAAAGAGTGCTTGTTCTCCACACAGCTTGTGATCATTTTATTTGTTCTACTGCCAGAACTTGAACCTTCTGGTGCACACATTACATAGAAATGCTATTAAAGTGTCTTAGATAAATAGATAATTGATGGTGTTTTTCGCTGCCAGCAAGGGCATTCATTATTCTACATAGATTTTAGGATGGTTTGGCAATGCACACTGTCACCTGACCTCTTACCTACACCGATATTATTCTACAGTTCTTCTATACAAATACATACCTATTCCCAAGCTATTTTCTTGTAATGCTTCACACTACCATACAACATTCCTTTAAAACCAGAACTATTGTTTTTGCCAATGCTTGTTTCTATACTCCTTTGGCTTGTTTTCAAATAAATCAACAGGGGGAGAGACTGAGGGGCATATTATCAAGAACAGGTGATAGAATTATCGCCGCTTTATCGGCAGGAAACTGCCGCTAAAGCGGCGACAATGGCCTTGATAATATGCCCTTGTGAATTCCCATAGCAGCCCAGGTTCTTGTGTTAACCTGGGCTGCTATGGGAATTCACAAGGGCATATTATCAAGCCCATTATCGCCGCTTTAGCGGCAGTTTCCTGCCGATAAAGCGGCGATAATTTTATCGCCTGTTCTTGATAATATGCCCCTTAGTGTGGCTTGGGCTGTGTCTCCTGTGTGTGATAACATCTCAGCGCTTACGTCAGCTGAATAGTTCAGAGTTTGGTGTGCGCAGGCGCTGAACGTGGCATTTGACCTTTGTGAGGTATTGAGTAACAGCTTCAACCAAAGGCACTTTTTTCTTATTATTAAATGTACACAGTTATTTCACATTCCTTAGCTCGGCCAGACGACCTGCTCCCTCCTCAGTCTGTTCCTCATTTTCTTACAATCCCTCCTTTATTTCCTCGACAGGAACATTCCTCTCCCGACTTCCTGCTCCGGAGTGCCGTGCTGGGCTGTGGGCGCGCGGGTCTTGTCTGAGACTGTATTAAACTTCAGATGAAGAGGGCGGGGGCGGGGGTCAGGGCTGCAGGTGGCGACGTGAAACCTCCTGAACACCTGGCACTGATCCCGCCTGAGAAACACGCCCTCCGCCCCCCCCCATCCTCCGTTCTGCAAAGACCCAAAGGAATGAAACATAAAAGGAACAGCAGCTCCGGCCTACACAGCAGGTTTTCTGTTCTGTTTTTGGAGTGAACATCAGGAGCCAGCGTTTTAGGTGAAAAGCTTTAGGTTTACCCTAGACTCATTCTCGCTTTCTGTCTGTCCCCTCTCAGACTTGTTCTAGCTATCTTTTTTCGTTTTCTATCTCTCCCTATCATTTTCTTTCTTGCTCTCTTTTCCTTTCTTTCCATTTCAGTCTCCCACTCTCACTTTTACTCTCATTTAATCTCCTCTCTCTGTAGTCCTCTCATTCTCCCTCTCTCTCTTTTTTGTCTCATATTTTAGTTCTCCGCTCTTTCTCATTTATTCTTCCCGTCCCCTCTGTTTGTCTTGCTTTCTCCACATGGTTACTTTATCTTGGTCCGACATACACATCACAGACACACACTGGGAGAGAGTTATCAGCATGGATGAATACAGTTTTTTTTTTACATAAACACCCTGTAATGCCAATCATGTACTTCTTCCCCAAACTACACAAAAATGCCACAACCACAACAGGTAGACCAATAATTTCAGCAATAGGGGGCTTTTTGGAAAATACGACAAAATATAACGAGTTTTTCTTACAAGACTTGGTTAAAAGCCTTCCATCCTTTGTGCATGATACTGGGGACTTCCTAAGACAATTGGATGATGTTGTATGGGAACATGACTGCTTGTTAATGTGTTTAGATATCACGTCTTTATACACAAGCATACACCATAAAGACGGCATTAGAGCCGCGCAATACTATTTAGACAGCAGAATCTTACCTCTGGTCCAACATAACAAAATGGTAATCGCTATGATTACTTACAGCTTGAATAACAACTATTTTTTATTCCATAACCAGGTCCTGCAACAGATAAGAGGAGTAGCTATGGGAGCTTGTTTCTCCCCTAGCTACTCCTGCCTACATATGGGCTGGTGGGAAGAAGTAATCTTGAAAAGAGACTTTAAAACTATCGTTGACACTCAGATAAAGTCTGGTTACGCTATACCGACGATTTATTTTTGAAATGGCGTGATACATTAGAACCAGCTCATGATTTTTTGCAAAACCTGAACAAAAACAATATAAACTTGCACTTCACAGCTACAATCAGCGACCAGTCTGTATGCTTTCTGGATGTGGAAGTTGTAGTACTGAAAATTCTGGACTCGTGTAATGTGTCTGCACTTGAGAATAAAACTTCATCGTAAATGGACGAATTTAGTGCCAAAAGACCGAGAATGACGAGTACGTCCTGTACAGGTTATTATTATTATTATTATGCGTTCTTATATAGCGCTCGATTACCCGTAGGCATCTCGGCGCTTGCCTTGGGAACCCGTCCTGGCTTTTTCCCTGTGGGATACCCGTACTGGGCATCCCCAAGGTGGAAGCCAGGCATCCCGCCGCAGGGGGGCCGTAGTGGAGATTAAGCAAGCTGATGCCCAGAGCTGTAGAGTGTGAACCCGTGATTCGAGTAGGTACCGAAACGAGAATTATCGAGTCCGTGGATATTTGGGCTCAAGACCCTGCCGCGTCGGGAATTGAACCCTGGTCCCGGGTCTGACCTCTGCTTCAGGATCTACCTCCTCTAACCAGTGAGCCACACTTCTCCAGGTATTTTCAGCATATTCAAGTGACGATTTCACTTTGAAATCGTCACTCTCGTTCAGAACCCTCGGCTTCCATTTTGTGTATGGCAGCCATTTTGTGAGTTGCCCTTTACATAGGCTTATAAACCAGCTGGATTCGACCCCAGAAGGACACGTACACCTTGATCGACTTTTCCTTGACCTATGCCAGTTGGAACCATTGCCCCAGGCCGGACCTGTTAGGTCAGTTCCTCTCCAGTGGCCAAGCAAGATAGCATCAGGGCTCAGCCGGCCATAAACCTCCTCATTGCGCACACACCTGCCGTATCTTGCTCACATCTGTCTTTACTCTTTTGCTTCACTTACTTTATGGTGGGGAGGTGCCTGTTTTTATTGGGGGTCCACTGATATCTGATGAAATGTTGGGCCTTGCCGGGTGATTTGTTATGGGCAGCACGACGTGAAATATGTACATGTCATCATGACTCTGCTTTTCTTTTGTAAACCAATAACTGTAAATGACATACTACAAATTCGAAGAATGTTTGCCTGAAGCTGAATATTCTGTATAAAGAGAGAAATCCGACTTTGTAAATTCGAGCAGTCTCCTGAGAATATACTTCCCCGTGTTGTACTTCTAGGACACTTGTTACCTTGGTTGCAGCCAATAAACTAATCTTTGACTTCACCTAGAAGACTCTGAGTTTCTGTGGTCTGAATCAGGAAAAGGACTCGAGGTCTTTGGGTGTGTATTCCCTGACACCGCTGGGTTACCGGTTAAGTACCGGTTCTGAAAAACCCAGTACCTCAGTTGGCGCCCAACGTTTGGGGGGATTCCAGTGGTACCAGTCAGCCAGAGGATCGTGAGGAGCTTCGTGTGAAAATTCTGGAGGAAGGCCTGCCACTTCATCGACCCCTGCATGTCGACGTGGTCCGAAAGTCTTTGCTGCGAGGTTCCCCGCTTCCCGACGGCTACGAAGGTCTGCTGCCCTGGCTATCGCCCTGATTTGGACCCTTGAAGTTTGGTAGAGCGAAACACTGAGACGAGTCCTCTGGTGACGTCATCGATATCTCAGTTAAGTCTCCCAGTACTTAGTTGATCTTAGTTTTGGTATCCTTGGGATAAAAAGTTTTGTGTTGGTACTTGCAAGCACCAAAACCGAAGGACTCGTGTATTCACGAGAAATATCGTAATCGATAAACCTTTGAAGTTTGGAACTAGACTAGAGAGCGAAGATGCCTGGTCTTAGACTTGGAAATTTGTTTTGTCTTGGCAGTAATAATAGGGACTCCCGATTGGAGGACTCATGTCCGGTTCCTCCGGTTGGAACTCCAACCTACGAGCTATATGTGAAACATGGGGTAGGCCCCATCACCTACAACGAAGTATGGATTAAATACACCAGGAAAGATGGTGTTCTAAAATGGCCCCAATATGGTAGTTTTGATTCCGAAATCTTAGACAACCTTGAAGTTAAACTCTTTAAAAAGAAAGCCCGGCCGGCGATGTTTGACTCTTTCCGCTTATGGCGTAAAGAGGCCAGACAAAAAGAAATTAAATTAGAGAAGAAAAATAAGAGAGAAGGGAATATTTCAGTAATGAAAGCTGCTATGCAGTTTAAAGACAATGAAGAAGAACAGATGAGTGAGTAGTTGCACAGGCAACGTAAAATGGCGATAGATAAATGCTATCCAGTTTTGCCGCGTCCCAAGAAGGATGCAGCAAAAGACCTTAAGGAAGACCCGTTAATGGGCCATTTGTTAAGTTCACCACCCCCCTATGCACAAACAGCCACGGCGCCTCCGCAACGCTTAGTTGCGCCGCCCATGGTTGTTATGCCTGCTCCTCTACAGCACCCACCAGCTGCTCTTCAGCTGGCTTCCGCTCCTCCGGTGCAGCCTCCTCAAGGCACACCGACTACATCTACTTCGCTTATGCCTTCTACGACTTTGCCTAGTGCACCTTCGATTTCTCATAATGCTCCCTCTGCTATTGCCTCTACTTCAGCCTTATCTCACCCTGTTTTTCCACCCGTTCTCCTTCAGTTTCTCCTTCCGCTCGACAGAGAATGGCCAGCACTGTAACTAATATTTTCTCACCTCTTTTCGGGTTGCCTACTACGACCCCTAACACGGAACGAAGACAGTTGCGAAGTCAACTGCCTGACTACCAAGAGAGAGATGTATTGAATCGTTTAGCTCATACATGGATTATGGATCCTGTAAAATATGACGTTGAATCTGTCATGAAAGTTTTCCTTCAGTGGGAAGCACCGACACAGAGATATGTTTTCGAACAAATGTGTGTTTTCCTCTGTGAGGATTTGGAAGACAATGATTTAGAATGCAACCCGCAGGAGTTGTGTCGTGTACGGTTCAAGTTTGTGGAAGGAATGATCGTAGGTCCCGATGTCCAAAAAGCGGTTGAGATATTGTTGTCTTATCGCAGTAAAGGGAACACTTCTGGTTCGCAATCTGAGCGCGATACACCTAGGAAAAAGGCGCAACAGTATCCCATGAGAGAAGTTCCCCCTCAATGGAGAGAGGGTGACGCAACGGCTAATCCACCTATTCTCCCACACTTTCAGCGTGTGTGGGTACATGTCCCATGGAAGCGAGCTGAAGTTTTAGCACTTAAACAGACATTACCTGATCCGCGTAAAAACCCTGCAGGATATTACAAAGAGTTGTCGCAGACTGCTGGGTCATGTGTAATGAATTTAGCCGATATCGATATGTTATTTGGGAACGTTGTTCCACAGCCTTTATGGGCAAAGATTCGTCACACGGATCATGATCAGGAATTAGGTGACTCATGGGCTAACATTACTGCGACAGATGCCCTACAAGTAGGTGGCGCTAAGCCTGAACCTTTGATAGCAGAACTGCCTGGTAAAATAATTGATTATATGAAAAAGATAATGCCTGAAATACGCGTGAATTGGGATAAACTATCTGCATGTAAACAGAAGAAAGATGAAACGGTGTCTGATTTCTTCACCAGATTTGAAGAAACTTTTGTCGACCACAGTGGTCAAGATATGAGCACAGAAGGTGGTCAGAGACTGTTCGTCGATAAATTCGTGCACAATTTGCTTCCTGAGTTGTGCAAAAAGTTAAAGGACTCGGAAAGTTCTTGGGCAGTCTCGTCTTCGGCACAGATATTAGCTACAGCACAGTATTACGAAAATCGAGACAAAGACGAGAAAGATAAAGTAGAAAAGAAAACGAAAGAATTGAAAACGAAGGTTTTGTTACAGCAAGCATATCCACGACGTGGTGGTGGCGGTCAAAATAATAACGGTCAGAATAATTACCAGAGTAATTTGCAGCAGCCTCAACAATATCCGAGGAACTCGCCAAAGGATCGAGTATTGTCAACCACGTGTTTCTGTAGGTCCCAACCAATGTTCGTATTGCAAGGAGGAAGGACATTTTAAATATAGTTGCCCTATCCTACTACAGTGCGCGAATGGCGCTTCTGGTGTAAGAGGTCGAGGTGCTCAGAAGCGCCTAGAGGAAGAGGACACGGGAATGCCCCCCGGAACGAACGTCCCCTTCCACCTCAAAATTCCATGAACAAGTTTGATCAGCAGAATAACACATCTGGTAGGACAGCTCAGTACTATACAAATGATTACTATACAGAAAGTGAGAATTGGGAGAGTAATGATTGCTAGGACAGCCATAGACAAAGAGAGGGAGTTGTTTCAGTTCCAGTAGATCAGAGCGGACCATACGTTGAGGTGATTACATCAGGTGTGTCAGAACCTTTTCTGTTGGGTACTGGTGCTACAAAGAGTTCTATTATGCACTCCAAACTCCCTGGCGCACCTTTGTCTGGCGAAACGAATGTATCAGTAGGTTTTTCTGGCGCCCCGGTTAGAAATCCAATTTCTGTCCCTTTGACTCTTTCTGTTGGTCCCCGTGAATTAGAAGCACCCCTTATTCTGACAACAGGTTGTGGTGAAAATTTGTTGGGATTGGATCTGTTAAAAAGATTGTATGCGACTTTGTACTGTTCTCCCTCGGGAGTACAACTCACTTTAGGTAAGAAAGTGGTTTCTGCCATGTATTTGTCGAGAGACAAACTTCCAACAGAGTTGTCGTTTCTTCCGGACATTCTTTGGGCTACAGGTCCTAACGATGTCGGTCTTTTACAAATTCCACCATATGTTGTAACATTGAAAACCAAAGTTAAAATGCCACGAATTCCCCAATATAGAATTTCTAGTGAAGGCGAGAAAGCTTTGCTAGCGATCGTTCACGAGTTAATTGAAAAGGATGTGATTGAAGAAACACGAGGAAATGTTTGCAATAGTCCTGTTCTACCAGTTTTAAAACGAACTGACCCATCTCAGCCACCGGTGTACAGATTTGTGATCGATCTCACAGAGGTGAATAAGATCGTGGTGCCACAATTTCCAGTTGTCCCAGACATTACTACATTATTGACTATGATTCCAGCTTCTGCCACTTGGTTTTCGATGATTGACCTGAAGAATGCTTTCTTCAGCATCCCGTTCGCCGAGGAGAGCAGGGATATTTTTTCCTTCAGTTTAGGAGGTCGAAGCTTCCGTTTTAAACGCGCTCCTCAGGGCTACTGTGAAAGTCCGTCAATATACAGTCAAGCTCTAAAAACACAGCTTGATACGATTGTTTTGCCAAAAGGTGCTACTCTTGTACAGTATGTTGACTATTTGCTTATAGCTGCGGATACTGAGGAAATTTGCAAGAAAGCAACAATGTCATTGTTACGCCATCTGTGCGATTTCCATCACAAGGTGTCACTTTCCAAGCTTCAATACTGCCGACAAGAGGTGACCTACTTAGGTCATCTCTTATCGAAGGAGGGAAGGAAACTTACCCCAGAAAGAATTCAGGCAATAGCGAAATTGAGTGTGCCAAGAACTCAGAGAGAAGTGCGTGCTTTCTTGGGCATTACATCGTATTGTAGACAGTGGATTCCAAATTTTTCGTTATTGGCCAAACCCTTGGTGGCATTAACGTGTAAAGGTACACCCGATCCCATTCCTTGGTCTGAAGAGTGTCAGAAAAGTTTTCTCGAATTACGCACAGCATTATGTTCGGCTCCTGTGTTAGGTACCCCCAATTACAGTAAGCCTTTCACATTGTATGTCCACGAGAAGGAGGGCTGTGCATTGTCTGTGTTGACTCAGTCATTTGGGGACAATTAACGTCCATGCGCGTATTTTTCGTCGACTTTGGACCCGGTAGCTAGAGCATTGCCAAGTTGTCTAAGAGCCACAGCGGCAGCAGCTGTTTCTATTCGACAGTCTGCTGGCCTGGTCATGAATAATACACTAGTCGTGATGGTCCCACATGCAGTAGACACATTGTTAAATAGAACCAAGACACAGCACTTAACCAGTGCTCGATTGTCAGGGTACGAACTGACTTTGCTAGCAAGTCATGTGCACATTCAAAAGTGCAACACCCTTAACCCAGCCACATTATTACCATTCATAGAAGAATCAGATGCTTCAGAACAGCATGATTGTCTTTATAGAACAGAAGAAGAGACGAAAGGAAGAGTAGACCTCTTCGACACTTCTCTTGCTGAATGTGATGGTACATTGTGGGTGGATGGTTCATGTTTCAAGCTTCCGAATGGCGATACGACTGCAGCATATGCTGTCACGACTTTGCACACGATTGTTGAAGCTACACGCATCCCACATAATTCAGCTCAGGCAGCGGAGCTAATTGCGCTCACAAGAGCATGTGTGTTGTCAAAAGGAATGAAAGTGACTGTCTACACCGACAGCCAGTACGCGTTTGGTGTGGCTCACAGTTTTGGACGATTGTGGAGAGAACGTGGGTTCCTGACTTCGCATGGAGCTAAAATTAAGCATGGTCAGTTGGTAAATGAGCTTCTAGAATCACTGACTTTGCCTTTACAAGTGGCGATTGTAAAATGTAGTGCTCACAAGAAGGTGACTGATGACGTTGGTCATGGAAACGCATTTGCTGATGAGATCCCGAAAGAAACTGCAAAGAATGTAATGAGCCGAATGTATGTTGCAGGCCCTGAAAGATGGACTGGTGATGTTGGAATATGTGAGGACACGATAGAAAGTGTGAAGTCCATCCAAGCTGAGGCCACAGAGAAAGAGTTGAGCACGTGGAGAGAGAGTACAGGTAGAATGGATGCAAACGGTTGTTGGATTGAATCGACAGAACATCAGAGATGGTTGTTACCCGATGCATATGTGCTTGCAGTGGTTACAATGGCTCATGGAATGGCTCATATCAGCGTGAAAGGGATTTGCGAGTTGTTGGCCCCAGTGTGGAAAAATTCAGGAATTCCCAAGTGTGCAGAGAATGTTGTCAAGAATTGCATGGTGTGTCTGCAACACAATCCTGGTAGGGGAACCCCAACTCCAGCTGGTCATTTTGCACCTCCTACGTATCCGTTTGAGGTTTTGCAGCTAAATTTCATCCACATGGAAAGGTGCAACAACTTAAAATACGTGCTCGTTGTTGTTTGTGCTTTCTCAAGATGGATAGAAGCCTATCCCCTAAAGGACAATACTGCCTTGTCCACAGCGAAAGCCCTTGTGAAAGAGTACTTCCCTAGATTCGGAATGCCTAGAATGGTCTGGTCTGATAACGGAAGTGAATTTGTGGGTCGTGTGATGAAAAGAGTGTGTGAAGGGCTAGGCATTAGGCAGAAGTTTCACGCTGCAAATCACCCCCAATCAGCTGGATTAGTAGAATGTTACAATGGCACGCTAAAACTTAAATTGGCCAAAATCCAAGCGAGCACAGGTCTTAAATGGCCTGACGCTCTATCCTTAGCACTCCTATCCACCAGAATGACTGTGCATTCGCGAGTGAAACTCAGCCCCTATGAGATTGTCTTTGGCCGGCCAGCCAACATATGGGGAGTGCCTAGGCCCACGAAGCTCAGCGAGCTAGAACACCCTGTTTTGCTTGACTATCTGTATGAATTGACGGCTAAATTGCGTGTTTTGCATCAACAGGTCAACGACACCCTGCCTCCGGTCTCTGAGACTCCGGGACACAGCATTGACCCTGGAACCTGGGTGCTGGTGCGGAACTTCCAAAGGACTAAAAACGACCAGCCCAGGTGGATGGGACCATACCTCGTCCTTCTCTCTACCAGATCGGCAGTTCGAGTGGAAGGGAAGAAGGCCTGGATCCACGGGGTCCACTGTAAAAGGGTACCCTTACCTCTGCCCTATGACCAGAGTAAAGAACCTGATGCCGTGCCAACCTCCGTCCCTTTTAATGATTCACATGTAAAAGGAACTGACTCTGAACAAGAAAACGAAGACATTTTGCACAAGGCTGTGCCACCATCCAAGCGAGTGAACATTACAGAGCCTGACCTTTTGTTCCCAGATCAGACAATACCTGGGAAGCAACGGTATAATTTGAGACCGAGAAAAACGAACTAATAAAGTCATTCCTTTTGCAATTTGAGACTAAGATCCATGGACAAATAAAAAAGATACTTCTTTTTCCCCCAAGTACTATTTTTGAAAGTGCAGATCTCCCATCTAGGTAACTTGCTTATTTTTGTTTTTCGAACCGCCATCCGGGTTCCGCTGCTAGGGCCGCGGTTGATTAAAGTCTTTGGGGTGCAGCTGACGACGTTAGGTCGGTAGTTCTGGTTGGTCCAAGGGAGTTGCCCTAGACTGACGGAAGCATCCCTTAGCAGAGGCAACCTCCCACCGCGGGCAGCACTCTAGAGAGGATGGAGTTTCCTGATGTGGAGAAACCTGCCAAACGAGCGAACTGTAAAAACATGTTATGCAATGCGATGACAAAGAAAAGTTTTTTCATAATGTGCATTTGTATGTTATTCAGTATGATGATATTTTTCATAGGTTACGCTTTATTCTCCTTTCGTGTAACATTTGCACCCACTGCATCACCCATACCTCCTACTACTGTTTCCTCTCATTCTTTCCACCCCCTTCCTGGCCATGAATACAATAGAAGATTAGAGTTCATTAATAACTCCTTCATTCAGCTATTGCACCAGCACCAGCTAGTGATGAACACAACTGACTGTTGGGTTTGTGGCCTTATGCCTCACACTACGGATAAAGGTATCCCTTATCTAGTTTTGCCTTTCAGTCGTAATGGCTCTGCATGGGCGTACAGAACGATGTTCATATATGCACGTGAAATCCAACCCCTACGTTCTGTAAAAGATAACCTCAAGACTAGCGCCCTAGTAAAAGGCATAGTTGACATGATTAAGGAAGTAATTTCTTATGAAGATACTCCTGATGATGAGATACTTGCATATGTAAATTGGAACGTGACCGGATATGAAGCCACTCTCAGTGAGAGACAGCAAGCTAAAGGATCATCCCCAATATGGATCGTACCCCATCAGGGTCACCTGTGTCTGCAAGGTATTGGCAGGAATCCCAGAGCTCAGTTAGGGAAGAGTGTCTGTACAGAAACATATGTCTTTGGATCTCAGACTTCCCCAGCGTTTTTAGCAGCTAAGGGTACTTATTTTATCTGTCATGATAGAGCCTACACATGGTTGCCCCCTGACTTTTCGGGCTCATGATTTGTTTCATTCCTGTTACCTCCCACCTACACAGCAGTGGCGGATTACCACAGGACAAGGGTAGTTAGAGGTGTCTTGAGTAAAGAGGACACTGCAGGTCACGAATTTGGGGACTTCGCAAAGGGTTTTCTGCCGTTCTGGGGATCCATGGCTAACAGTAGGAACATAAGACAATTGACAAGGGTAGTTGAGTCCACCGTGACTGAAACTGCTGGTGCCCTTAGTAACTTGACTGCTGAGCTCCAGTCGGATCGTCTTATGACCCTTCAGAACAGGGTCGCCTTAGATGTCATCCTTGCAGACCGAGGTGGAGTATGCAGATTGATCCAATCAAGTTGTTGCATTTTTATCCCAGATAATGCTCCAACAGTGTACCAGGCCATCTCCAAACTACATAAGATTTCCGAATCTATTCATGTGGGAAAAGGGGATTGGTCGTTAACGGGTTGGTTCTGGGAAGTGATATCCACCTGGGGATGGAAAATTCTGATGGTCATTGGAATGGTCTTAGCCATTCTTTTCCTGTTCTGCCTATGCATACAGTGTGCTTCTGCAATATGTGGCCTCTGTGTTACATCATGTGTAAGGAAACCTGTGTCAAGAGATGAACTAAGTACTAGAATGATGTTACAGCAACATCTCAATGACTTTAGGGATATAGATCTGGACTCAGACTAACATGAGGATAGATGAATTGCCTATGTAAGGGCAAAAGGAGGGATTGTAGTACTGAAAATTCTGGACTCGTGTAATGTGTCTGCACTCGAGAATAAAACTTCATCGTAAATGGACGAATTTAGTGCCAAAAGACCGAGAATGACGAGTACGTCCTGTACAGGTATTTTCAGCATATTCAAGTGACGATTTCACTTTGAAATCGTCACTCTCGTTCAGAACCCTCGGCTTCCATTTTGTGTATGGCAGCCATTTTGTGAGTTGCCCTTTACATAGGCTTATAAACCAGCTGGATTCGACCCCAGAAGGACACGTACACCTTGATCGACTTTTCCTTGACCTATGCCAGTTGGAACCATTGCCCCAGGCCGGACCTGTTAGGTCAGTTCCTCTCCAGTGGCCAAGCAAGATAGCATCAGGGCTCAGCCGGCCATAAACCTCCTCATTGCGCACACACCTGCCGTATCTTGCTCACATCTGTCTTTACTCTTTTGCTTCACTTACTTTATGGTGGGGAGGTGCCTGTTTTTATTGGGGGTCCACTGATATCTGATGAAATGTTGGGCCTTGCCGGGTGATTTGTTATGGGCAGCACAACGTGAAATATGTACATGTCATCATGACTCTGCTTTTCTTTTGTAAACCAATAACTGTAAATGACATACTACAAATTCGAAGAATGTTTGCCTGAAGCTGAATATTCTGTATAAAGAGAGAAACCCGACTTTGTAAATTCGAGCAGTCTCCTGAGAATATACTTCCCCGTGTTGTACTTCTAGGACACTTGTTACCTTGGTTGCAGCCAATAAACTAATCTTTGACTTCACCTAGAAGACTCTGAGTTTCTGTGGTCTGAATCAGGAAAAGGACTCGAGGTCTTTGGGTGTGTGTATTCCCTGACACCGCTGGGTTACCGGTTAAGTACCGGTTCTGAAAAACCCAGTACCTCAAAGTATACATTAAAGATCACAAAATTGAAGCTAAACTCTTCCGTAAACCCACGGCAGGCAATAGCCTTCTGCATGCTACCAGCCATCTTCATCAGCATCTCATCCACAGTATACCTTATGGAGAGATTTTGAGGATACGACGTACATGCAGTAATGACCAGGATCTGGAAGCAGCATCACAAATTAGCAAGATCAGATTTTTACAGAGAGGGTAAAAAGATGAGACTATTGATAATGCAATTTCCAAAGCCAACAATAAAGTTAGAATGGACTTACTTAACAACAGGGCATTGAGTATCTCTAACAGTCAGGACAGTCCTAAAGCAGAAACTAGACTGATCCTAACGAGCAGCAAAATACCCTACGTCAGGGGCGGCCTTAGGCATGTGCAAGCTGTGCATCTGCACAGTGCCACCAAACCCCAGGAGCCACCACGCCAATATATATCCTTAATATAATAATCCTCTAAGGATGGATACATATTTGCGTGGCGGCCCCTGGAAGGGATTTGGCGGTCTCCGGCTCTGTTCCGCTTCCAAACCTCCTGACGCCCCCCTTCTTCACTGGCCTCCACGCTCCGCCCCGCCCGGACCCCCTCTTTCAGGGCCCCCTACCTATGCTCCCTGCCCAGGGCCACCATGAGCCTAAAGCCACCCCTGCCTACGTAGAATCATAAACAAATATTGGTTGGTTGTAGGCGGTGACCCTATTATTGGAAACTCTTTACCTATGAAACCGAGTATTACTTTTAGAAAATCAAAATCAACGAGGGATTCATTAGTCAAGAGCAGCCTGGAGGTAAAAATCTCTAAAAATTGGCTAACTGTCAGGAAATAATTCTTTAAATGTAACAGTTGTCGGGCCTGTAAATATGAGCTTAATACAACTTCATATATTTCCCCATTTACCAAGGATACTATCAAAACATCTAATTTCTGACATGTAAGACAGAGTATTTATTTATTTATTTTAAGAATTTATAAAGCGCAACTGTCACCATTGCAGGCATCCTGGCGCTAACAGAAACCAGAGAGGAGCGAAAAACAGGTACCGGGGGAGAAGGCTAGCAAGGGAAAAGCCAGGTTTTCACCTTTTTTCTAAACTGCAAGAGTTCATTATTGGACCTAATCTCGTCTGGGGGCAGCCACCTCGAAGGATCTACCTCCCGCTCTGACCTTCCTAAATCTAGGAACAACTACCAGTTTAGCATCAGATGAATGAAGATGTCTGGTAGGGGCATACCAAACAAACTTGGATCTTAGAGGGGCTGGACCGCGCCCGTGGAGAGCCCTAAAAACTATACAGAGGGCCTTAAATTGGATCCTCTGTCTAAGAGGAAGCCAGTGTAGTTTTGCCAGGGTAGATGGTCCATGAGATCTTCTCGGCAGCCCCAAAGCCAATTTAGCAGCCGCAGATTGGACCCTTTGGAGCCTGTCCAGTAGATACTCAGGGGACCCGAGCAGGAGGGCATTACAATAGTCCAACCTGCTCAGGATGGTACATCTAACCACTTGGGCGCGGGCATGGGTAGGTAAAAGGGGCAGAACCTTCCTAAGTGAGCAAAGGATGGCAAGGCAACAAGCCGATGTTTTCTGCACATGGGTGTCCATGCTGAGCCCATGGTTCAACATGACCCCTAGGTTGCGGACAGAGTCCGCAGGCCGTACGTTGGAACCTGTTTCCGGGGGCCAGAAGTTGTAAGGGAATGGGCGAGGGATCCTCGTTCCAGCGCTAAAAAGCACTTCGGTTTTCCCGACATTAAACTGAAGTGAATTAGCCTTTAACCATCTTGACGTGTTCCGTAGACAATTGTGTAAGACCTCCACAGAGATAGAATCCTCTCCTTCAGAGGAGAGGATCATCTGCGTGTCATCGGCATAATTAACAATTCTGATGCCGAATCCTTTAATAAGCGAGATTAGCGGCCTGAGGAATACATTAAAAAGAATTGGGCTGATAGCAGAGCCCTGAGGAACTCCGTGCAGTACCGGGGAAAAGGATGATTGGAAAGGAGGCAAAGAAACTGCCTGCTGCCTATCCTGCAGAAAACAGTGGAACCATTGCAGTGCCGAGTCTCTCACTCCTGCCTCAAACAACCGCCTCAGTAGGATCTTGTGGTTTACTGTGTCAAAGGCGGCAGACATATCGAGCAGGATCAAAAATGATGCCTGTCTTCTGTCTGCACGCCTTTGAAGTTCGTCCATAGCGGTGATGAGGGCTGTTTCGGTTCCATGAGCAGGCCGAAAGCCGAATTGGTCCTCGTCAAGTAAAAGATGATGTTCCAGGTGGGTGGAGAGAGTGTTACTGACCACCCGCTCGACTATCTTGGCGGGGAACGGCAGCAGTGAGATATGCCGATAGTTTTTGGAGCAGTCAGGATCCAAGGAGGGTTTTTTTAGCAAGGGAGAGACTAACGCCCGTTTCCAGTGAGCAGGGACGGTGCCAGTCACCAGGGATTGATTGCAGATAAGATGGAGTGGGGGGAAGAACTCATCTTCAAATTCCTTCCAAATTTTGGGAGGCACCGGGTCCAAAGGAGAGCCGGAAACAATCCCTCTAGCTACCTTAGAAAAGTTATCAAATGTAAGCGGCAGGAGCCTGAACAATGACTTATCCAGAGCCAAAGCCGAATCAGATAGTGGGTCAACCGGGGGAACAGGACCAGGGTCAGAAGGGGAGTCAGTGTCAAGAGAGGTGTCCAAGTCTTTAAGGATCAGTTCTATTTTCTCCTTAAAGAATGTGGCAAGATTGTCGCAGAGATCTTGGGACGGGACAATCACATTCTTGCAAGACTCCGGGTTGGTGACGCTATTTAAGATGTTAAAAATGCTCCTAGAGTTGTTGGCGGTGTTACAGATCAGAGAGGAGTAATAGTCAGCTTTAGATTTTTTAATGAGATTTTCATAAGCAAGAATCTTAGTTTTCCACAATTCTTTAGAGATTTCATTGTAGTCGCGTCTCCACTTTCTCTCAGCTTGTTTACAACCCAGTTTTAAAGTTTTTAGATCGTCGTTAAACCATGGGGCAGAGTCTTTACCCCTAAAGAGCCGAGTTTTTAGAGGAGCAAGGGTGTCGACAACCAATGAAATGCTGTTGTAAAAAGAATAGTAGTTTTCATCAGCGCATTTGTTCACATCGAAGAGCGAGTCCAGGTGGAACAATTCACCAGAAGGGTGTAGTCGTGAGAGAGCCTTCCAGTCTCTACACTTAACTTCCCTGGTCGGGACAGGTGCCTTGTGTAGGTCCAACTTCTTAAAAAGAAAGAATTTAACTAAAGAGTGGTCTGTCCAGTCCATTGGCAGAGTGTCCCCCATAACCACCAGATCTGGTACCGCAAAGACCAGGTCCAAGAGGTGGCCTGCTTTGTGGGTGGCCTTAGAGACCAATTGGGAGAGACCAAAACTTTCACATGCTTGAAGAAGGTTTCCGAGAGCTGAATCAAGTGAGCCATTGCGCCAAAGATTAAAATCACCGAGGATAAGTAGCTTTTGGTGAGATAAGGCGATATTGGTCAGGGTGGTGATTAGCGCTTGTTGCTGTAGAAGGCTAAACGTCCCTGGAGGGAGGTAGCAGACTAGCCCAGTGACAGTAGTCCCAGAGCGGGTCTGGATAGAGAGCCCCAGCATCTCAGTGCCCAAAGTTGGGTCTAAGTTAAGGATCTTAATTGCTGCAGGATGCTCTGAAAATCACTCCCACCCCCCGCCTTTACCAACAGTTTGGATCTCCGTGCAATGTTTAGGCAGGGACCTGACGTTTAGTAGGCCGCAATTCAGAAAATCGTCACGTACTACATCAGCTCGAGGATGTGATGTAGGTGCTAGGGAAAGTATTGCTTTATCTGCATGTAGCTGACCCAATTGAATGAGCTGCTCTCTAGAGTAAGGTGGCCCGGGAGGGAAATGCTCCTGATGTATGAGATCAAAACCGGCAGCATAGGTGGCCCATGGCGCTACCTTGGCGCTGACGAGCGCAGACGAGCTTGCCTTAAACGCGCCTTGGGCGCGCAATCGTCACGCCCGCTGCGCTCGTCCGCTGCGCTTCCGATAGATACACATATTTTAAGGAAGAGGAAGGGATGCTAGGAGGGGCGTGGCCAGCGCGAGTGGGCGTGTCTGCTGGATCGGGGAATGGCGGCAAAATACACAACAAACACTCACCCGCTGCAGCGCTAATTCGGCTGTGCGAGGGTGCTTCGATTTTGCAGTGTTCTATGCCCAAGAGCAAGTAAGTAAAAAACACAGTATCACAATAGTTTTAAAAGGTTAAAATATCGCTGTCAACTCTCCCGGCTTTCCGCCTCAGGAGGAATCTGTAATGGAAGCGCTAGTTGTCAGCGCAGGTTTAAATAGCCTGGAGCAGGGGGCGTGGCCAGCGCGAGTGGGCGTGTCTGCTGGATCGGGGAATGGCGGCAAAATACACAACAAACACTCACCCGCTGCAGCGCTAATTCGGCTGTGCGAGGGTGCTTTGATTTTGCAGCGTTCTATGCCCAAGAGCAAGTAAGTAAAAAACACAGTATCACAATAGTTTTAAAAGGTTAAAATATCGCTGTCAACTCTCCCGGCTTTCCGCCTCAGGAGGAATCTGTAATGGAAGCGCTAGTTGTCAGCGCAGGTTTAAATAGCCTGGAGCAGGGGGCGTGGCCAGCGCGAGTGGGCGTGTCTGCTGGATCGGGGAATGGCGGCAAAATACCCAACAAACACTCACCCACTGCAGCGCTAATTCGGCTGTGCGAGGGTGCTTCGATTTTGCAGCGTTCTATGCCGAAGAGCAAGTAAGTAAAAAACACAGTATCACAATAGTTTTAAAAGGTTAAAATATCGCTGTCAACTCTCCCGGCTTTCCGCCTCAGGAGGAATCTGCAATGGTACGTGGTCTACGTGTTTGGTTGCCCTTGTGGACTGCAGTATGTGGGTAGCACCAAGTTGCAAGCCCACAAACGTATACTGCAGCACATGAGGGCAATTACCAACAGTGACCCCACATACCCATTTGCATGACATTTTAAAGAAATGCATGCAAATAACCTTCAAGATTTTAGATATTTTCTAATTGACTCCATACCATTGTCCAGACGGGGAGGTGATCGGGAGGCCAAACTCTGACGCCTTGAAACCAGATATATCCTCGATCTCGATACTAAAAATCCCAATGGACATAATTAGAGCGAGGATTTTTATACTTGGTTATAATTAATCTGGGATTAGAGTACACCACATATATTCCCTTCTGAACAACAATTTAAGCAACAGATTTCTCATTTTATTAAACTTTTTTTCAACTTTTTTCTCCTTGGATTATTCTATTCTGCACACTGCGTCTTGCATTATGGTTTTAATAGAATATTTTAATTCATTCACTTATTTCTATCTATTTGTTATGTACTTATATGAAGGATTTTTTTACGTGGTCTTTTATATATAATGCATAATTTTTAGATTTGATATGGATTAGCACTTTGTTTGGCACTTTGCACTTTAGACATAGGCACTTTAAATAAGATCTGCAACACTAGTAGTAATAGGGATCTGTTTGACAATATTTTTATTTAACAGCAAAGATGAATAAACTTACACTTCAGCAAGACATCCCGGATATTTAGGGTTTAGATAAATGGATTTAACCATGAATAGTCTCTTGGTACTCTGTTGATCCAACAATGACATCACAGATGAGACAAAATATCTCATTGAAAGTACTGCTTTGGCTGATGTGTTTTTACCATTACAATTGTTATGTAATTTATATTTATTGTTGTCTTTGTATTAACACAATTGCTATTTATGTATTTTACTATTTATTGCTGTTTTTTTTCGCAAACAAATTTCATATGAATTGTTTGATAAGGTATTTGCTTTATGCCTATTACCATGTTGCACCACATTTGCTGTAATCTACCACTTTAAATATTTCACTTTGACTCTGACTGCGCGTCATGTGATCAAGGCCGAGTTTTGCCGAAACGCGTCATGGCAGCAATAATCACCTGAATTTCACCAAGATTGGGTTTGTCATCCGTTTTTTCCATCCAAAGGAAAAGTGTAAGCAGAGTGTGGCGATATCTACATATATATATCTTATCAAGCTACACACATATGAAGTTTAGTGTAGTAAAACTTTGCTTACCCATAGAGACTTACCTCAGCAATATGTTTGTCCTCGATATTCCTGACACAATATTTTGTCCACACGATATTTTTTACTCAATATTTTTTCCAAACATCTGCGCTCACTTGCTGCAGTGTGTGGGAGACATTGGGCTAGTTAGTATTGTGGCACACACCTCCAAGTATGCTGTTTGTCATTGAGCAGTGCACCAAGTGCAATACGTATGAGGCGCACTTCTGTACAATGCAGTACTCCTTGTGCCACCACTGCTTGCAGGTTCAGCGCTCCCTTTGTTCCATGTGGAGTTACTGCTGCTGAACTGAACTCACACTGTGCATATCAGGCTCCTGGGTTTCTCAATATGTAATATTGTAAGTAGATCCACACACTCACATGCAGTGCGAGTTGGTGGCCTTAAAGACACCTTGCCCCTTAAAGCAGTCTGACGTGCTCATGTAGTTGGTGGCATACACCCTCGTTGCCAGATGTTGTATCTTGGTCCCAGTCTACCATCAGAAAGATAACAAGCAGACATCAGCAGCCAGATATGACTATCAACCGGTTCTTTATTGGTGTCTCCTGTTCTTCCACAACTATATGAGCAAGCCTTGGGTCTTGAGATTCAACTCTGTTCCTCCTTGTAACTGACCATCGTCCCTGCTGTCCCTCCTCACTTCCTGTTCTGCCCCATTTTTTTAAATGCATATTTATGTAGCACAAACTCGACCCGAAGGTATTGGAGCGCATTACATGAGCACCGGTTACGTTACAGAAGGACACATTCAGGCACGGGGAGATTAAGTGATTTGCCCAGAATCACAGGATGTGGAAGCCACCCCGAGGCTCGAACCTTGGTATGCAGCACCAAAGTCGGTAGTCTAGCGGTCAGACCACATCCTCTCCCTGAATGTGGTCATAGTCCAGCAGGGTGGAATGACCTTTGGGCCATGACTTTCCTCAGGGTCCTACCTCCCCTCGATACAGTCATCTGTAAATGAAAGGTTTTGTATCAGACAATAAGGAAGGGGTCAAACTGTTGATGATGATGCTACGATGATCAGTCTTGAACGTTTTCAAGTTTCCTCGCCTAGAGAGTGGGGTGAAAGTCATGTACCAAGCATCACAGGGCACTACAGAAACAGAAGAAGGACATACTTTCATGAGAGATGCAGTAGGTCTTTCTTACAGAAGTAAAGGGTGGAAAGCAGACCAGAAACCAGAGACACATGAGCAAAATGCAAAGAGGTCGTAGTTAATCAAAAGAAAACATGGTGGCAACGTGGGTCTCCTTCTCACCTGGGGGAGAGTAGGGCTTTAGGCAGCTGTGTCAGGGAAGTATCATTGGTCTAGCCGGTGCAGTGGCAGCAGGGCCAAGAGTCGTTTACTCCCTAGCCTAGTCTGTATTCTTTTCTTCCTTTAAGGCCCATGGTACCCTTGCTACACTGCTGTTGGGCGGGTTAGGTGTGTCATAGGTAGGACAAGATTGGTGTATTGCTATGGGGACTTTGTTCCAGAAAGTGCAGAGTAATAGTTGGGGGTAAAAGTATGTGTACTGTGTGTATTTAGTTTGTAAGAGACTTTAGAAAGAGGATTAGAATCAGCCTAGAGTGACAAAATCTGCAGAAATGCAAAGTTGGTGAAATCCAAACCCTTTTCTTAATTGGCTGCCAAGCGAATGTGTCTGAAAATTCCTAAAATTTGCTCTGTGTCAGGCTACAACTGAGGATGGATTTTGTGCCCAAACACAACAACTGTGTTCTGATCCTTTCCTTCTCCCTGAACCACAAAAGCTGAGCCAGGGAGGCTTGGAGTTGTCAGAATGAGCCAGTCAGAATGGTCCTAAAACAGAAACCTATTCTTATTGGTTCTCTTGGAACTGTCCTCAAGGACTAGCTAAGTGCAGTTTAAGCGGTATAAATCAGTGCATTTCTATCATATTTCTTTGACCATCCAACCTAAATTATTTCCAACTTTGATTCTGTCCCAAAACCTGCTTCCCCAGAATAAAATCCAACTACTTCCCCTAAAAGAACACCTTTCTCTGTGGCTTCAAAACAAGGGAAATATGTAACTGTGATCATATCACATAACTTATTTTGGACTGTGCAGCTGATGCTGGTTCTCACTGACTTGGCCTGCACTTCCATGCTGTTGACCACAGCTGGCCAGAACCGTGTAACCAGCTGCAGCACATCCGCAGCACCATGCCTATGACCAGCTCCCAGTCATATGCATGGCACTCGCACATAGGCACAGTAATAGAAAGGTTAGCAGTCTAGTCCTTTACAGCATCCCTGAGTGTATGGTCATTGAGGGGGGGGGGGGGGGGTGTAATGTCTTCCATTCCAGCAGAATGATGCCTTTAATTGCTTGGTAGAAAAGACATACAAGAAAATAAAAAGGCAAATTCAATGTCAGCACTTGCTGGGAGTGATTTGGAAGGATCCAATGTTTCTGATGACTTCACTGACTCTTCTGTACTCTTCTTCTTCATAATCACTGCAATGCATCTCCAACAGCTGATAGCTGCATCACAAGATGGAATGATGGAATAAGCAGGCAGTAAGTAGAAATTTCATCAAACAAGTTACCTAGTGAATAGCAGATAAAATTAGGAAAACATGGATATATAGTCAATTTGATGATAACCCAAATTAATAGAAAAACATATAAAATGATGTATGAAGTATTGAATCCTGTTTCCAGATATTGAAATAAAGTTATCAAAGTAGGGCACCACGTCTAAGGATACTTAAAAAAGAGGAATTTAAAAATTAGTGAGGTAAAATAAGAGGAAAAGGCTATATGTGATGATGATTTATGAAATAAATAGCAGAAGAATAGAGAGCGAGGACAAGAGAGAATGAATGGAGAACAAAGAGAGAACAAAAACCAGCAGTAGGACAAGGTCTGGAAGTAAAAGGGGCTATAAGAGGTAGTGATTAGGAACAGGGAAAAATCAGGAAGTTTAGGATGGCCATCCCACTTCCCCCCAAAAAAATAATAAAAATCAGATAGAATCTATGCAACCAAATAATCTATATAACCTATCAAATATAAAGATTAGTCTAGCTTATCCTATTGAATTTGGCAAGTCTTATACAACTGCCCTGTTGGCTTTGCCTATGTTTGTACAAATTCAGGACAAGCACTGACAAAGAAAATAGTTTTGAACTGTCATTTTAGAATGCTATTCTGTGCAGGACTTTTGTACAACCCTAAATACAAGAGTACCACTCTAAGATGGCTGCCGTGTTCAGAGGCATCTAGATGTCCTCCGTGGAACAGCACAACAACAATACTTATGTATATAAAATAGCACCGGAAGTGACCAAGAAGGTCAGGAGACTACTGTTCAGCAAAAGAGAGAAGCCATCAAATCGGGAGAAGGCACCTCAAATAGACAGGAAAGCCATCCAATCATGAGCAAGTGGCAGACCCAAGGCGCAATAAGTAGTGTATGTTATGTATTGGCTACAATGCTGTCTGTAGCAACAATGTACAAACTGCCTGTTGAGAGACTGCAGAAACAGAAGGAGTCCAAATTTTCAAAATAAATGGCAGTAGAAAGGTTGGAATTGTGTGTTTCCTGAACACCTTTCATTTTGAAAAAACAAGTAAATCAGGGTTGAATTTTATGGAACCTATTCCTCAAATAGTTTTTTCCATAAATTCACATAGATAGTATCTGAGCATCCAGAAGTAGAATAAATGAGATAGGGATAGAAAAAAGACAAGCTGCAGCCTTGAAAAGAAAGAGTGGAGCTGAAAATGACTGAATGGGAGGAAAAGACCAATTAAAAATGAGTGAGGGGTCGAGAAAGAAGGCAGTGCGAGTAGCTAGGCGATCAAAAGGGGTGAGAGGAAACAGGACACACTGAGAGAAGAGACAAAGGCAGGGAGCAGAGCGCAGAAAGCTGAAACATTTCTGCAGAATGGATTACTTCTGCCTGCCAAATAAATGTTCGTGGGCTGGCAGTCCGTCTTAAACAATGTCCTGCTTTCTTTGTGTGCATACTAAACAAACTGGGAGTGTTATGGTAGAGGCTGTTTTTAATAGCTGCCAATTTCTTGGCTACCATTTAATGTTCCCAGCCTGTATTCTGACGTTGTTGTCGTGAGATTAGAGTGTTGTCTCACAGTCCGTTGTTTCTGTCTGAAGCAGCCAAAACGCGTATACGTTACCCCAGAAACAGCCATGCGCTGCTCAGTATGTTTTGTAAATTTTTAATTGTTCGCAGAGTCCGGCTTTGCCCATTTATGCAGCGTCACCTAAAGCTACTGGGCCCGATTCACAGAATAAACTTAAGACTCAATCCTAAACTTACTACTATTTTGGTATTCACAGAATGCACTTACTACTTTTGGTATTCAGAGAAGTTAGGATTTTGTCTTAAGTCTGTCTTAAGTCTGTTTTAAGATTGTCTTAAGACAAACTTAAGACAAAATCCTAACTTCTGTGAATACCAAAAGTAGTAAGTTAATTCTGTGAATACCAAAATAGTAGTAAGTTTAGGATTGAGTCTTAAATTCATTCTATGAATCGGGCCCGAGATGCGCGTATGAAGGAGAAAGAGGCTTGCTTCATGGTCCCCAGACCACTGTACCGCGAGACGGGAAACTTCCTGGGTACATATTGTGATGGAACACGGTGAACCTTTGCGCACCTCTGCAGCCACCTCACAGTGCGAGATATCCTTCCGCCGCTGCGGGAAGTTCCATGATGGAGATGTTGCGTCCAAGCAGTAGCACCCATAGTGCCATTAAGGCAACACCCCGGCCCGTCAGAGCATGCATGATGACATAAATAAATACTCAACACAACTTTTGTTTGGGAAAAATATTGCTGCAGGTTTATTCCATACAATAGTATCTTACGGGCGATCCAAGGGCAGGCAGCTGTAACCAACCTATGCTGCCCTGCCTGCCTGATGAGCCAAGCACTGTGGAGAACCCAATCAGTGCTACACCGTATGGGGTGATCTTCTTTCCGGATCACGTGACACATTGGTCCCTTATTACTCACGCCCCTTTCACGGCGAAGCGTAGCAAGGCAAGCCCCCGGTTGTTAAGGCCCACAACCGCCCGAAGGACTAACAGGGCGCCAACGTAATTCTTCCAGGAACCTACCATGAGGCTCCTGGGATTTGGCTCTGGCACCCTATTGAGCTCCTGCAGAGGTACCCTTCTGTATCCATCTGCTTCCTGATCGTCCTGTAACTCCCCATGCAACGAAAAAGAAAACATTACAACGTTCTATTTACTTTGCCTGCCAGCCCTACACCAGGTAAGTAGTAGGGTGGGAGACTGCGTGTCCGGCGCAAAGAGGATGCCAGAAAGGCCGGGGGAGGTATAAGTACCCTCCCCCGACCTCTGTGTTGCGGAAGTGACGCCCCTAGTGTGCCAAGGCAAGGGGGACTCCTCCCCGAGTCCCACCACTAGAGGGGTGGTGAACGTGCCTAATTGACACTAAGAGGGCCGCTGTTTTAGGGTGGCCACCTGTGTGGGCCGCGGGCAGCTGCATTCTATTACCCTACTGCCACTCAGGTGACTGCAGCTATAGCCATATTGAGGCATTCCAGCCGTAGGAAAATTCAGAGAACTTTGCACTTTTTCACAAGCTGCAAAATTACCTGATTTCACCTGAGTACACATGCATAGTTATATTTTACCTAATTAGAATATAATAACTTTTTTTCATATGTACATTATGTAATAACATTTGCACCAAACAGCAAACTAACACATAATGTTGGGAAGACCGCAGCCATTTGCCTACTGTACCTGGAGTGCTAAGAGGCCATTAACATTCCCACCCCAGCAAGATGAAGGTGTGCTGTCTCAATTCAGTGCTTACCATCCTCTACACCATATCAGCAGTGCAAATATAAATATCAGGCGTGGCCTCTCCCCTTAACTGAAAGAGAATTTGCCATATGAGAGTGACGCTGGTAACTAGTGCCCTACACATTATCATTTGGTGCTACCAGGTGGCAAAATAGTTCCAACTAAGTTCTATTACCAAAGAGTTGCATGCTCTTCTAAGTACAGGAGGACTGATCAACAGCCTTTTTACATCATAGACACATGTTGTAGGCCATTCATAACACTAGAATACTCACATTTTACTCCGGTGCACCTGTGATGCGGCTGTCATATTGGATTGGGTGACCAGGTCTAAGGGCATGCCAAATTATCACACCATCCTTCCTCCAATCTGCTCTCTAGTTCATGGAGTACCTTCTGTCTCACCCATGGTCCTACAATTACGCTGCTCAGTTTTCTATGCACATACAGTCCTTTTAAATGTGTATAGACTCTCGCAACCACAATTACAAGATTCTATCACAGAAGACCTTGCCATGATAATTTACCTATCGAGTGGGGTTGTTTGTTTTTTAATTTAAAAGACGGATCAGCTGTGGTGAAGAATCGATTTCCTATCTCTGTATGAGAATCAGTACTGTGGTCTTTAACCCCTTCTGTGCTCCCGTGGGCCGTTGGCCGTCGCGAGCACTACCTGACTGGTGCTGCGAACGGCCCCGCCCACTCCTCAGAACGCCTGCACTGGGCCGAAATAACGGCCACGGTAAACGGGTTAAGATGGACAATTAAATGAGGAGGACGTTTCCCTCATCAGGCACTTGTGCCCAGATATATCAACATTTGGTGCAACGCAGCAAGACAACTCCCCACCATCATCGACTACAATCTAGACACAATCACTGCGTGGGACCCTCTCTCCACACAGACCACTGCCACCATCATGAGCACCATCCACGCATGAGCACCCAGAGATCCCTGCACCCACCATATGTTCAACATAGGGAACAACTCCATCAGCAGATAACTCACCACCATCCTCAACACTTCCATCACCTCTGCTGACTTCCCAGTCGGTTGGAAGCACACAGATGTCAAACCGCTCATAAAACCCTCTTCAAACCCGGCAGAACTCAAAAACTACCAGCCAATCTTCCTGCTCCCCTTTCCAGCAAAAGTCCCGGAGAAACCAAAAAAAATCCAACTCACCAATCACCTGGAAACCAGCAAACTCCTGGACCCCTCCCAATCAGTATTCTGCTCAAATCACAGCACAGAAACCGTTTTGATCTCAGCCAACAATTATATCAGGGCTCTCCTAGACAAGGGAGAGACAGCAGCCCTGATCCTCCTCGACCTCTCTGCAGTTTTCGACACCGTGTCCCAGTAGACCTTCCTGTAGGGTCTCTACCAGATGGGCATCCAAGGGAAAGCCCTTACATGGATCACATCCTTTTTCACTATTAGAACCTACTGTATTGCCTACTGTACATGGAGTGCTAAGAGGCCATTAACATTCCCACCCCAGCAAGATGAAGGTGTGCTGTCTCAATTCAGTGCTTACCATCCTCTACACCATATCAGCTGTGTAAATATAAATATCAGGCGTGGCCTCTCCCCTTAACTGAAAGAGAATTTGCCACATGAGAGTGACGCTGGTAACTAGTGCCCTACACATTATCATTTGGTGCTACTTTTTGTTATTTGTTTTATTTTTTATTTTATTTATTTTATTTATTTGCATCAACCTCCATCTTTTCTCCTCGGGCCCAAAGGACATAATCTGTGGCGACCTACCAGGGTCATCTCATAGGCCCACCTTTTTCAACACGTATATGGCCCCGCAGGCCACACTTGTCAGAATAAATGAAGATGAACATTATATCCTTCATGGGCAACACACAGCTCATCCAATCCCTGTCCTCAGACCCCACCACCACCAAATCAAACTTTCACAGGTGCATGACCAGCGCCATCAGATTGATACAGAACAACTGCCTCAAACTCAACACCGACAAAACTGAAGTACTCATCTTCGGGAGCAGTATATCCCCTTGAAATGACTCCAGGTGGTCAACCCAACTTGGCCCTCCACCCACACCAACAGAATGCACAAGGAACCTCGGCATCATACTTGACAGCAAGCTCACGATAAGGAAGCAGAACACAATCTCGTCATCATGTTTCCTCGTACTATGAATGTTGATGAAAATATTCAAATAGCTCGCCACCAAACACCAGATGCAGCGGCACCCAGGCACTAATTACCAGTCGCCTGGACTATGGTAATTGCCCTCTACGTTGGGATCACCGCACAAGTTCTAAACAGACTCCAGACTATTCAGAATGGAGCATCAAGGCTCACCCGCAACTTTCCAAGGCGAACCCACAACACCACCGACCGCAAAGCACTACACTGGCTCCCTATCAACAAACTGTGCCAGTTCAAACTACTCACCCACACCTACAAGGCCCACCACAACAAGGAACCAGCCTACCTCAACCACAGAGTTAACTTCCAGCAGCCCATCAGACAGCTGCGCTCAGCATCTCTCTCCCTGGTTCACACACCACACATTCACAGAAGCAGGAGCAGCGGCCACACTTTCTCCCACCTAGAAGCAAAGTCCTGGAACAACCTACCACTCCAGCTCTGAACAGCTTCGACCCTGCAGGAGTTCAGGAAAGGCCTGAAGACCTGGTTGTTTGAAGGATAGCCTGGATACCCCCACGGGTGATAAGCAGCGCTAGATAAATCCGAGTTGATTGATAGGAAGTAGAGAAAATGTAGGGGCATATTATCAAGACAGGCAATAAAATTATCGCTGCTCTATGGAATTCCAATTGAAGCTCATGTTAAATGTGAAGGACAATTGGAATTCCATAAAGCATATTATCAAGCCAATTATCGCCACTTTAGCAGCAGTTTTCTGCCGCTAAAGCGGCGATAATTTTATCGCCTGTCTTGATAATATGCCCCGTAGTTCCTTTGTTTCTTCTCATATGCACAGAGCCAACATCATTATAAACCTGCTTTGGCCATGTCTTAACCTGGTGCAAATGGCATTTTTTATTCCCTGTAACACAAGCAGCATAAATTATGTAACTAAAGGGGCCTATTAGCAACAAATAGCGATATTTATCACTAAATGCGCTTAGCGCATTTTTTTTTATCGCTGCCTACCACCGGATATTATCGCAGAGATAACATGCTATTAGCAATGTTTATCTCTAATGCGATGAAATATCCGGCGATAGCGGCTCAATGCGTGAAGATCGCTGGAAATCCAGCGATATTCAGGCATTAACGCTAATGGGGACTTAACCTGAATATCCTCCTCCCATTGGATAAACAGGTTAAGTCATAGTCTGAGCAGGCGTTAGGTTCTGGCGATAATCGCGCTTAGCGCGACTTTTTTAATGGCACAGACTGCCTTGCTAATAGGCGATAGCTGTGTTAGCGATTGCTTTCATTCGCTAACAGGTTGGGTACGCCCACTTTGCATGTCATTAGCGATAAATATCGCTGACATGCAAAGTGGGCTCCAAACCGGTTGCTATCGCCTAAAAGCTGTCGCTAACTGCTGTTTGCGACAGCTTGCTAATAGGGCGATAAAATTATCGCCGCTTTAGCGGGAAAAAGTCCAGCTAAAGCGGCGATAGTGCCCTTGCTAATATGCCCCTAGGTGTATCCTTTCTTACTATCAGTCTATGGGTTCTCTAATAGGCTCCCTGTAGTGTGAAAAATCCAACCTGAAATAGGGGAGAGATGTGAATGGACAGGCTGAGATCCATAGACAAGATTTTAGAAAAGTGAGAAAAATACTTATGTGAAACTGACACTTTCGAAGATATTCTTTTTCGGTGGCCTGTGTAATTTTCTTCCAGATTGCCCGCTGGACTAGACAGAGGCACCTCCCAGCAACGCGCTCCAGTGCTCAACTAAGGGCACGCTTGAAAACCCCATCAAGGCCGGCTCAGACATTTTATTCACAGCCTGGATCACCCTTTGAATGGATAAACTCAGAGGTAATCCCCGCCATTGTGCTGTAGGCCTTCACCATTTGGCTGTCAGTGTCTAAAATATTCTGTGTGCTGTTCCAAGTTCAAACCACAGACCACAGAAACAGGGTCCTTAACATGCAGAGCAACACAAAGGAAAAGTAGATGCCTTAAGTGGGGATACAGCCGTGATTTCGTCTGCGCATACTCTTCCCTTCTTTTTTACAACAAGCATTGGCAAAGCAAATAGGGCTAGCATTGGCTGCCAGACTTTTGGACTTGTCAATGTTTGTTTCGGTTTCGTTATGTTTTTATAAAAATTTGGGGCATATTACCAAGGGTGGTGATAGGCAATTATCGGCGGTTTAGCGCTGTTTTCCGCCGCTAAGCGGCGATAATTCTATTGCTCTATTAGCAAGCTGTCGCTAACATCAGTTAGCGACAGCTTTTAGGCGATAGCGAGCGGTTTGGGGCCCGCTTTGCATGTCAGCGATATTTATCGCTAATGACATGCAAAGTGGTCGTACCCAACCTGTTAGCGACTGAAAGCAGTCGCTAACGTCGCTATCACCTATTAGCAAGGCAGGCGTAGCGATGGAAATATTCCCGCTATTGCCAAAAACTAACGCCTGCTCAGACCAGTTCTTAGCCATGTTATCCAATGGGAGGTGGATAACATGGCTAAGAGCATTTTAATGCTAATGCATGAATATCGCTGTATTCTCAGCGATATTCACGCATTTCTCCGCTATCGCTGGATATTTTAGCACAATGGAGAAAAACGTTGCTAATAGCATGTTTTCTCTGCTAACATATCCAGCGTTAGGCAGCGATAAAAAAATTGTCGCTAAGCCTATTTAGCGATAATTATCGCTAATTGTTGGTAATATGCCCCTTTATTTTTGAGAAAGCTGCCAGGCCCTCAATATTGTAAAAGGGAAACATTAGCTAAAAACTGAAATATTATATGATCTCAAAAAGGACACATCGACATAGAAGTTGCCGGCACTGGTTTTATGTGTAAATTTGCTCATTTTGAAAGAGCATGATGCTGTCATGCACAGTGAAGTTACCCAATGGCTGAAGGAGGCTGACCCATCGCCCATGCTGTATGCTCTAGTGTGCAAAATTAAAATGGAAATAACATAACATTAGACCAAGGGAAACAGAGGACTGGCTGAAAGCCCCTATATGTAAGGATATTATATAGATAATTGTAGTGAAAACAAGGACCTAAAAAGTGGCAGCACTTTTACATTTGTATTTGTTGACCTCTAAAACCCCATCCTTTTACTCCTCCCTGCTACTGAGGGGCAAGAGAAAATGTAAAAGAGAGGAAACCGCAGAATGATGATGTGTTTTATAAGGAGCTCTTTGCCAATTTTATTCCCTTTCTAAGTGAATTAAGTAAATGTGTTTGAACTACCTAGTGCAATGGCTCTCAGTTCAGCAACCTGGGGAGGAAGGAGTTGCTCTTGACAGGATTCCATCTTCGGACCTTCATATTATTTCAGATGTCAGCAGTGAGTAGTAAGTCACTGAGCTGTTTTAATATAGACTTACAGCCCACTGCAGTGGGCTCTACTGGCTATTAAAGGCCCACTCCAGAGTTAAAGGCCTGAGCCGAAGGCTAGGGCCTTTAACAAGTGAGCAGGCCTTTAGTGGATGGTAGAGCCTAATACAGAGGACTCTAAGGCTATTAGAATATTCCACCCATAGGGTGCCAAATGTTCTAATTTGTAAAACAAAGGCCTCATGGAGCCCTATACGTAGGGCTCTAAGGCTATTGGAACATTTACCCCCAAATTCATCATTGTCCTATTTTGCGAGTCCTTAATAGCGATTATTAAGGAATCGCTATTAAAGACTCGCAAAACGGGATGCAAGTAGAAATCGCAATTTATTTTGCGATTTCTACTGCTTCCTTATTTGCGATTCGCTAATTGCTAATCGCAAATAAGGAATGGCTTTCCCATTCATTCCTATGGGCCTCAAGGCCCATAGGAATGAATGGGGAGTCATTCCTTATTAGCGATTAGCAATTAGCAAATCGAAAATAAGGAAGCGATTTCAAGGGTTACAGGGTGTCCAAAGGACACCCTGTAGCACCCCTGAAATGCAAATGTACACTGGTGTTGCGCACACACTTGTCCAAAGGACATGTGTGTGTGTGTGTAACATACAACTTAGAAAAATGCACTAAAGTGCATTTTTCTAAGTTTTCGCTATTTACCACGAAGTTACACTTCGCGGTAAATAGCGGCCCCATATTGCGAATTCGCAATTTTAAAAAGGTTCATGAATAGCATTTAAGGAATCTCTAATTGAGATTCCTTAAATGCGATTCTTCGCAATTTAGCGATTTCTATAATTGCGATTTTTGCATTTGGGATGATGAATCCCAAATGCAAAAATAGCGCTCGCAAAGGGCCAGATTCTCAGAATCTGGCCCTTTACGAGCCGATTTTGGCTTCATGAATCTACCTGCTAGCCCCTAGAGGGCTGAATGTTTTTATTAGTAAAAACAAAGACCTAACTGAGCCCAAGGAGTTTGAAATCCCCTCGAACTCTATGAGACCTTTGTTCGCAGCAACAGCTGTGAACTCACATTAGAATATTGATGCCCCGGGCTTCTACCAGCCATTAGAAGCCCAGAGCACTCCATTGTTTTCAATGGAGCGCTCAACATTCCAAAGTTCTAATGGCTCAGTACTCCCTTTTTCTGTTTCTGCCGCTGCATTTATTCATAACCCATGAGAGCAGGGTCAGCAAGGGTGGTGCCAGGGTTTTCAACAATAACCTGGTGGGAGAAGCTGCTTCCACTGGCTATACCTACTCAACGCCTGTGCCTTTTGGTATGCACATACTAAGTGAAATTACCGCTCAACAGTCCCCTACTCACCCATGCAACCCCTCCCACACATACTTACTAAGGGTGGGCATAGTTGGCGGGGTACCACTACACAGAATTCTGCAGAATTGATCAAAAACTCAGTGAATTCCGCTCCACAACTGAATTTCGACTCACCACAATTTATAAAACAGAAACCTTACAAGTAACTCTAATATTGCATACTAAAATGCATATATTCATGTTACAAAAGTGAAAATGAAAATACAGCAACCAGTGAGAGAGGTGATGATTTTGATGTCCTCACTAACCGAAGGAGAGAACCAAGCAGGTGCCTTGAAATCAATCAATCCATCAATCAAGGGATTTGTAAAGCGCGCTACTTACCCGCTAGGGTCTCAAGGCGCTGAGGGGGGAGGGGGGCAGCTGCAGCTAGTGGTAGAAGAGCCAGGTCTTGAGCAGTCTTCTGAAGGCCGGGAGGTCTGTGGTCTGTCGTAGGCAGAGGGGGAGGGCATTTTATTTAAGAAAAGAAAACACAATACAGTACAATGAGCCAGCTAATGCGAAAGGACAGATTTACTGAAAGAGCAGAGTCTTAAGTCTTTTCCGAAAGCGAAATAGATCAGTCTCAAATTTCAGGGCGATAGGTAGTGCGTTCCAAGATTTGGGCCCTAGATGGGAGAAGGACCGACCCCCCATCTTTACAAGTTTAAATCTTGGAACAGCAAAATCACCATTTGCGGAAGATCTCAATGTGCGACTGGGTTTGTAAGTTTGGACAAGACTCTGTAGATATTTTGGGGCCGAGCCCTGTTTAATTTTAAAAAGATAACACAGGGCTTTGAATTTGATACGGCTCGGGACCCTAAGCCATTATAGATCACGAAGAGCCTGTGAGGCCGAAGATCTCCTCGGTAAATTACAAAAGAAGTCGGGCCGACGAGTTTTTCACCACCTGAAGTTTGTTGATGGTTGAAGTGTCGGCACCGAGATAAAGGACATTTCCATAGTCCAGGTGGGAGATTACTAACGCCTGGACAACGGTTCTCTGGGTGGCACGGGGCAGCATCCATAAGATTTTCTGAAGCCATCTCAGGGTGGCAAAACAAACGGAGGCCACCTTAGTGGCCTGCTGCCTCATAGAGAGCTTGTCATCTATAAGAATCCAGGACTTGGCGGCGCGTTGGGAGAAGGATCTGCCCCCGGAAGTGGTTCTGTGGATGAGTGGGACGGCGGCCAGGGACAGGTCGGCGGAACGGAGTTTCCTGTTGGGTACGTGGAAGGCAAGTCTTTTGTTGAGATAGGCAGGGCCGGTCTTGTGGAGTGCTTTGTGTGCGTGGATCATGAGATTGAATGTGATTCTATTGTCGGCGGGGAGCCAGTGTAGGTCTCTCAGGTGCGGGGTGATGTGGTCCCTGCGTGGGACGTCAAGGATCAGGCGTGCTGAGGCATTCTGTATTCTTTGGAGTCTGTTGATGAGCTTGGACGGGGCTCCGGCGTAGAGGGCATTTCTGTAGTCAAGTCGGCTGCTAACGAGAGCATGGGTGACGGTTTTCCGTGTGTCCGTCGGGATCCCTCTGTAGATCTTGCGGAGCATGCGGAGTGTGTGGAAGCAGGAGGAGGAGACTGCGTTGACTTGGTTAGTCATGCTGAGCTTGGAGTCGAGGATGACTCCTAGGTTGCGTGCGTAGTTGGTTGGTGCCGGGGGGTTCCCAGTGATGCGGGCCACCAGGAGTCATCCCACACTGAGGGGTTAGGCCCGAGGATTAGGATCTCAGTCTTGTCCGTATTCAGCTTGAGCCTGCTTGCCTCCATCCAATCGGCGACGGCCTTCATGCCCTGGTTTAGGTTGGATTTGGCGGTGAGGTGGTCCTTGGTGAGGGAGAGGATCAGCTGGGTGCCGTCAGCATAGGAAATTATGTTGAGGTCGTGTAGTCTGGCGATGCGAGCGAGGGGGGCCATGTAGGCGTTGAACAGCGTTGGGCTGAGGGAGGATCCCTGGGGGATGCCGCAGATGGTTTTGGTGGTTCCGGAATGGAACGGGGGGAGGAGGAATCTCTGGGTTCTGTCGGTGAGGAAGGAGGTGGTCCAGTCCAGGGCCTTGTCTCGGATTCCTACGTCGTAGAGGCGTGTGCGTAGTGTGTGGTGGCAGACGGTGTCGAAGGCGGCAGAGAGGTCCAGGAGGATGAGGGCCGCTGTCTCGCCGTTGTCGAGTAGGATTCTGATGTCGTCTGTGGCGGCGATGAGGACCGTCTCGGTGCTGTTATTGCTGCGGAAGCCTGACTGGGAGGGGTCCAGGATGCTGTTGTCTTCTAGGTACTGGGTGAGCTGGGTGTTTACGATCTTTTCCAGGACTTTCGCTGGGAACGGAAGCAGGGAGATGGGCCGGAAGTTCTTGAGGACGCTCGGGTCAGCCTTGGGTTTCTTCAGGAGGGCATTGATCTCGGCGTGCTTCCAGCTCTCCGGGAAGGTCGCTGTTTCGAATGAGAGGTTGATGATTTTATGCAGGTGGGGTGCGATGAGGCTGTTGGCTTTGTTGGTGATGTGGTGGGGGAGAGGGTTAGACGGGGAGCCTGAGTGGATGGTGCTCATGGTCTTAGTTATGTCTTCGTTGCTCACATTGGTCCAAGTGGTCAGAGGGTCGTGGACGGTGGGGCTTGGGGGGTTCATCGTGGCAGGGTCCGTAGGGTGCATCCGGGGGTTGAAGCTGTTGTGGATGTCGGTGATCTTGCGGTGGAAGAAGGCTCAGAGGGTGTCGCACAGGGCTTGCGATGGCGGGATGTCGTTGGTGCAGGACCTAGGAGTGGAGAGTTCCTTCACGATATTGAATAGATCTTTGCTGTTTTGGGCGTTGTTGTCGAGGCGGTGTTTGAATGCGGCTCTTTTGGTGGTCCTGATGAAGTGGTGGTTGTTGCGGATGGCGTCTTTGTGGGCTGTGCGGTTGGCGGGAGTTCTATCATTGAGCCAGATGATCTCGAGTTTCCGGCAGGTGCGCTCGGAGGCTAGGAGCTGGGTGAACCAGCTGGCTCTCTGGCTGGTGTCTCTGTCGGTGGGTTGTTTCATAGGTGCTATGGTGTTGGCGCAGTCCTCCATCCAGAGCCTGAGGGTGCGGGCCCCCTCCTCGGGGTCGGTGGGGCTGGTTGGTGGGTTGAGTGAGAGGTGAGTTTCCAGTCGCTCCTTGGTGACTTTGCCCCAGCGACGGTGGGGGATCTGTGGAGTGCGGTGGTGGGTGACGGGTTTCTGGAGGGTGAAGTGGACGCAGTGGTGGTCGGTCCAGGTGAGCTCGGAGGTGTGGCTGAAGGTGACGTGAGGGCTGGCGGTGAAGATGGCATCGAGCGTGTGGCGGCAATGTGGGTCGGGGTTGTGACGAACTGTTTCAGTCCGAGGGTGGCGAGGTTGTCGACCAGGGTGGAGGAATTGCTGTCGTTGTTGTTTTCTAGATGGTAGTTCAGGTCGCTGAGCAGGATGTAATTGGTGGAGGTCAGAGCGTGCGTGCTGATGAAGTCGGCGATGGAGTTGCAGAATTGGGGACGTGGGCCGGGTGGTCTGTAGACGAGGGTGCCTCTGAGGGTGTGTTGGACCCGGGATCACCGGTCCACCTAGGGTAGCTTGGCAACAAGGGGAAAGGCCTAACTCCAAGGCTTTGGTGTTGTACTTGCGACACACTTAACAGGGTAACTCAGCGCACTCCCACTCCAAAAATTACACCACACCTTGTTAGAAAAAATAGAAATGTTTATCTCTTGTGTTAGATAGGTTTGAAATTGTCAATACATTTCATCAATTAAGACTTTAGCAATGCAAAATTCAAACATAAGCTTAAAATAAGGAAAAGAAAATCCTTTACACTTGGTTCAGAGCATTATCAAGCTGAATTCAGTAACATTGCCAATGTGCTGTATGTAGAACACTTTAACCAAGCGAGGGATTAACAGCGTTGGTTAAGTATTAGGTGGGTATTTGCATCATCAATTACATAAATAAATAAATACGTACATAGTCCCAATGAAGAATATTAAATACGATTACCATCAAGTCTTTTGGTCATCTATTCGCTTGACCTATATGAAAGTTCACGAAAATGGCACAATACTTATTAACCTTCAGCTCGGCATGACATCACACTGTCACAGGATTTGGTATTATCACAGTGAAACAGTTCCTGGTACCATTATGGGAAAGCAGTTCAGGCAAATTCACTCGGGGAGAGAACCAGCGGAATTCACAGTTCCTGACAAGGGCCAGAGAGTACAGGCCTTATGGGCCAATGTGTTCACTACAATCAGGCAGAAAGATGATTGGTCAACAAGGAAAGATGCCTCAGGTATCTGTAGTAGGGAAACAGGTTTATCCAAAAGATTAGGCCCATACAGAGTCACCACTGAAATGGGGGAACTTAGTTATTAACATCTACCCCCAGTTGGCAGGTTCTCTCACTTTATTTCCTCCCAGAGCAGGTAATATCTTTCTAAGCCTCAGGTAGGCTGGACTAATTCACTCTTTAAGGGCTGGGGAAGAGCACCCTCGTTATCCTGTTAACTGAGGCCGCTAACAAGATCTCCTCATCTCTGACCCAGCGTGTGCAATTTCCTCAGCTCCTGACCTGAGGATTGTCGTAAGTGGAAGGAAGCTGGCGCCCACACAAGGAGAAAGGGGGGGGGGGGCTCACGGCTACAATTCTGCTTCACTTGGTGTCCCCGCTAGGCTCTCAGCGCCAGAGACGGCAAGACAGTGTTGTTCGGCGATAGCCGGAGGCGGAAGCACTGACGAGGGAGAGTGACGCGCTGGGCTGGAGCCTCGGTCGCTAGGCGACTCCGCCTAGCGTCTCTCCTGATCCTCCCTCAGCTTCCCTTCAGCGCGGCCCGGCTTCCCCTCCCAGTCCGGGCCGCCGCGTTGACCGAGTCGTACCAGCAGCAACCGCCTCAGAAGCGGAGGCCGGCAACCGACACCTCAGACCCCGCACACAAGAGAATCTCCCGGGGTCTGCAGCGGTGAGTTAATTCAAGACTTGTAGCACAGGGGAGGGAAATCCCGGCCTGGCTGTGGTATTTGCCAATGAGTTCCTGCAGCACCGGGAGGACCCTGGGTTCACGGAGGAAACGTGAGGGGCAGGCCTGTCACACTATCGCTCCGGGTGGTAGCAGGGCCTCTAAGGTACTTCACACAGGCTACACCCCCCAGCTGGAGGCAACAGCTGGAGGCAGAAGCACTCACCACCATTAAGGATGTTCTGTCTTCCTCAGTAAACGACCTGGTCAATTTGGAAGTCCCACTCCTGTGGAAACACTGGGGAAAAGGGGGTCCAGATGTTGAATAATGGCAGGGTCAGATCAGCAGGTGGGGGGCAGCATCAACCGTGAAGGGCAGCAGCCCCAAAAGGCAGTCAACCCCTTCAGTGCGTCAACCTCCTCACTCAGCAGCCTGTACTCCAGCCAGCCCCTCAGTGTCCACTCTCTTCTCAAAATGGCCGCCCAAGTGACTAGAATGGACCAGAAGGTTCCAGAACCTCTCATGTCACCCTACGGCCCAAAGCTCTGAGGCAAATTCTGACAGGCCACCATGTTGTGTTAGAGCACCTATCCTCCATTTTAACAGGAGCACCTGCGCCTCACCATTAATCAATAATGATGGTGCGCCCAGAGTTTTTAAGCCAACACAACCACAGATCACGGTGAACACAAGAGGCAAAAAAAAAAAGAAAAAGGGGGAAAATTAAGGAGGGACCACCCAAAGGGCTGACAGGTCTAACAGGGTGGTCTTGGGGTCCGTGTTGATTTTGAAGTGCATGTGTTCGGCGGTGGTGAGGGTGTCGTCGGTGTTTGTGGAGACCTTGATGGTGTTCTTGTGGATGATGGTGAGGCCTCCTCACACTCCATTGGTGCGGTCTCTGCGCGAGATTTTGTATCCGTCGGGGATGACCACTGCTTCGTTCATCCAGGTCTCGGTCAAGAAGGCGACGTCTGGTGAAGTGGTGGTGAGCAGGTCCCAGAGCGGGACAGCGTGCTTGCGTGCGGAGCGGGTGTTGAGCAGGATGCATCGCAGTTGGTTGGGTTCCATTGCTGTGGGTGTCTCGGCGTCGTTGTTGCAGGCGAAGTTGCAGTTCTGGCAGGTGAAGGGGCCGTGGGTGCGCTTGGGGGTGGCCTTGTAGCAGTTGGTGGTGCGTCCATGGTTGAGTGTGATAAGGGTGCTGGCGTTGTAGCGGTAGCGGGTGTCATGGGTAGCGTGAGGGCCAGGGGTTCTGGTGCTGGGCGCAGTCCAGGCACGGACAGGCGCAGACGGGCTTGCCTTAGGCGAGCCCTCGGCGCGCCAGCGGCGCGGCCGCCATTTAAGGGGAGGTGGGGAGGGAGAATCAGCTGGGAGGCAGAAGGCGGGATGCCAGGCAGCGAATGGGCACGGGAGGGCGGAGCCACAGGGGAGGCAGCGGCGGGAAAAATCGGCGAAAACCTAGACAGGGAAAAAGGCAAGGCAGTCTCACAGCAGGGTACAGAAAGAAAAAAACAGGCAGGGCAAAGGCACACAGGGTACAGAAAAAACAGGCAGGGGCACAGGCAGCCAGGCTGCAGGAAGAGGCAGCAATGGCGATCGGGTGCGGGGCACCAGGAGCACGAGGAGGCAGCAGAAGGGTGGCACAAGCACTGGTGGCGCTGCAGCGGAGGGGGAGCGACTTACCTGGGAGGTCAAGGGTTGAACACAAAGAGCACATCATGCTGAATGATAGGTGGTGGTCCCATCCTCCTAGGACCACCCCAAGCACAGTTATGGGCAACAAAATACAATCCCAACCAAAGGCCCTGCAAAGCATTATGGAACAATATTCTAGGGTGAAGTGAATATTATAGTATCCAATATCAAAACATTCCTCAAGGGGCAGGCTCTCGGGCTCAGCTGAGAGCTAATACTATAATATTCACTAAACTCTAGACTCTTGCCCCATAAGGCTTTGTTGGGCCTTTGGTGTGCCTTGTATTTTTGCGCCTAACTTTGCTTGGGTGGTCCTTGGAGGATGGGACACCACAATAATTGAGCATGACATGCTCTTTGTGTGCAAGGCATCTGCTTGGTCCTCCCTCTAGGTTATGGGGTGGGGCAAAATCATCACCTCACTCATTGACTGATATTTTGCAAAACTTACTTTTGTGAATTGGTTACATGCTTTGTGGCATGTAAAGGTACAATTGTTTTATCAATGGAATTTTTGCATAAACTCTGTATTAATGAAAGTTTTAAACAGAAATTTCACATACCTTTAGTAACAATAAAAAAATAACTAGCTTTACAGGCTAATATACATATAGCGATTTCATGAAAATATAGCAAGCAATGCTTTTAATTAAACATTAAATAATTCTATCTTTACATGCCAAAATGCATATGATCATCTCACCAAAACGAAAAATAGGCAGCAGTGAGAGACGTGATGATTGTGGGGTCCTTCTAACCTAGGGAGAAGACCAAGCAGATGCCTTGAACACAAAGAGCACATCATGCTGAAATGATTCGGTGGTGGTCTCATCCTCCTAGGACCACCCCAAGCACAGGTATGGGCAAAATACAATCCCAACCAAAGGCCCTGCAAAGCATTATGGGACGATATTCTACAGTGCAGTGAATATTATAGTATCCAATATCAAAACATTCCACAAGGGGCAGGCTCTCAGGCTCAGCTGAGAGCTGAAACTATAATATTCACTAAACTCTAGAATCTTGCCCCATAATGCTTTGCTGGGCCTTTGGTTGGCATTGTATTTTTTCTGGTAACTTTACTTGGGGTGGTCCTAGGAGAATGGAACCACCATCGAATCGTTCAGCATGATATGCTCTTTGTGTTCAAGGCATCTGCTTGCCCTACCACAGGTAAGGGGTGACTTCAAAATCATCACATCTCTCATTGTCTGATGCTTTTAAAGTTCCCTTCTGAATCGGGCATACTTGTACACAGTGTTTTTATTGTACTGCGCAGATGCTAGTTTGCTCCTTAGCAATTTTATAGTTTTTAGACGTGTGTTATTTAAAAATTGCATTTTTGCACTGACTCAATAATAGAATTGGGTAGCCTTTTTTAGTAATCTTTCCTGACTCACTTGTTTTATCTGTGTTATTAGAAATTGCCACAGAATTTCCATAACGAAACGCGCGCTTACCTGCTTGGTAGCAGCAACTGTTAACGCTTGAGGGCTTACTTTCCCTCACTTCCGGTGAGCGCCGGAAGCAAGTTTGGGGACGGAACCTCCGGTTAGCTCTCTAGATGCGCATTCACGGGTCTTCTTAAGCACAGCCGCAAAGCAGCCACTCCACGGGCGCACCGCTGGCGTGCCGAAGGCACCCCCGGCCGGGCACTGGTCGCGCACAGCACCAGCCATGCTGCTGGTTCTGAACCCCAAATAGGGAGGAAGCAACGACAGACGTACACACAGGAGCAACTCCTCCAGATGAGGAAAGGTAGGAGTGATGACTCCCTCAATACATCCTCCCTGCAGCTTAAAGCACCTATTGTGGAGAACGAGCCCGCCGGCCTTAAGTGCGGTTTGCTCAATGTTAGGTCCCTTGTAAATGACCACCAGGAGATTAATATACTGATTGATACCCTTAAACTTGATGTATTATTACTCACTGAAACCTGGACCCGCCCTGACTCTGAGGTCGAACTGGGAATGGCATGCCCAGCTGGCTATAAGGTGCTTCACAAACCACGGGTTTCTGGTAGAGGTGGGGGAGTTGGATTGATTTTTAAAGATAGCTGGAACTTTGTGCAACTCTCCATTGACGACACCTACGGCATGGAGCTTATGGGATTTTCCCTGACGAGCCCTAGTGGACACTTGTTTTCTGGCATGGTCTGCTATCGCCAGCCCGGTGCAGTCAACTCTCATTTCCAGAATGTCATTAATAATTTGTTTAAACTGGCACTCTCACATTCCCATATGGTTATCGTAGGGGACTTTAACCTCTGGGCTAATGGAAACAATGTGTCAGCACTTACCGATCTTGTCCAATCTTGTGAGAATTTGAACTTACAACAACTGATATTGGCTCCTACCCACCAAGGTGGTCAAATTTTAGGTCTCATTTTTGCAAAAGAAAATACAGCCAAAGTTGAGGCCATTTTGCCTCTGTGCTGGACGGATCACTTCCTTGTTACTTTCACAGTGGGTAACCCCAATAAAAACCTATACCTCTCCACCACACCTACTTATCGCAAAGGCAGGAAGTGGAACAAAATGCATGATATTGCCAAACAAACGTCTTTACTCACTGATACTAATGTGTTTGACATATATAAGCCTGTAGAAACTAACTACCAGGAATTTTGTAAACTGATCACCAAGACGCTTGACCGGTTTATTCCCATAAAAAACTTAAAAACGAAGCGTAAGCCATCTGCCCCAGATTTAACGAGAATTTAAATGTTTTTAAAAAGAACTGTAAACTGGCAGAAAGGAAATGGAGGAAAGGTTATGTTACTGCTGATAAAGAAGCGTTGAAGGTCACTTTGAATAACTATAAAAATTAAATCTCTAAAGCAAAGGCAGAGTTTTTCACCAATTCTATTCTAGAGGCCCCTAACAAAACCGTAGGGTCTTTAAAATAGTTGAAGAATTATCCAAACCTGACTTCTTAAAAAATAAAACTGTCGCAACTCAAGAACTTTGCGACAGCTCAGCTATTTTTTTTTTAGGAGAATATTTCTAAGATAATAACTGGGTTGTCAGTAAGTCAGCATAATTCTTGTGATTCGGTCTCTGAGACTTACGCTTAGCCATCAGCTGGTCAGATAGATGAAGGGGATTGCGTGTATAGACATATAACTCTAAGCCAGTTTGCCTTACCTACGGAAAGAGTTCTACAAACTTGCTATGAGCACCAAATCTGGATCCCCATTGGACCCTCTCCCCCACAAGGTTTGGAAGGAGTATGGCAGACAGTTAATACCACAGCTCCATCAGATCGGCGGTCAATCATTGAGCAGCGGGACAGTCCCTCCCTGCTGGAAACAGGCTTTAATGACACCCCTGCTGAAGAAACCTACCCTTGACCCTCAGTGCCCAAACAATTAACCCCCTATCTCCCTTCTCCCTTACCCTGTAAAAATTCTCAAACGCCTGGTCAGCAGAACTCAGTCTACTTTTTTGGAAACTAACTTGAGATTTGAAGACGAGCAATTTGGCTTTCGACCAGGCCATGGGACAGAAACAGCACTAGTAGTGGTATTGGATGAACTTAGAATGCGGGCAGACAGATGTCAGTCAACTGTTCTGATTTTGCTTGACATGTCTGCTGCATTCCACACGGTCAATAACAACATTTCATTGAGGTGACTTGCGGAACTTGGGCTGGAGGGCCTTGCTCTTAATTGGCTTAAGTCCTATCTAGAGAATAGGCAACAAGCTGTACGTCTCCACCCCCTTTCTATCTATATTTAGAACGGTTCAGCATGGGGTCCCCCAAGGATCATCCGTTAGCCCAATCCTTTTAAATATTTATTGAAGACCACTGATTCCCATCATTAAATCCTATAACATTAAGCTGGTGAATTATGCAGACGACCCGCAGCTCATCCTGTCTCTAGAAGACAGAGAGTATACGTCACTCAGTGACTTACATGAATGTATGCAGAAGAATGCTAGTTGGCTGATGAATAATTCCCTGCAGTTCAATGGTGGGAAAACAGAAATACTGCACTGTACAGTGAAAAAAGTCCCTCGCCCACTTCCAGACGAATTCTGGCCTATCCAGGCAAACACACCTCCCACACCAGTGGCTGATGTGCGCAATCTGAGGTAGTTTTTGACAACAAGTTGAGTATGGAGAAATATGTAAATAAAACAGTTGGAACCTGTTTCTCCCTCATTAAAGCCTTGCGGAAAATCCTTCCCATGTTTCCTTTGGCAGCCAGGGCTCTTGTAGTTAGAAACGTCATCCTGAGCCGGCTGGACTATTCTAACGCCATGCTTCTCGGTGCACCGAATTTTCTCATTAAGAGACTATAAAGAATACAAACAATAGCCGCCAAGTTAGCCTTAAAGAGGAGACGGGATGACTCTGCATCTACGGCTCTCATCGATCTCCACTGGCTCCCTCTAGTCCAGAGAATCCAGTTCAAAGCTGCATACATTGGGCCTCATTTATGAGAAATTACGCATCGCTGCGTGAGAGCAGCGATGGGTCACTTTTCACTGCGCCCTCCTTGCGACATTCCTGATGCGTCATATTTAATGTATGACGCATCATGTCGCAAAGAGTTACAGATACGTCAGTATTTCTGACGTATCTGTAAGCGCAAAAGTGACGCAACCCTGGAGTGTGTCACAAAAAGTGACGCAACTCCAGCAATGCGCCCTTTCACATGGGGCAAGCCCCATTTGAAAGGGCCTGTGTCAGTCTTACGCCTACTGTGAGGCAGGTGCAAGATTTTGACGCAACGGCGTCCTAAAAGTGACGCAGTGAAATCTCATAGATTTCACTGCGTCACTTCTACGACCCTTCCTTGCGTCAATACGCCCCCTTGCATACATTATACCTGGCGCAGGTATAATGTGGCGCAGGGGTTTACAAAGTGACGCATCTACCTAGATGCGTCACTTTGTAAATATGGTGCAACAAGGCACATTTTTTACGCCACTGGTGCGTCACAAAAAGTGACGCACCGGCGGCGTAAAAGTGACGCACGGCCTCATAAATGAGGCCCATTGTGTTCAAGGCCCTTCATGGACTGGGACCTCTGCCTTGCAGGAAAAATGTGTCTGGCACTCCCCGTCACGTACTCTTCGCTCTTCTACCGCTCACCTGGTCCGCACCACCAGAGCAAGAACATCCAGATTTGGAGGCAGAGCGTTCAGCTGTGCGGCAGCACAGCTGTGGAACAACCTCCCACCTAATATCAGACAATTAGAGGAGTTCGTACAGTTTAGGAAAAAACTTAAAACCTATCTTTTCCCTAGGGTGTAGTGCCTGCATTGCCTGTGGTGGGTAAACTCTGTGTGTGTAGTGGAACCTCTGTCTTTTCAGCGCCAGGATACCCGTGGGGGATAAAACGCTTTATAAATGCTGGTTACTTTAGATTACATTACATTACTTTAGTGAATTTGTTATGTGCTTTTGAGCATGTATTTATTATTATTTATATTTATATTTAAAGGTAAAGTGGATTTACCAAAGGGTTGTGGGTACAGTAGATAACCCCATTGCATAATGGAGTGGGAATTCTTGCATGTATTCTGTGTTTTTAATGAAATGTGTAGTTATTTAATCTCTGCAACTTCCACTAGCGGAGTAGAGTTCATTACCCAAGCTTACCACTTCAGCTCCCTCCAAACCATTTACATACTCATTCACACACCCATATACCCACTCACTCACCCTTACAGCCATTCACATTCACTCTCCAATGCAGCCACTCACACCCACTCAGCTACCTAAACACACACTCAAACAGCTACTCACTCACCCATACAGCCACTCACACACCCACTCCCTCAACCATACAGCCATTCTCACAGCTCCACAGTCACCCATACAGCCACTCACACACCATTGCAGCCACTCACATACCCACTACCACATACATACATCCACTCACACACCTATACAGCCTCCCAGACATCCACTCACACACTGATAGACAGTCACACAGCCACTCAGATGAGATATGTTAGAAATAGTATAACTAAATACTTGTACAGAAAGAACAGTAATGTCACTTATGCTGTGGCTTAGTATATATCTTTAAGTCTCAGAAAAGTTGATGAAACACACTCACAGTATGATTTAATCAGTGATGTCATTTGCAATGTCATCAGTGATGTCATGAGTGATGTAACTGACCCTGTCATGAGTGATGTGATATGTGAGCAGTGTATATGTATATGTATATAAGCAGTGCATTGCGAGGGGGCGTAAGTTATAGTTAGCTCAGGTAACAATAACTGCTGAATTTCACAGGGTGTGTATGAGTGAAATCTGAGCCTAACTATAAAGTCCATGTAACTTTTGTTTTTTCAGTGAATATATATATACACATACATATATATATATAAACACAAACATACATATATATATACACACACACACACATATATATATATATATTTATTTACATGCAGATACATATTATTTCATTTAAAATAGGGTTTTAGGTTTAATGGCTCGGTAATGGTAAAGGGTAGTAAAGGATTTTTAGGACTGGGTAAGAGGTAGTAAGGGATTTTTAGGTGTCAAAGATGGGTAGAGGTAAGGTGTGGTGAATGGTTTTAGAGTTATGGGATAGATAAGGGTAAATGGGTAGAAATAGTTTTGCAGGGTTCGGGGATAGGCAGCAATGACCGTATCAGACGACTCCACAGAAAATGTGTGAAGTGTATAATAAACTCAACCAAATAACAGAACCAACAAAGAAATTAAAAATCCCAAAACAATTACATGGATAAAATAATTTAATAAGAACAAATATACATTAATGAAGAAAATTGGAAATAGGGATGAAAGGTTATGACGAAAAGGAAAAGTATTCCACAGGAAACAATGCTAAATACAAATTCAATGTAAACCTAAGGGACATGGTAGACCACAAGGCATGTGTATTTTTTGGATGATGTGTTTCATTTTTCCACTGATGCAAACACATGTTTGGTGCATCCTTATTGGGTTATAGAGATATAGGTGTGGGTTACACACAGATTTGATTCGCACAGAAGGGAGGTTTTTGTCTTTGGTAAAAGCCCGGGGCCTTATTTATGAAAAGTGACGCATCGCTGCGTGAAAACAGCGATGCGTCACTTTTCACTGCGCTCTCCCTGCGACATGATTGATGCGTCATATTTATATATAATGACTATACAGCCTGAATTATATGACGCATATCGCGCTTAAAGCTCTTACAAGAAAATAACTGTTTTCCAAGTGATTGTAACTTGTTTTGTTTTTGAAGCTTTAACTGATGTATATACTTTACCTTATGCGCCGCCAATGCTGTTTTTAAAAAGCACTTGCACTCTCACCTCACTTAAACTGTATATAGCACCTTGCACCAAGTGCCACTGGGTTGTCACAAGATCTGATCTTTACAGTGCTGTTTAAACTGTAAATGCTTATGAAAGACCTTTTCCTTGGTAAATAATACCACCCTTTTCTAAAAATCAATTGACTCCTTGTTTCTGTTCTTTGTAATGCTCAATGCATACACAATTGAAACTGTCTCTACATAATACCTGTTGGGAATTGTTTTTGTCTACATGATACACCCATCCCAACGAGGTCTATGGGTTCCCTCCTGTTTTTCCTATAAATATTTATAATATGACGCATCATGTCGCAAGGAGTTACAGATACGTCAGTATTTCTGATGTATCTGTAAGCGCAAAAGTCACGCATTGCTGGGGTGTGTCACAAAAGTGACGCAACTCCAGCAATGCGTCCTTTCACATGGGGAACGCCCCATGTGAAAGGGCTTGCGTCAGTCTTACGCCTGCTGTGAGGCAGGCGCAAGATTTTGACGCAACAGCATCCTAAAAGTGACTCAGTGAAATCTCATAGATTTCACTGCGTCACTATTACGAGGCTTTTTGCGTGTGAACGCCCCCGTTGCATACATTATACCTGACGCAGGTATAATGTAGCGCAGGGGTTTACAAAGTGACGCATCTGCTTAGATGCGTCACTTTGTAAATAGTGCGCATCAGGAGGCAAGTTTTACGCCGCCGATGCGTCACAAAAAGTGACGCATCGGAAGCGCAGAACTCACGCAAGGCCTCATAAATGAGGCCCCCTGTTACTAGTGAGGCACACATCACCAGATGTTCTAATACTCGGACGTTGGATGAAGGATTCAATAGTACAGAGCCTACTGGCCTTCAGAATGCACAAGCTTTCTTCAGCTGCTGATCTGTAAGGCTTAAGGGGAAATTACAAATAAAGCTGGGTTTCATTAAAGAAGAAAGCAGAGACCACCTTTAGTAACTCTGACACTTTTCAACCCCCAGGTATATTTACAAACATTTTGCACGGGTGCCTGTGTGGCATAATCAATGAACAACTTACAGACTACTTACTGTATGCTATAAAGGCCCACTAGTAAAGTGTGAACATGTGTGCAAACTCTAGTACATATACTCCTATGTATCCTGCTCATTCTCAGTCTGATGATGACCGTACCTTGAAAATCACTTGCTGACCAGACTGGTTACTAGTCCCTATCCAGAGCTACATGGATGCTTTCAGGGGGCGCATGTACACAAGTGCAGCAAGGCCTGCAGGAGCATGTACATGTGTGTCAATTAAATTGCGTCCCCTTGTTGATACTGGTCTTGAGTTCCTCAGGGTTGTGTGGTCATGCACACTGAGGCAGCCCAGGCAAGTGCCGCAACTCATACTTGACGCACAATCGAGAAGTCATCTAGCGCTATGAGGTCACACCAGTGGCAAATGCTTGCAACGCAGCCAGTGCTTACTTTGTAACAAAATGTGGGTGCAGGAGCCCAAAGTTTTTGTTAGGAGCCTGCCGCTGGTGCTGCAAAAAGGCAGAGTGAGTGTGTGTGTGGGGGGTGATGCCAGGGTTGCCTAGTTCTGATTCCACCTCAGGCTTTTCTCCATACCCTTCCTGTCTTTTTACCTCACTCCGGCAGGTTCTTTTTCACCCCTTTGTCACTGTTTTCTTGTATTTCTGTTCCTCCTTGTTTCTTCTTTTTCTGCCTTCCTTACTTGCTTTGGGGCAGACTGATGATGAAAAAAAAGTCCATCCATAAAAAAGTGCATGTGCCGCCCCCCCCCCCCCCTTCCCCCACCTGCATAAATTATTCACTGCAAATGCCTGCAACATGGCCATAAAACAAGAAAAATACATAGTTACTCCTGTGGCGGGATGGACAAAGTGACCCGGGCCAAAAATAGCCCACAGGCGTTTAAAAAAGAAAGATATAGTTCATCAAACATGTAAATTCTTCTCCTCGCGGGGTCCTTTTCTCAAAATATTCAAAAACACAAGAAAGGCACAGAGAGTGCTTTGGAACTATCCAGAGTCTGGAATTTGAATAAACAAGCCAGGCTGCTTGTGAGGTCTTGAAGTAAACACATTCATCGTAGCAGTCCCTGTTAATCACGTCTTTCTATTTAAAAATGATGGGCCTTATTTACGAGGAATAAACGCAGTGCGGTGCCACACGCCATTTGACTGTACCACACTGCCTTAATTCCGAAGAGAAGGGATGCGTCATATCTACAAAGATATGATGAATCCCTTTGCTCTCCCCTGAGCTGACGCACAATTAGCTGCCATGCGCTGACACAGGCACCTTTGCACTATGGTGCATGGATACCTGCATCATGGGGATGATTGTTTTTGTGCAGGAATGGACACTTTCCTGCACAAAAACAATCACAAGAGGTGATTTCCTCTTCCTATGTGTGCTGCAGAATTCAGCACGCACAGAAAGAGGAAACAACAAGGAGAAATTAAAACATTTCAATCAATCAGGGAGTTGTGAAGGACACTAGACACCCGTGAGGGTCTCAAGGCGCTTCACATTTCTCCTTGTTGTGCCTCCCTACGCCTCCCCTGGGGAGGCATATCATTCTGAAGCATTACCAGGTTTACAATTTCTCGTAAATCTAGAAATGCTGCAGAAGCCATGGGTGTTGCATGGGAACACCCACAGCAACACCCATGGCACGTCCCTTTCACGCAATGTGTGTCCTGTAAAGAGGCCATATTTACAAGAACATGAAAAGCAGTGCAGGGTGGTTTTGCATGTCCTTGTAAATATCGAGCAGCAGGTTGCGCTGCTGGTGCAGCACAAAAAGTGACAAACCGGTGGCGGCAGAGGCTTGTAATTAAGCTCCGATGTTTCCAAGTTGGCGGCAAGTGACATTCCACATTCACCCGACCCTTGTCCCCTTTGTAGAGACTCCAACATGGGCACCAAACAATACCAGATTTATTCTTGTTGAATGCTTGGATGTGGCGTGGTAAGGCAGGAGTCACAGGGTCACATATAGGGATGGTGTCACATTTCTGAGAAGATAGAAATTGTTTATGTATTTAGTGTCGGTGGGTGCTTCAATTGACGTTATTATATTTTTACTTGAGAGCTCAAAATCGTAGCTGAGTTCCAAATGTAATAATATGTTTTATAGGTAACAGCCCTCTGTGGACTGCACTGTACTGTGACCAGAAGTTCACACCTCATCAGCCACAGAAGAAGTTTTGAGAAGATAGAGAATTATGAGGACCACTTGACTACCAGAGCTGAAGGTCTCTGTAACTATGCCCTACACTCATGCTCCCACTGGGCTCCGCTGGCCTCCTGTAAGAGATGAAAAGATCCCCAACCATGCTCTTGATCACACGATGTAGGTATCATTCTCAATGATTTTATCTGTCCTAGGCCAAGTTGTCCTATTAGATATTCAGTTCTTGACATTGTTGGACTTTAAGGTGGCTTTGGAAGAAAAATCTCTCTCTTGCAGTTTAGCAATGGGTTATTTTATTGAAGATTCTTAGCAGCAGCTTGCAGAACAAACAAATTAGCTTAAAAATGAAGGGGCATACTATCAAGGGCATTATCGCCGCTTTAGCGGGACTTTTTCCCACGAAAGCGGCAATAATTTTATCGCCCTATTAGCAAGCTGTCGCTAACAGCAGTTAACGACAGCTTGTAGGCGATAGCGACTGGTTTGGGGCCCGCTGTGCATGTCAGCGATATTTATCGCTAATAACATGCAAAGTGGGCGTACCCAACCTGTTAGCGACTGAAAGCAGTCGCTAACATCGCTATCGCCTATTATCAACGCAGGCGAAGCGATAAAAAAAATTGCGCTAAGCGCGAATATCACAAAAACCTAACGCCTGCTCAGGCCACTTCTTAGCCTGTATATTCAATGGGAGGTGGATATTCAGGCTAAGACCCTAGTGGCGATGATGGCTGAATATCGCTGGATATCCAGCGATATTCATGCATTGAGCCGCCATCGCCGGATATTTTATCGCATTTGAGATAAGCGTTGCTAATAGCATGTTATCTCTGTGATTAAATCCGGCGATGCGCGGCGATGAGCGGCAATAAAAAAAATATTGCTAAGCTCATTTAGCGATAAATATCGCTAGTTGTTGATAATATGCCCCTAATTTCCCTCAAAGAGGTTGGGGCTATCAGAATGTTGCAACTTATCAGACTTCAGTGTCTAGGCATCATGTTCAATAACATGGGAGGAAATTTCTCAGAAAGGGTGATTTTAGGCATGCATTTACAAGCTAACAGAGATGGAAAGCCAGCCAGTGATTTCCTTTTTTTGATCATCTTTATTAAGTTTCACGGTTTTAACACACCAAGTACACCAAGCATACTTACAACATTGATAACCAGGTACCTATCCGTATAAAAATATTTACCGGTGTAACATTAGTTTCAGTATTTTGCCACACATGATCACACATGATCACACACATGATCACACATGGGGCCAGTGGCGTAGCAAGACCTACTGCTACCCGGGCGGAGCCTAAGTTTAAGTTTGCTGACCAGTGCAGGTAAGAGCGGGGGTGGCGGCTGACGGAAGACTTGTTCCGGGGTGGGGGTGCCTGGCGGCCGATGGATGACTTGTGCTCGGGGGGGTGGGGGATTGTATTAGTAAACTGACATGATTTGCTCACCTCAGCCGCCACCAAAGACAGTGTTGCCCGAGGTGAACTCCCCTCCACCTCCCCAAGCCCCCCTCCCCCTCCAGCTACGCCACTGCATGGGGGACTCAACATATCCTTATATCCAAAAAAACAGGGGTTTCCAATGTTTCCCCTTCATGGATACATCTGTTTCAGATTACCAGGATAGTTTATGACTATGAATATAAATTGGATTCATTGTATGTCATTTTATTTCATGTGTGTGCTGAAAATCTGGCATGGATCGAGCCCTTCTACAGCTACAGTGGACAATCCAGTCCTAAGCCTAGGCAAAAGCGGGGTGCCTCACATTGTCCCCTCCCTGCCCCCTCTGAGAGTTCCCTCTGCCCTTGAAGTAACTTTGGACATGATACAGCATTTCTTAGGCAAAGACTGTGGTCTCTGCAGAAAATGCTGTACACCCATAACTTTTGTAACGGAAAATGTGGTTTCACTGAGCTCTAGCAAGCAGCTACATTTATGAGGCCTTTGGGTATATTTTGGAAATGTAGCCTACAATTCTTTTGACTTCATGACACAAATATGCACATTCAGCTCCTGTGGTTGAGCAACACTTAACCAAAGGCCATGATGCTTCAGCATCACGTAGTGTCCTTGTGGCTCACTGTAAGGAAGTGTACGGCTGCACAGAGGAGGGGTCTGGAAGCTAAAAAGCCTTTAGTACAACCATAAATGTCCAAAAATAACAACCCACTGTCTCCTCACATACCACAGATGCAAACAACATGCACTCGATGAAACCTCATCTTAAGCAACTTTGGTCCTGGGTTGAATTCAAGCCAGATTGGAGTCTCCACAGATTGACATACAAGCGATCTGAATGGAAGAGCTGTACACAGTTAGTGGTTGACATGATAATGTGGCATGGAGTTCTTCCCCTATAGACAACTCCCAAGGCCAGCTCTCCTGTGCTGTTGCACCTCTCTGCTTCCTCCCCATTTTTCTGAATGCTTTCTTCTGCTTTTGCCAAATTTTTACTGCTTTCTCCCACCTTTCACACCATTTTTCGGCGTGCTTTCTCCTGCTTTTGCCTCATTTTTCACTGCTTTCTCCTTCCTTTACCCCCATTTTTTGGCGTGCTTTCTCCTGCTTTTGCCTCATTTTTACTGCTTTCTCCTTCCTTTACCCCCATTTTTCGGCGTGCTTTCTCCTGCTTTTGCCTAATTTTTACTGCTTTCTCCTACCTTTCCTCCCATTTTTCTGAGCGCCTTTTCCCTGCATTTGCCTCATTTTTTTTAACTGCTTCTCTGTGAACAGCTAGCAACTCCAGCTCCTTGAGACCCTCACAGGTAAACAGCGTTTACAACGCAACTTTTACCACACACTACCTTTACCACGCAACTTTACAACGCAAGTCGTTACAACGACTTGCGCTGAGGGGCGCTGTAGGATAGGGAATAGTTTAATTTACTATCCAAAACCTTCCCTACTATCCACGGGGACTGGAGTTGGAATAGTAAATTAAACTATTCACTATCCAGCGCCCCCCAACGCAAGTTGTTGTAACGACTTGCGTTGTACAATTTGCGTGGTAACTGCTTCTCTGTGAACAGCTAGCAACTCCAGCTCCTTGAGACCCTCACAGGTAAACAGCGTTTACAACGCAACTTTTACCACACACTACCTTTACCACGCAACTTTACAACGCAAGTCGTTACAACGACTTGCGCTGAGGGGCGCTGTAGGATAGGGAATAGTTTAATTTACTATCCAAAACCTTCCCTACTATCCACGGGGACTGGAGTTGGAATAGTAAATTAAACTATTCACTATCCAGCGCCCCCCAACGCAAGTTGTTGTAACGACTTGCGTTGTACATTTTGCGTTGTAAAGGCATGCGTTGTAAAAGCATGCGTAGTAATGACATACATCCCCCTCACAGGTGACATGCTGCGCTTTATAAATTCTGATTGATTGATTGACAGCTCTGGCTTCACACTTATAACTTAGTCGAAGAAATTTGGGAAGGCCTCAGAAGAGAAACTCTATCTCATAGTTACCATTTGAATCCCACGCTGATTTATACTTGTTTATGATGTACCTACATTTGTGGACCAGAGAACATAACATCCACACTACATGACCTGATAGAAAGATGTCATGGAGATTGACAAATTTCTCAAGGTCGAGGTAAGGTTGACACAAGCTACAACAGAATTCTAGATACCTTCCAAGTTATGTCTACGCTTAAGGAAAAATTCACCAGTAATGCAGTGCTTTTATACATTAAAACACACTTCTCAGCTTGTAGGTCACTTTTTAGGTCCGGCTAAATAAAACTGTTTAGTAATATAAGTGCGACCCTCTGTTGCTACACAACCAAACAAGGGGCCTTATTTATGAGGCCGTGCGTCACTTTTACGCCGCCGGTGCGTCACTTTTTGTGACGCACCAGCAGCGTAAATAATGTGCCTTGCTGCACAATATTTACAAAGTGACGCATCTAGGTAGATGCGTCACTTTGTAAACCCCTGCGCCACATTATACCTGACACGGTGATGGATTAAAACCATGATCTATTGACTTGGTAAGAGTATTCTGCATCATTCAGAAACTCTGTCCATCACCACCCCCCTTTTCCAAAATCGGTTTTATCCACACTATGGGGTCGATTAGGATGGCGGACGGAAATGTGTACTGTCCGCCATGGTGGGGGAAATTTTACTCCCGGCTGCGCCGCGGAGATTCCGCGGTTGGGATTAGGATAATCATGTCACGAAACTCCGACCGCGGCGGACGGATCATAACCAACACCGTCTGCGGTGGACGGAACACATCCAACTCCGTCCGCGGCGGACGGAGTCCAATGAACAACCACTGCCGCGGACGGAAATGACAGCGGAAAATAACACATGTACCGCCATACCTGTGAATACTCCGTGGCCGCAATTAGGATAAATCCACCCGTACCACGGAACGCACAGCCATCCACGTCCGCGGCGGAAAGAATGCAACGATAAGCACAGCATCACTGCGGAAGGCCAACACGCACAACATCCCTAGCGGCAAACAAATGTTAGAAAGTGTACCGCAAGTCCAAAGCAAACATACGAACATTGACAACGCCCCCCCCCCATACACCAACACCAAGCACAAGCCACCATGACACGTCCCAAGTATCCAATAATGCACACTAGTCAACACGCCCACCTACCACCTGACTGCCAACAACCATTGAGACACGACTATAAAATGACACCCACACACTACCACAATCCTTTGCATCACAGCATTGCTGCTAGCAAGAGGCCCTATTCAAGATACTGCTAACTCACATAGAAGACACACAACCACCACCCTACCACACCCACCACACAAACACCCACCACACAAATCCTACACATCACACACCACACACCTGCACCCCCCAACTCACTCAACTCACACACTGAGCACCACACACCATGGCACCCAAAAAAAAAACTAAATTCACGGAGACCGAGTTGAGGGTAATGGTAGATGAAATAATCCGTGTTGAGCCCCACATCTTCGGGGCCTAAGTCCAGCAGACGTCCGTGGCGCAAAAGAACCACATGTGGGACAGGATCGTCACTCGGGTGAATGCGTCGGGGACTGTGCCGAGGACGAAGCATGACATTCAGAGGCGGTGGCATGACCTGAAGACCAGGGTGAAGGGTATCCGAGCTAAAAACTTTGCTAGAGCCAATCATACTGGCGGTGGAACACCCCCGGAGCCCATACCCTACACCGATTGGGAGGAGAAGGTGCTGGTGATACTACACCCAGAGAGCCTAGACGGACTTGACGAAGGAGAAGAGGCTGGTGAGTACAAACCAAGCACCACGATCAGCACGACATGGTCAGGCTCACACAACTGAGAAGAAACATCTCCTACGCCCCAACCCATGCACGTTGGACACCAACTCACAAACATGTACATGGCTCCCAACAGGCCCCCATGTTCACGGGGAGGGTGGTGGTGGAGGGTGGGGTGTGTGAGAGGCCCAAACTACAACTCCCAACAGGCCCCCATGTTCACGGGGAGGGTGGTGGTGGTGGTGGAGGGTGGGGTGTGTGAGAGGCCCAAACTACAACTCCCAACAGGCCCCCATGTTCACGGGGAGGGTGGTGGTGGTGGTGGAGGGTGGGGTGTGTGAGAGGCCCAAACTACAACTCCCAACAGGCCCCCATGTTCACGGGGAGGGTGGTGGTGGTGGTGGAGGGTGGGGTGTGTGAGAGGCCCAAACTACAACTCCCAACAGGCCCCCATGTTCACGGGGAGGGTGGTGGTGGTGGTGGAGGGTGGGGTGTGTGAGAGGCCCAAACTACAACTCCCAACAGGCCCCCATGTTCACGGGGAGGGTGGTGGTGGTGGTGGAGGGTGGGGTGTGTGAGAGGCCCAAACTACAACTCCCAACAGGCCCCCATGTTCACAGGGAGGGTGGTGGTGGTGGTGGTGGAGGGTGGGGTGTGTGAGAGGCCCAAACTACAACTCCCAACAGGCCCCCATGTTCACGGGGAGGGTGGTGGTGGTGGTGGAGGGTGGGGTGTGTGAGAGGCCCAAACTACAACTCCCAACAGGCCCCCATGTTCACGGGGAGGGTGGTGGTGGTGGTGGAGGGTGGGGTGTGTGCGACAGGAAACAGAAATGTCTACAAATCTATATGAACATGTAATGTCCACATTACTGACCAGCTCTATCTTGTCCCTCAGGTGATCGTGCACTGACTGGGGATACCAGTACCCGGCCGCCAGCCTCGCCTCCCACACATACAGGACTCTCTGGTGATGAGGACACAGGCAGCTCCGGTGCGGAGGATGGAGCGGGACCAAGCACACAGCCAGGGCCATCTGGCTCACAGGGACTCCCGGGACCGACCAACGTCGCATGTGTGACTCCAGCGACACCTGTCTCTGTGATCTGCACAGTCCCCACCACCACCAGTACCACCAGTACCACCAGTACCACCAGTACCACGACTCCTGCCTGTGCCACCCAGCCTAACCCAGCGCACGACGCTGGTCCATCGGCCTCACACACAAGCAGGGTGAGTGTGCCACAAAGAGAGGCAACGGGACATCAGCCAATCAGGCGAGCCACACACCGCCGTGCAGAGGAAGGACAGCTACCCCATCCAGTGGCAGAGTCCCTACAAGCCCTTGCCAGGTGCCAGGCGTCATACGACCGGTCCCAGGCAAACGCTGATCGTGCACACCAGGACTCAGTGGACAACACCAACATGTTGCGCGAAATCTCTGGGTACCTTTGCCAGATGGTGCACATCATGGGCCAGCAGGCAACGATGTGGAGGGAATGGGTTGGCCGGAACAACCCCCTCCCCCTCCACCAATTGTCGTAGCGCCACCGTCACCTCCGCCTCCACCGCCACCGTCACCTCCGCCTCCACCGCCACCACCACCACCTGTGCCCCTGGCGACGGATGTGGCCCATCAACAACCTGCCCCCCCAGCTGCCTCTGTTCCACCTCAGAGACGGAGGGGCCGGCCGAGGCAGGAAGTGGCTGAGAGCAGTGTTGGAGCGCCATCCACACGCTCCAAGAGGGGACGCCAATGACAATGTCACTGCCTGTGCCAGACATTCACCCTGCTAAGTATCCTGTCCCACAGACAATCATTCCCAATGGTCTGCTGGACTACCCTGACACCCCCCAATGTGGTGTCAGCACGGACATTTCATCTGCCATTACCTTCAACTCCAACTCCCTCCACCCCACTTACTTGTAAATAATCACCAGCACAAAAGCACAACCTGTAAATAAATTGCACTTACACACACAATGATGTTTTGCCTCCATGTTTATTCACATGATGGCCTTCAGAAACAGACGTAAACAGGTTCAGGGATCATAGTCGTACATGATCATGGCGCTGCGGGAGTGACCTAGGGAAAATCAGAGACAGCAAACACACGTCAGGAAACAGATTGACACACATCACAACACAATGCACAGCAACATTACACAAACTACAATCATCACAAAAGCATGGGATGAGAGCACACACATCATGGAGACTTGTATGTCCAAAGAAATGAAGACACACATATGCAACCATCACAAACAACACCCAGCTGATGAACCCCACATCCACACAACACCAGCAAACATACATGAGGCATTGTCAACCGCCACTAGAGGTAGTTACTCACATTCAAGGGAAGTAGCGATCTATGAGCTGGCGCCTCTGGTCCACACCTTCCTCCTCACCACTATCCTCATCAGTCGACATGGGTGGGATGGGAGGCCGAGGAACTTCTTCGTCTTCAGGGTCCAACAGCAGTTCAATGTCATTTCGTACTGCCAGGTTGTGGAGCATGCAGCAGGCAATCACGATCCTGCATACTTTTCCAGGTGAGTAAGGCAGGGCCCCTCCGGTCTTATCGAGGCACCTAAACCTAGACTTTAGCAGTCCAAAGGTACGTTCGATGACTCTCCGTGTCCTTCCATGTGCATCATTGTACCACATTTCACCCGCTGTTGTAGGATTACGTAGGGGACTGAGGAGCCAGGGCCGGTTTGGGTACGCCGAGTCGCCTATGTAGGGGGATGAGAGACACAAACATCACAACAAGATATGGTGGGTACCCCATGCCACACAGAGAACACAAGAGTCCCCACTGCACACTCACCAACAAGCCACGCTTGACCGGGTCGCAGATTTGCCATGAGTCGTGGGACAATGCTGCTCCGCATGATGTGGGCGTCATGTGCGGAGCCAGGAAATCTTGCACACACATGGGAGATGATGTTGTTTGCCAGGCACACCACCTGCACGTTCAGCGAATGGAAGTGTTTGCGATTCCTAAAAACTTGCTCACGTGCCCGTGGTGGAATGATAGCGATGTGTGTGCCATCAATTGAACCCACAACGTGAGGTATGTGGTCCAGTGCATAGAAGTCAGCTTTGACTGCTGCCAACTCTTCCGGCCGTGGGAAATGTATGTAGTCATTCTTGTACAGCATCATAGCTGTTAAGACATCCCGAAGAACCGTGCTGAACATGGCCTGTGACATCCCCCCGGCATGTCCAACTGTGTACTGAAATGTGCCAGTAGCAAAGAAATGTAGTACCGCCATGACCTTTGCAGTGGGTGTAATCGACCCAGGATACGTCCTACGTGGCTGCAGATGAGGAGACAATTGAGCCACAAGCTCCAGCAACCGACGTCGATCCAGCCGGAATTTCCTAATCACCTCCTCGTCAACCATATCCTCCAGCACAGTGTATGGCCGATGCACATTTGGAGCCCTCCTGTGTGGGAGAGAGATGTAACTTAGGTCAACTTACAAACGACGCATACGTGTACAACTCCATCACATGTGAACCTTACTGACAAAACGTCAGTCTTCACCCTAATGTTTAGTAGCCACATCACAGACACACATGCAACTGCATGCACACAAACGATAATTATACACACGCCATGTCATCAAGCACCAATGCCAACACCAATAATGTTGTGCATACGGTAATTACATGCATGGTGACACAACGTCCAAAACACATACACTGACTGCATGTGTACCACCACCACTGTAGTCACCTCGCCAGAACAAGACACTGACAACAGATGCATAATTTGGCCATACAGCCGTGATGTACTGTGTAGTTGTGAAGATGTAATAACGTCTGTAGGGTCACACCCGACGTCAACACGTCCAAATGCCCATCTGTTGCCCATTGTGTGCCGACCGATGGGCATAGTATGGACACACATGCTATATTGTATGACATATGACCTTTCCCTATCACGCTCACAACCCTCATGACGTAACTGCACAGAACACATCACGGTGCAGCGTCTGACAAGATAACATAATTGGCGCCGCCATGGCGGTGCACAACTTCCTCTACTTCCCAAAGGCCATACGCGGCCAGCGTCCCTCTTCCCATTGGCTGCATGTGCACGGACCGTCACGGGCACACATCGGCAACCGCACGTGCAAGCTTCAGGCACGGATGCTTCAGTTGCAACAATGTTCTATCACTGGCGCCACCATGGCGGTGCACATACTCAGCGGGGGAGGTGCAGGCCTATACACCCTGTAGATGTACTCAATGGACATGCCAGTTCATGTCCCCTCTTACAGTCACATTGCATCATCCACCGTACACCGGCCGGAGCGGCCGGGCCAAGGACGGCCGTGCCGGCCATGTCCACAACCGCCGTGCCCGGCCATGTCCACAACCGCCGTGCCCGGCCATGTACACAACCGCCGTGCCCAGCCATGTACACAACCGCCGTGCCCGGCCATGTACACAACCGCCGTGCCCGGCCATGTACACAACCGCCGTGCCCGGCCATGTACACAACCGCCGTGCCCGGCCATGTACACAACCGCCGTGCCCGGCCATGTACACAACCGCCGTGCCCGGCCCGGCCTAGGACGGCGGTTGTGGACATGGCCGGGCACGGCCGTCCTAGGCACGGTGGTTGTGGACATGGCCGGCACGGCCGTCCTTGGCCCGGCCACTCCGGCCGGTGTACGGTGGATGATGCAATGTGACTGTAAGAGGGGACATGAACTGGCATGTCCATTGAGTACATCTACAGGGTGTATAGGCCTGCACCTCCCCCGCTGAGTACGTGCACCGCCATGGTGGCGCCAGTGATAGAACATTGTTGCAACTGAAGCATCCGTGCCTGAAGCTTGCACGTGCGGTTGGCGATGTGTGCCCGTGACGGTCCGTGCACATGCAGCCAATGGGAAGAGGGACGCTGGCCGCATATGGCCAATCGCAAGTAGCGGAAGCAGTGCACCGCAACAACAGGGCCAGTCATTGGCCCATTTCACGAACACGCTTCCAGGGCTGACCAATTGCTGGCGACGTATGCCACTGACACGTGCTGAGGGCCCTATATATGTGTGTTGGCCAAAATGACACTTCCTACCCTGGGGACCAGTGCTGCCTGTTCACCTCGACATGCTGCTGCTGAGCTGACCACCGACTGCTGCCTGTGACCATCACCTCGACCTGCTGCTGCTGCTGAGCTGACCACCGACTGCTGCCTGTGACCATCACCTCGACCTGCTGCTGCTGCTGAGCTGACCACCGACTGCTGCCTGTGACCATCACCTCGACCTGCTGCTGCTGCTGAGCTGACCACCGACTGCTGCTCTAGTGCCATACTCCGTGATCTTGCCATGTCGAGAGGCAAAGAGATCCGGTCTCGACCCTTCACCGCCGCGGAGCTTGATGTCCTCGTGGACGGTGTACTCCGCAACTATGGACGCCTCTACGGCGCACCAGGACGGGTGGTAAGTGCAGTGTGGGACATGTTGGTGTGCATGAGGGGGCCAAATAATCAGGCCTATTTCTATCTTAGCTGTGTAGTGTGGGCTAGACATATGTTCCTGATTGTGCATGGCTGCTGACAGTTACGTCTTGCCCCTATGTGTGTGACAGGCCAACTGTCCACTGACTTAAACCCTTTTGTCTCCCATCATGGTAGGTCAAGCTGCACCTTCGCAAGGACCTGTGGAGGAGCATAGCACGGGAAGTACGGGCATTGGGGGTGTGCAACAGACGACATAGACACTGCCACAAACGCTGGGACGACATTTCCAGGCTGAGCAAGAATGTAGCGGAAGTTACACTGGGCATGATTCCAAGGTCGCCCCGTCTGGCCCGACGCTCCATGACCCCTCTCATGCACCGTATCATTGCAGTGACGCATCCTGAACTGGCCAAACGTCTGAGTGCCGATCAACAGCAAACTAGCGGTGAGCATACTGTCTGTGTAGGAAACCTGTGAGTGCTATGCATGTATTGGTGCACAGACACCGTATTGAGTTCCGTGTTGCGTATGTATCTCTGTGATGCCATTTTGGTCCCATTGGGTGGTTGTCCTTTGACATCCAGGTCCGCCATGTTGACACGCCACTTGCTTAGTAGTTGAGTGTTGAAGCACATCCCCTAGTGGTCCATGGCAGGAAATGTGAGGATGACTGGTAGAGGTGGGCCGTGTGCAGGATGGGGGCTACAAAATCTTTGTCAGCTATGTAATTTGGCACTCCTGGTCCTTCTGTACGTCAGTGTGCCCATGACTCACACATCTTTTATGTGCATTTCAGCTATGACAGAGGACACTCAGCCACAGACGGTGGAGATTAGTCGAGGAAATGAGTCTGGCTCAGACTTCGCACACACGCAGACTGACACAGAGGAGGCCAGCGCAGGAGAGGGGGACAGGACCGTCCCTGAGGACTCGCATGTGGAGACACCATCGTCCTCCTCGTCGGACACTCTTGGTGAGCCTGCACTGTTGTCACAGACTGGGAGTGGGCTATCATCACCTTCTGTCGGAAGACAGCACACAGGGCCCACACTTCCACCAACTGCACCATGTACTGTTCGTGGCCGGAGGAGTAGGGGGAGCAGAGTGGCGTTCGGTGCAGGCACCGCTGCCCCTGCCACGGTGAGCCAAAATGCACTGTGTGCTGAGGCCGTTGATCTGCTGCGACAGCTGTGTGTGGGGCAGACCAATATGACAAATGCTTTCCAGGACCATGATAGGAAGTTGGGGCAGGTGGTGGCATTCATGAAAGGGATGCATGGCGATCTTGCAGGTCTACACAGGACAGTGCAGTCATTGGCAAGCAGTGTGTCGTCTGCAATAGTACAGTCGCATGAACAGGGTGCTACTTCTGTTTCCCCATCTACACCACTGGATGTCTCAGGGGGTAGTGATTATTCTGAGCAGGACTCAAATACAGGTTATTGCACTAGAAGCAGCGTCAGACAGCACGTCAGGGCACGCAGGGCACAGACCCCATCCCCTAGATCAGCTAAATCTGTTCACGTAGACAACGTCAGATACACTGGAGTACACACACAGGATCCACAAGTGTTGTTGGGGGACATGTCTTCAGGAGCTACACAGGCATTCAACACAAAAGGTACTCCCAAGGCAAGGGATACTCACATGTCCATGGACTGTACCTTGGACAAGGCCAGTCAGAAGACAAAGGCACCTCCTAAGAGCAGGGAGACTCCCAAGGGCAGGCCCACAACAGAGGAAAGGGACACTCCCAAGGACAGTGAAAAGACAAAGGCACCTCCTAGGAGCAGGGAGACTCCCAAGGGCAGGCCCACAACAGAGGAAAGGGACACTCCCAAGGACAGTGAAAAGACAAAGGCACCTCCTAGGAGCAGGGAGACTCCCAAGGGCAGGCCCACAGCAGAGGAAAGGGACACTCCCAAGGACAGTGAAAAGACAAAGGCACCTCCTAAGAGCAGGGAGACTCCCAAGGGCAGGCCCACAGCAGAGGAAAGGGACACTCCCAAGGACAGTGAAAAGACAAAGGCACCTCCTAGGAGCAGGGAGACTCCCAAGGGCAGGCCCACAGCAGAGGAAAGGGACACTCCCAAGGACAGTGAAAAGACAAAGGCACCTTCTAAGAGCAGGGAGACTCCCAAGGGCAGGCCCACAGCAGAGGAAAGGGACACTCTCAAGGACAGTGAAAAGACAAAGGCACCTCCTAAGAGCAGGGAGACTCCCAAGGGCAGGCCCACAGCAGAGGAAAGGGACACTCTCAAGGACAGTGAAAAGACAAAGGCACCTCCTAAGAGCAGGGAGACTCCCAAGGGCAGGCCCACAGCAGAGCAAGGTCCATCTCCCAAGGGCAGGGACACACACAGAGAGCAGGTGTCTACTGGAGACAGGTGCACCACAGATGACAAGTCTGCTGGCAGGAACAGGGCGGCGACCAGGGCACAGGCTACATCCAGAGACAACACTCCACCTAAGGATAAGGCACATCCTATGGACAAGGCATCTAGCATGGACAATGGCGCAATCAAGGACAGGCATACTTCACCCCTGGCTGCACTGAGGCTGATGTTTTCTACTGAACGCCAAACAGATGTCTCCGCGGCGGAGTCCCCCCATACCTCCACTCCCATCCAGGCCAGTCAGAAGCAGAGGAGGGTGTCCCCTGTTGTTGCATCCCCCATTACACATGATTCCGAGTCCAGGCGGCAGGCACACAGCAAACGACAAGCAGGCTCCAGCACGTACCCAGAAACCCGATCCCCGGCTGCAGATGCTCCACCTATGGTGGGTGGTGATTCTTTAGAGTCCCCACCACTTGGCAGTCCTGTCCTGTCCAGGGTGCACTCACACATCCCTAAGAAACACAGACACACACCATTGACACCTGCCAACCCCGATTTGGCTCAAGGTCAGCTATCCCCAGCTCCCAGGCCCACCCTGCCTCCTGGCCCATACAGCCCTGTGGCTCATCATTTCAGTTGTCCCAGTGGCGCTGGTGCAGTTGACTCTCATGTATCAGATGGTGGCACTGTGTCTGTTGTTGGCTGTCATGCATCATGTAGTGGCACAGTCTCAGTTGTGCCCTCTCCTGTTGCAGGTCCTGGCAGTGTATCTGGGTCTATGGCTCACGTGTCAGTTAGAAGATCTGTGGCTGTGTTGCACACTCCTGTTTCTGGTGCTGGCAGTCTGTCTGGGTCAGTGGGTCACGTGTCAGTGACTACATCTGTGGCTGTGTTGCACACTCCTGTTTCTGGTGCTGCCAGTGTGTCTGGGTCCGTGGCCCATGTGTGTGTCACTCGGGCTGTGGCTGTGTCTCACACTCCTGTTGCTGGTGCTGCCAGTGTGTCTGGGTCCGTGGCCCATGTGTGTGTCACTCGGGCTGTGGCTGTGTCTCACACTCCTGTTGCTGGTGCTGACAGTGTGTCTGGGTCCGTGGCCCATGTGTGTGTCACTCGGGCTGTGGCTGTGTCTCACACTCCTGTTGCTGGTGCTGACAGTGTGTCCGAGGCAGGTAGTTCACGCAGTCCCCCTGATTCTGTGATGTGAGGTGCTGAACACTTCAATCAAATGTTATTTCACATGGTGTGTCCCTTGGGAACTGCGTGGCACTCTTGTGGTTCCTGTGACGGGTTGGTAGGGACACGTACTTGTGCTGCCTCTGATGTACCTGCTCTGTACTCCACAATGCCCTGTTGCTGTTCTGATACTGCATTCTGCACTCTAGTTTACTGCCTATGATGTACCTGCTCTGTACTCCACAATGCCCTGTTGCTGTTCTGATACTGCATTCTGCACTCTCATGTGCTGCCTCTGATCAACCTGTTCAGTGCAATGGACTGTTGATGCACTTAGCCCCTCTCACGTGCTGCCTCTGATGGACCTGTTCTGTGCAATGGACTGTTGATGCACTTAGCCCCTCTCACGTGCTGCCTCTGATGGACCTGTTCTGTGCAATGGACTGTTGATGCACTTAGCCCCTCTCACGTGCTGCCTCTGATGGACCTGTTCTGTGCAATGGACTGTTGATGCACTTAGCCCCTCTCACGTGCTGCCTCTGATGGACCTGTTCTGTGCAATGGACTGTTGATGCACTTAGCCCCTCTCACGTGCTGCCTCCGATGGACCTGTTCTGTGCAATGGACTGTTGATGCACTTAGCCCCTCTCACGTGCTGCCTCTGATGGACCTGTTCTGTGCAATGGACTGTTGATGCACTTAGCCCCTCTCACGTGCTGCCTCTGATGGACCTGTTCTGTGCAATGGACTGTTGATGCACTTAGCCCCTCTCACGTGCTGCCTCTGATGGACCTGTTCTGTGCAATGGACTGTTGATGCACTTAGCCCCTCTCACGTGCTGCCTCTGATGGACCTGTTCTGTGCAATGGACTGTTGATGCACTTAGCCCCTCTCACGTGCTGCCTCTGATGGACCTGTTCTGTGCAATGGACTGTTGATGCACTTAGCCCCTCTCGTTTACTGCCTATGATGTAGCTGCTCTGTTGGGCACAATGCCCTGTTGATGCTCTGATACTGCATTCTGCCCTCTCGTTTACTGCCTATGATGTACCTGCTCTGTACTGGCACAATGCCCTGTTGATGTTCTGATACTGCATTCTGCCCTCTCACGTGCTGCCTCTGATGGACCTGTTCAGTGCAATGGACTGTTGATGCACTTAGCCCCTCTCGTTTACTGCCTATGATGTAGCTGCTCTGTTGGGCACAATGCCCTGTTGATGCTCTGATACTGCATTCTGCCCTCTCATGTGCTGCCAATGATGTACCTGCTCTGTTGTCCACAATGCCCTGTTGCTGTTCTGATACTGCATTCTGCCCTCTCGTTTACTGCCTCTGATGTACCTGCTCTGTACTCCACAATGCCCTGTTGATGCTCTGATACTGCATTCTGCCCTCTCATGTGCTGCCAATGATGTACCTGCTCTGTACTCCACAATGCCCTGTTGATGCTCTGATACTGCATTCTGCCCTCTCGTTTACTGCCTCTGATGTACCTGCTCTGTACTCCACAATGCCCTGTTGATGCTCTGATACTGCATTCTTCCCTCTCATGTGCTGCCAATGATGTTCCTGCTCTGTACTCCACAATGCCCTGTTGATGCTCTGATACTGCATTCTGCCCTCTCGTTTACTGCCTCTGATGTACCTGCTCTGTACTCCACAATGCCCTGTTGATGCTCTGATACTGCATTCTGCCCTCTCATGTGCTGCCAATGATGTACCTGCTCTGTACTCCACAATGCCCTGTTGATGCTCTGATACTGCATTCTGCCCTCTCATGTGCTGCCTCTGATGTACATGCTCTGTACTCCACAATGCCCTGTTGATGCTCTGATACTGCATTCTGCCCTCTCATATGCTGCCAAAGATGTACCTGCTCTGTACTCCACAATGCCCTGTTGATGCTCTGATACTGCATTCTGCCCTCTCGTTTACTGCCTCTGATGTACCTGCTCTGTACTCCACAATGCCCTGTTGATGCTCTGATACTGCATTCTGCCCTCTCATGTGCTGCCAATGATGTACCTGCTCTGTACTCCACAATGCCCTGTTGATGCTCTGATACTGCATTCTGCCCTCTCATGTGCTGCCAATGATGTACCTGCTCTGTACTCCACAATGCCCTGTTGATGCTCTGATACTGCATTCTGCCCTCTCATGTGCTGCCAATGATGTAGCTGCTCTGGTGCCAACTTTGCCCATGCTCACGCATACACTGTGATTATACCCCTATAATGTACAATAAAGGTAGTCTATCAAGTCTCGTGGTCTGTCGTTGTCATTCCTGCTTGCGTACTACAAATGTGTATTCGTATTTGCTTCTCATCAGTGGTTTCGGTAACATGACACTCCCCCTCCCTACGTCACGACCCTTGCTGGTATTCCCCTCCAGACAGCCAATGGTTTGTGCCTTACCTGCGTCGTCGTCGATAGTGGGCCATGACTAGGACGTCGTGGATCGCGAAGAGCATCGGGAAAGCGTGTAGCGCTGGGTCCATGGTGGTGGTCAGCTTGCGGTGGGTATCTCTGCTATGTCACCTATGTTCGCTGTGGGGATTCCGCCGTGTTCAGACAGGTTGTTTTTCCGCTGCGGTTTTATGTGTATTTTCCGCCATCTTGATTTGGGGGACGGTCTTAGACGTCAGTACGTACGGCGGGGCCTCCGGATGTGTTCCGTCCGCCGCGTGGTCGTGTGTAGTTCGGCGGCGGTGCGTGCTTTTCCGTCGCGGACGGAAATTTGACACGTTTTCCTATCCTGATATGGCGGACGGAGTGTCCACGGCAGGCGGACACGGAAAAGGCTTTTTCCCCCTACTCCAGGGCCGCGGTGGCTCTTCCGTCCGCCATCCTAATGAGCCCCTAAGTGTGGGAGGGTATACTCAGACGTGAGTCCCTTGCTCATTGCACCATCAGGATTCAAGCAAGCCGGGCCGAAGAAGGCTGTGATGCCAGAAACCGGTCCCCGTAAGCTTGTTTCCTTCCCAGTATAAGAATTGGCTTGGTAGTTTGGTTTGCCCTGTTCCCATCATGCACTGGGACAGGAACAGACTAATTTGCATATAGCCAGGTTCTGAGCTGGGATGGTGCAGTGAGCTAAAAAACGGTGATGGATTAAAACCATGATCTATTGACTTGGTAAGAGTATTCTGCATCATTCAGAAACTCTGTCCATCACCACCCCGCTTTTCCAAAATCACATTATACCTGCACCAGGTATAATGTATGCAGGGGGGGCGTTCTCCCGCAAAAAGCCTCGTAGAAGTGACGCAGTGAAATCTAGGACGCCGTTGCGTCAAAATCTTGCGCCTGCCTCACATCAGGCATAAGACTGACGCAAGCCCATTCACATGGGGCCTGCCCCATGTGAAAGGATGCATTGCTGGAGTTGCGTCACTTTTGTGACACACTCCAGCAATGCGTCACTTTTGCGCTAACAGATATGTCAGAAATACTGACGTATCTGTAACTCATTGCAACATGATGCGTCATACTGTAAATATGACGCATCAGGTATGTCGCAAGGAGTGCGCACTGAGAAGTGACGCATCGCTGCTTTCACGCAGCGATGCGTCACTTTTCATAAATGAGGCCCAAGATGACTGACTGAGCTAATTGTGTTTGCTGTCCAGCGGATGTATCACTCCCTTCACCTGAGGTCTGGGAACCAGATATAAACAAGTGCACTCTTTAGCTTTCAGGCGCTGAAAGAGAAAGTAATAAATGAAACAGTGCTTACACAGAACTGTGGCAGCAGTTTAACTCCTTGAGTGCTCATGACGAGGTCAGCTCGTCATGAGCTACAGCGCTCCGGTGCTCATGATGAGCTGAGCTCGTCATGACCGTGCCCGTTACATGGAACGCTCGCATGCTGGGCTGATTCCCCTGCTGTGCTGAGCGTTCCATTGAAACGGGCAAGGTCATAACGAGCTGACCTCGTCATGAGCACCGGAGCGCCGTAGGCGCCCCCCCGACCCCCAGCACAGCGGGGGAAACAGCCCCGCACGGAGGGGTTAAAGGTTTGTTTTACATACTCTAAATAAACTTATTTTTACATTGTCTTAAATTATTTATTTCTTTAAGGCTTGGAAAGGCCCATATGCTGGAATGGTCTCTACTGCTCTTTCAGACTGCCTAGCACCACCACACACACATTCATCTACCTTGCACCATTCTGCAAAGATGTGTGTGACATTTAGCATAGTTTATGTACTGGAAGGGATATCGTTTCAGTACAAAATACAATGCTTTGACATATAACAGTCACGGATTGCATCCTCTGCATAATAATATACCTTATACGTGTATCATTGTTTACTGTTTAGCATTGTTTTTTTTGTTTTTTTTCTCCTTTTCTCAATTACTATGTTTATTTCATTTTGTCCTCTCTATAATTTATTTTAAAGAGCTCTGATATCCTTCGGGATCTTGTTCGCGCTATATAAAACTGTATAAATAAATAAGTAAGCAGTTGTGTAAATTGTGACTCACAGATGAACACCGATCACAATCGAATCTACGTAGGCTACAGTGGTCTTTGCTCTCGCACTTTAAATATTGACTCTTTAAATAGCATTGCCATCAATAAATTTAAAAATATCTCTAACCCTATTAAGAAACAAAACACTCAGGGGGATATTCACAAGGACTTATCTCCGATTTATGTCCACCTTAACGCATCAAAAGTGGAGATAGATTTAACACCCCATTCACAAACTGGTGAAAACTGCAGACATCACCAGTATTCCTGTGATAACTGCCCCAAAATGTATCTCCACGGTGGGCTCCACCAACTAACCATAATGAGATGCATAGTAGGCATTCCCGTGCAAAAGCACACGAACAAAACCACAACGCCACCTTCACAATGAACTGCTAGATCAGCGATGCGAGTCAAAACCACGCGATAAGCCGCGGTAGCAGCAGGTATTTAACACCTGCCTCCTGCAGGTGTAAAGCTGGTCAACTACCTGCAGTAGGCAACGGAACCCTGCACACAGCCATGCCCGAAGAACAAACAACGCCATGGAACTACTCATCATGCAGCTCGGAGCCGCAACAGGGACACAACACCCACCGCCATCACCCCCAGGACCCAGACCCGCCCCGCCTCCCCCGAACCACCAAAGAGGCAGCGCAGAGTAAGACAGCGGCCCTACCAAAAAATTACCAGTCTCACAGACCTAATGCCAGAGGAAGTCATTGCCCACTACAGGCTAAAAAAGACAACCATCATCCGCATCATGACCCACATCGCCCACAGGTTGATGGTCCCAACACAGCGGAGAACCAACATCCCTCGCAGACAAAGCTGCTGGCTGTGCTGTACCTGTTGGCCTCTGGTATCTTCCAACCAACAACTGCCAGAGTCGGAGAGGTCTCACAGCCAACCCTATCAAAGTTCATCACACCTGTACTAGATCCATCCTCAGCTTCACACCCCAGTACCTTCACTTCCCCCACACTATGCTGGAACAGCAGGAGACCAAGCAAGGATTCTACACCATAGCTGGATTCCCGGCCGTGTTGGTTGGCAATAGACTGCACACATGTCTCACGTGTGCCCCCTGCGGATACTGCACACCACTACTGCAACAGAAAGCATACGCATTCCATAAATGTGCAAAAAACACGCATTCCATCAATGTGCAGGCAATAGGAGACCACCGGGGACTCTTCACCAATGTCGTCGCAAACTACACAGGCAGTGTGCCCGATTCCTACATCTTCCGACAGTCCATCATCAACTAGCGCTTCCAGGATGGCACATATGAAACTGGACTGCTCATTGGTAAGTGCCAAATCAACACACCACACACCTCAAAGCCACCATCACACTACGCACAACTGTGGGAATGTACACGTGACCAAACCACTTACATGTCAATCAACATGCCCACCTACCAGACACAACAACACCACTACATGGTGAACCTGGGCTACCCCTGCACACAATACAGCTATATCATGGCACCACAGCCACACAACAGCTGAACGTGTGTAGATGCGGAATGCAGCCATGTACGAAGGATGCAAGTGACCCGTGAATGGGAATATACACAACAACAAGTGAGGCATGGATGTGCAGGACAGACATGGGTATGCAAGCCACAGATATGTCCATGCAGACCACAACTGCTGGTGACTGGAGAGTAGTGAACAGTGGACGCAACCATGTCACCACAGGCCGTGGCTCAGATAACGGAAATGTCACTCCCTTCATCCCCTGTTGTGTGCGTGAGCTTAGTGGGTTGGCCCTGAGTACGCCAGGGCTGCGCAGGGGTGTTGACAAAAACCCCGTGGCGCAGAGGATGATCTTCTCCCGGAAAGGCCAACGTCACTGACAGGGTGGTTCCTCGCAGTCCGCCACAAGGCCGATGCCGTGAGCAGCGGGGCCTGCGACCCTGTGTGCCTGCTGCACCTGAGGATGCTGATATCCAGACTAGGCCTGCCTGCCCCAGTGCCCCAAGGCCGCACTGCTCACCTGCCGACACCGTTGTGTGTCAAAGAGGGCCCACCACGTGCCAGTGCAAGCTCTAAGCCCTAGTCCTGTGACCTATGCAGCCTCCACAGACCATCGCTGGCCCCCACAACGCTCATTGACATACTCCACCGGTGTCCGGTTCTTCCCAGTAGAAACCACATGTGGAACTGTGTTCTGAGTCCTGAATGGCAGTGACCCCAAGACCGTGGCAGCAGCCACAGCACCATACTCCCTTCGATCAGTGAGGCATAGTTCCATGTTGCAGGCCGGCGACAGGTGCTGGCACTAACCCTGTTCAACGCAAGCCGACGAAAGGTGGTGCCACTAACCCTGTTCAAAGCAAGCCGGCGACTCATGGTCCCAATAACGCTGTGCGCAGTGAGTGACCGTCAGCCTCCAGCGGAACATCATTGGTGCCTGAGCCTGTGGCCTGGGGGTTGTCGACAGCAACGTGCAGGTACGGACTTGGTGTCTGGCATGAGTCTGTGGCATTCATATCCGCCATTTTGCCTGACACAGCTAGCATGTGCCCTCTGCATCATGCCCTGGGGGTAGACCTCCCAGTCTCCCCCGAGACACTCCGCGGCGGACTCCTATGACACATACGAGACCCTGCTCTGCCCTCATGATCCTACCACGGTCTCCCGCAGGTCAGCGTCCCGTGGCGGTGGGCCTGTGTCGGCTGCTGTGCATCCGGGGCTACTAACCCTGTGAGACTCAAGTCAACCTCCTTTGTTGTTCTGACATTTCATATCTGAGTGCCAGATGACTGTTGGACTTGTTGCCAGCACCAGCTACTCCCTGAGGGCTGGCTTACACTCACCCCACACACAGCCAGCACAGGCGTCACTGGATTGGTGGGCCTGCCATCCCATCCTGCCGAACCAAGTATTGACTCTTTTCTCCCTACACTGTCACAGGTGATCAAGGATATGCACTCTGCCCTTGAATGATGACACCCCTCCGAGACCCGAACACACCCTCCCAGAGGCAGTACAATGCGGCTCACATATGCACCAGGGGCATCGTTGAACACACATTTGGCGTGTTGAAGTCACGTTTCAGGTGCCTGGACGGCACAGGTGGAAAGCTCTTGTACAGCCCGGACATCGTGTGCAAAATGATGGTTGCATCTTGTGTATTGCACAAAATCTGTGTAGGCACCAATGCACCATGGATCCCAGTTCAAGAAGTACCGGACGATGATGGGGATGATGGAGCAGGTGGCCCACATCCCCCTGCAGCTGTGGCAGGAATGGCCCATAGGAACACCATCATTGACAATTACTTCTCATGAGCACGTGGCATCGTGGCCGTCCCGGCCAATCATGGGACAGTACAACATGTCCAAAAGCACAGCATGTGTGAATTAACCATATTTGCAGGTTACAGGTTGTACTTGTACATTGTCATGTCACAGTTTCCTGCTGTGCCAGATGTGATTTGCAATGGTGTGCACATTTGCGGCGCCAGTTGTGGCCTGTGTTCTGTTGTGTAGGTGTTGCTGTTTGTACCGGGATGCTGTCAATGTCAAGGTGCACTTAAACTTATGTGTATATTCTGCACGGTGTGTGATTCGCTCCTGCGGCTCTGATTTGTCTGCCACTGGTCCTTTTCATGCGGTGTGCCTGTCAGGTCTGTGCTTCCATGGTGCTGAGAAGTTGCAGACTTGGGTAGCTTGTGCTCTGTGTCAAGTTGTGACTCTTGGGCTTGGTTTGTCCACAGATGTGTTGTTGACATCAGGGGTTGTTTGTGCAGGTGGTTGTGTCCGAGTGTAACCTGCTCATTTCCAGTTGTGGTCAGCACTCAGCCACCTCAGTGTCGTGCCTTGTACATTGTCATGGTGATTGGACTGCAGCCATGCTACTCGTCATGTGGTGTCTTTTGCATTGTCAGTGTGGCTGACGTATATGCATGATTGATGTGTTTCGCACGTGTGCATGTGTTGGTTGTGTGCTTGTAGATGTGTTGTGTGAGTGTCCCTTTGGGAACATGGTGTACGTGGGACTACTTGGTGTTTGTGTGTGTGGTGAAGTGTTCCTGTGGGATCAGGGACATGATCCTGAGTCATTGTGGGTGTGCTTTGGCTCTGCTTAATTGTCCATGTGTGCCACTGTGCCCATCTCCCCCCGTCCACCCACTCCCTGGTCGGAGTGCACCCTGTTGATGTGGTGTTGTTTCATGTTGGACGGTGTCCGGATCCCTGACTCCTGTCTCCGTCTCACGACTGGTGACTGTGGCCTCCATCTTCTCCATGTCATTCAGCTCCTGGTGTATTGCTGGCCCCCTCCTCCGGGGTGCGTTGCTGCTTTCGTGATGGCAGCGATTTTCCGCTTGGTTTTGCCATTCACATCAGTCCAGGGCCTCTTGTGCTCTTCCATTGTCCTCCTCTGCCATGCGACGGCATTTACATGGTCCGAGGTGGTGTGCCATCTTTGCCTCTTTGTTGCCAATGACAAGTTGGAGGTGGTGTACCGTTGGTGGTGGTGTTCTGGCTCATCTGTGGCGATAATCAGGTTTTCCTGATGTCTGTACCCCGTCTTCCTCTTCCTCTTCTCATTGGCCTTCCCCTTGCCCTGAATTCATGGGTGTTCCTCCATCGGGATTGTGTGGTTCATGTTGTCCTCTGCAGTCGGTCAGGGTTCATCCGTGGTACTTCCCAGATGATGTTGTTTTTTAGTGGAGTTTTCCGTATGCTGTTCTTGTGCTTTTTCCCGCATTATGCGTGGGTATTGCTATCCTCTCGCTGGTTTTCACTGTTTTCTTATCGCGTTTGAGCACATCGCATCTTTTTACGCTTTGGGGTTTGTGTTTTTATCTCTGTCCCGGTGGTTGTATCGCGGACATTGGAAACGTTTTTGGCGGACTAGCGCATGGTACCGCCATGTTGTGAATTCCACGTTGACACAGGGTTATTTTCCAGCGATAGGCTGCGATGTGTAAAGTTGCGATAGCATTTTTTGGTGATGTTTAGCACACTTTCTTGTGAATATACCCCTCACTTTTATACATACTGTGCTACACAAAGGACTCGACGTGCAAAGTTAATTTACACATGAGGCTGCAGCAAACAGGTCCTCCTGCCACGAGGGCCCGCTGAATGGCAACTGCCCCATGAAGGGTGACCAGGTGTCCCGGATTTGCCCGAACAGTCCCGGTTTTTCTCCTGCTGTCCTGGTCGATTTCAGGAAATTAAGCTTATGTCCCAGTTCTTAGAGAGGGACAACTGGAAACAGTGGGAGGTATTTTTTTATGTTTTGCAAAGCAGGGATAGCTAGCAGGTGTTATAAGAAAGCGATTTAATGAACAGGTGTGCTACTGGCTTTAAAAATTGCATTTTATGTATGTTCCTACTGCCTCTTCTGTACTTCTCTGCTAAGGAGCGCTGTCATTCTGTGCGCTGGGTTGAAGTAAAATCAGAGGGGCATATTACCAACGTTAAGCGATATTTATCGCTAACGATGCTTAGCAACGAATTTTTTAACGCTAAGCATCGTCAGAAATTATCGCAGATAAACCTTGCTATTATCAAGGTTTATCGCAAATGCGATAAAAAACGGCCGCAATGCATGAATATCGCTGAAAAGTCAGCGATATTCATGCATTACCGAGCTAATGCTCTTAGCCATGTTATCCATCTCCCATTGGATAACATGGCTAAGAACTGCTCAGGGCAGGTGTTAGTTTTTGGAGATATTCGCGCTTAGCGCGAATATCTCCAAATGTTGGTAATAGGAGATAGCGATGTTAGCGACTGTTTCCAGTCGCTAACATCTTGGCACGCCCACTTTGCATGTCATTAGTGATAAATATCACTGACATGCAAAGTGGGGCCCAAGATGGTCGCTATCTCCTACTAGCTGTCGCTAACTGGTGTTAGCGACAGCTAGGTAATAGGGAGATAATTTTATCTCCGCTTTCTTGGCTTTTAAAGCCAAAAAAGCGGAGATAAACCCCCTTGATAATATGCCCCATAGTCCTTCTATTTTTGGGAAATGTCCTGGCTTTTGGCTTGAAAATTCTGGTCACCCTAGATTTGGTGGGCAGCCAACCAGCGGGAAGTATGCAACCCCCCGCCCCCCACCCAGGATGATTGGAGGAGTGGTACAATCCGACAACTGTCCATAGGTTTTTGGGCTATATCTGCCAATGGTGGGGGGTGGGCCAAGGGGGTGGAAGGAAAAGATTATAGCCTCAGTAATTCAGCTAATCGCCACCATTTTGTGATAGTTGACCTGGTGGCTGGCAGGGTACTGGAGTAAGGAAGAAAATGTTGGCTCTCCCACCGACTCCAGATTTTTTCCCACAGTTGTGGGAAATCCATTGTCATGTGGATACAGGTCCCGCAGGGTGCTTTATGTTGGTACAGGTTTACAGGGGACAATATGATGTGTCCATGTCACTTTGAGACAGGTTCAGTTTCCCGAGAATATTGCACATGTTTAGCTCATTTTATTGTTGTTGCCATCGGTGAATCAGGCTGATTGGGAGGGTGTGAATAAGCTCACACCTGGACTAGGCAGGAAGTGAAAGATAACACTATAGGAAGTTATTTTAGTTAGATGTTATTAGATGGAGTGATAAGCTGTAGAAGAGGTTGAAGGTCAAAACTGCAGAAGTTTAGTAGGGTGGGATGTAGATAGTTACAGGGATAGGTTACGTGGGGGGACATTTAGGGGTGGGGGTAGGACGATGTTTTTTGTATAGTGAAGCATTAGTTTTGTAAGATGGAATGCCTAGGAAAATGTGTGATGTGCATCTGTTTCAATAAAAGCGGCCTTTTTCACACACAAGTCGTTGTCAGTGGTCTGTGCTGTGCCTCTCCCACCAACACACTGCTTTGGGCCTCACACTCCCCTCTCATTAAGGACTTCAGCTGGCTCTGCCCTCTTGCATCCCGCACGCAGTCCACAGAGATTCCCAGAGAGCCCCAGGCATCCTGCCTCCGCACCATCACCGCTGCTACTTTTCATCTCCGACATCCTGCATTTCATTGGCTGAACCACCCATCATGTTATTGCCACCCTCTCCTACACCTGCTTTCTTCAAATTCGGGAAGGCCCATCCTGTATGCCAACATTTCCTGCTTCACCATGACTTGCAAACAGGACATGATGTAAAGAAAATAGTAATTGGGGGGTAGACCAATAGTTACATACTACAACATGCAGTTGTACAAAATGGGAATACAGCAGCCTGTTTGAAGAATGTGGATTATTCTCAATTATGCCTGATTGTGGAAGTGTGTAAAAAAAAATGTTTGCCAAACCCTATTTCATTAACCCCTTGCTATTGTGAACACTTTTGGGCCCGATTCACAGAATGAACTTAAGACTCAATCCTAAATTTACTACTATTTTGGTATTCACAGAATGCACTTACTACTTTTGGCATTCACAGAATGAACTTACTACTTTTGGTATTCACAGAAGTTAGGATTTTGTCTTAAGTTTGTCTTAAGGCAAACTTAAGACAGACTTAAGACAGACTTAAGACAAACTTAAGACAGACTTAAGACAGACTTAAGACAAAATCCTAACTTCAGTGAATACCAAAAGTAGTAAGTTCATTCTGTGAATACCAAAAGTAGTAAGTGCATTCTGTGAATGCCAAAAGTAGTAAGTGCATTCTGTGAATACCAAAATAGTAGTAAGTTTAGGATTGAGTCTTAAGTTCATTCTGTGAATCGGGCCCTTTACAACCATTCTCTATAACATAATATGCCGTTTTCATTTAACTTTTTAGGCTAAATTGTAATTGCCCCATTTCTTTACACATTGAAATACAGATTAGACCATGGATTCTGTAAAATATTGTCTTACTAAATAACATTATCACATGGCTTTAGGTGGGATGAAAAAACTTGGGGAAGGGGGATCTGAAGGGCCTGGTTTAAATAAGTAAACAAAACAATCTATGTTTCCCATACTGTATCGACAGACTGGTATTTTACTGCTTCTCTGTGTTATCTTTGCAAGATCAATGAGTAATTTTATTGTAAATCGTATTGAAATTATTTCAGTTCTGACATTATGAGACTGTGAATTAAACATTATTGAGATCTGAGGAAAGGGAGGTGGTCTTCAGTGTGTGTCAATCACTCTTGTTCTTCCCTTTCATCTGTAATCTATGTTAGACATGCATGCCCTTTTTCTCTTCACATCTGAAATCCACCAGCTGCATATCTCACACCTCATCTCTTTCCTCTTCAGCACTGTCTTTTCACTTCCCCTGTATGTACTTCCTCATATCTCCTTCACTTCACCACCCTACATGCCACACACCTGTGAGCAATCCATTTATTTTAATTACACCTTGTCAATATTAAGCCCACCTTTTACCTCCTTGCAACATATTTACATAGAATAAAGTTACAACTGGCATACATGACCATTGCTCGGTGCTCTCTGCAGCAAGGCCAACATTTGAATGACCATCTATTTTGAACACTTTTTGACTCAGTGACAGCCATTGTGAAAATTCTCACCGCCTTCAGCCTCAACTACAGGACTCTTGACCATAGTCCATTATAAACTTCACAAAACAAAACTACAAAAACAAGACACCAAATTAATAAAACAAACACTATTATGGAATGGCAGAGTAAGTAACACATGTGAAATATAAACAGGAACTAAATTGCTGAGTTGCTTTGCTCCATGACCGTCTGCAGGATCCAGGCATCTGTGGAGATTTCTTGCCACTTGTGAACAAACATAGCTAACCTCCCACCTATTTGAACTTGTGAGGGAAGGCTCAAACTTACCTCAATAATTTCCTATGGTGTTTTGGTTTCCTCTGAAAGACCCACTACCTCTGCGGGCTCTGTTGCTACAGTGGGAAGGGAATCTGTTGAAATCTTGCCATTGGCCCCTCCTAGATTCTTGGCCGCATTGAGGACCATAATTCTGAAATTTGCCGGGTGAGCTTCCCCTTCCTCTCGCGGCACCACCAAAAGCATTCTGTCTGAAGATCTTTTTGATCGAGGCATGAGCCTTATCCAGTGATGCAAAAGTTGAGGCAGGCTTCCCTAGTTCTAGGCTCTCCAAATAGGTCACGCTGGGTAATGGATCCCGCCTCTGACGTGGCATGGTTACCCAACTTGGGGTCGACCTTAATAGGTAGGGATCCCCCTCTTTCTGCTGACATAGTACAGCTCGCGTTTCGAAGCAGAATGACGGCTCACTGTCCAGATGTTTGTCCTGACAGGCACTCAAGGGCCTATCAATGGCCACCCCACCCTCTTAGCTTTGATCTGGGTAATTCTACCTGGCTTAACTTAGAGGCAATGTGTAAAGTATCTCTGCAACACTTCAAACAGTAATAAAGTGAAAACTCCACACAAAATGGATTCCACACCAAGTTAGAAAAATAAAACGTTATTTAATAAATAAAAGAAGACCAAAACGAAAAAAATACAATTAGTAGAACCAGAGATATCCAATTTGAAAGATTTAGGTCAAATTAGCACCAAAAAGCACAAAGCTCTTTGTGGTAACACCAATTTCAGCGGGTTATTCTCTATTCTAGCTGTCACAATTTGAAATCGCATGATAATGCAGTAATGGCATTTCTGTGCCACATTACAGGGCCATCTGTAATCAGCCCATGAATGTCCAAGGGTCACCTGCAGAATTTACTTGTATTTAACCAAAGTAGCCAAGCTGATCTTGGGTAGTGGGTGTGGGTAATGTGAGGCACCCATTGACAAATAGTACAGGAAACCTGGTACGTATCCTTATGCCTTCTGCAGATTTACTATTTTACATTCTGAAGTACTGGTAACAAATTAACAAGCATCTGGAAGTGTGAGGTGGAGTAGTAATTATCAAACAAACAGGTTCTAAAATCCACACTAGCTCTGGAGCTGGCACCCAGGCATGATTCTGTGCTAGCACATGCCTTCAAAGTGGCAGAGAAGTGACTTTAAGGGCCATATTACCAAGGTGAAGTATCGCCGCTTTTTCGGCGAATTGTGCCGAGAAAGCGGCGATACTTCTAGCGCCCTATTAACAAGGGCATGCTCACGCCTGCCTCAAGCCCACTTTGCATGTCAGCGAGAAACATTGCTAATGACATGCAAAGTGGGCGTTCCCACGTCCAACCACATGTAAAATGTGGTTGAAGGTGGTAACACCCTATTACCAAGGCAGGCGTTGGGAGAAGGAGACCTGCGATACACTCATTTATCGCAGGTCTCCCAACGCCTGCTCTGATCAGGTGTTAGAGCTGAATCCATCCCCCCATGTTATCAAGGCACACATTAGCGTTGATTCTAGCTGTCACAATTTGAAATCGCATGATAATGCAGTAATGGCATTTCTGTGCCACATTACAGGGCCATCTGTAATCAGCCCATGAATGTCCAAGGGTCACCTGCAGAATTTATTTGTATTTAACCAAAGTAGCCAAGCTGATCTTGGGTAGTGGGTGTGGGTAATGTGAGGCACCCATTGACAAATAGTACAGGAAACCTGGTAAGTATCCTTATGCCTTCTGCAGATTTACTATTTTACATTCTGAAGTACTGGTAACAAATTAACAAGCATCTGGAAGTGTGAGGTGGAGTAGTAATTATCAAACAAACAGGTTCTAAAATCCACACTAGCTCTGGAGCTGGCACCCAGGCATGATTCTGTGCTAGCACATGCCTTCAAAGTGGCAGAGAAGTGACTTTAAGGGCCATATTACCAAGGTGAAGTATCGCCGCTTTTTCGGCGAATTGTGCCGAGAAAGCGGCGATACTTCTAGCGCCCTATTAACAAGGGCATGCTCACGCCTGCCTCAAGCCCACTTTGCATGTCAGCGAGAAACATTGCTAATGACATGCAAAGTGGGCGTTCCCACGTCCAACCACATGTAAAATGTGGTTGAAGGTGGTAACACCCTATTACCAAGGCAGGCGTTGGGAGAAGGAGACCTGCGATACACTCATTTATCGCAGGTCTCCCAACGCCTGCTCTGATCAGGTGTTAGAGCTGAATCCATCCCCCCATGTTATCAAGGCACACATTAGCGTGTGACAACAACGCTTGTTTTCACGCACTAATGTTCCCTATCGCCAGCTATCGCCGGATTCAACATCGCCTACGTGTTGCGCGTTGATCATGACGCGCTAACACGGCTATAAAATCCGGCGATAGCCGGCTATAGGGAAATGTGCGATGTGCGATTATTAACGCACATCTTGGTAATATGGCCCTAAGTCTCTAGACGAATATGTGACGTTACAACGCATGCGATTATATTGCAAGCTGTTGCAACGCAAAACTTTACCCCGACTTTCTGTCGGGGGAGCACTGGAAGTTGGAATCGATTAATTTTCTATTCCAACTCCAGTGTGTGCAACAGTAGGGAAGGTGTTGGAGTTAAATCCAAAACGTTCTATTCACTGCTGCACACCTTTTGCGTTGCAACGGCATGCGATGTAATCGCATGCGTTATAACAGTTGCGTCGAAAAGGCTGTCTCCCCTCTAGACTAAGGATGAATTTCTTACTTACGCTAACTTTTGAATGATGTAGCTCTGGGGGATACAATGCGAGCTGAAGACCCTTGACTTCTATGAGTTTTAAAATCCTATGTGACAAGGTGCCTAGAAGAAAGACAGACTCACTGGCGCTTTCTACTCAGGAACTCAAAACTTTCTTGCCGGGTGGTGGATGGTTTCCTCTGAAGGACAAAAGGAAGATGCAGACAAAAACATTAGCAAAATGATGCTGTGGTTGATATGAAAATCAAGGATGATAATAAAATATATATTTGTGGTGATACTCTGAGTTTGCATAACAACAAATATGACTTAGAGGCCGATTCACAGAACTAACTTAAGAGAAAATCCTAAACTTGCTACTTTTGGTATTCACAGAAGTTAGGATTTTGTCTTAAGTTTGTCTTAAGACAGACTTAAGACAGACTTAAGACAAAATCCTAACTTAAGTCTGTCTTAAGTCTGTCTTAAGACAAAATCCTAACTTCTGTGAATACCAAAAGTAGTAAGTTTAGGATTCTGTCTTAAGTTAGTTCTGTGAATCGGGCCCGAGGAGTTTAATGACACATTCGGCAGAAGTAATGATCACCATTGGTTTATTTACTTTTCAGTTATATTCAGAAAAATTAGATCTCATGGAGCCATTGCCTTTATGAGGGGTTTAGTACCATCCTTGTGATATTTAGGCAGGGACAGCGGAATTATGCGATTGTGCAGCCACATGTTTTTCGCATTGTTATAGATTTGTAGTTTTTCCCATATAATCCGTCATCTGCTGCATAATATGCAGATTTTAAGAAAAAAAGTTTTCCAGCTGAAACAGTTCAAAAGTTATGGAAAACGCAGTGATATGTGTTGCCGCACAGTGGAAGGCGCTTGCCAAAGCATGACATGTCACCTTTCTGTTGCTCATTGGTAGATTTGGGTGCTAAACCGGTATTAATGCAATGCAACTAATGTCCTAACAGTGTTAATACGTGTATAAATGACAAAATAATTAAGTAATACTATCATAAAATGTGCAGTATTAGGCTGTATAATTTACCTTTTCTTGAAGCATAATTTCTCAACCCTGCCGCATAATTTGTCACTCCACTGCCTCATACTTTCAGTGGCCCTGTATGTATTTCACACTGAGGATGTGGTTCCCTTGCAAATAGAAAACCACAGAAAGAAAATTCTCCCTCAATTTTATTTTTTCAGCGACTGTGGACTGAAAATAGCTACAGCTTTCATTTTTAAAATGCTTTATTTAAAATTTCACCATTTAGCCCCATAAATACAACCTATAAATATGAATGCATTCATTATTTAAATAAGTCGTGTTCGAGTGATTTCATCTGGTGTAACATTTCCAGTCTGATGGGACCACAAAAATGAATTTCAGTTGGGAATGTGGTATTTCTATAGCAACTCGCTTAAGGCAAGAAAAGGCTAATGCCAGATGTTTTTCAGTGTACTCAATTAGAAATCGACACAAGCACCTCCTCTAAGCAGACACGTCTGGGGTATGTTTACATCAAATACCTGAAATCTTTTATGCGTTTTGGAGCAACAGCAAAATGAATATTTCCTGATTCCTACTTTCCGTTAAAAAGGACGCATTTCTGGATATAATTAGTAACTTCGGGGCCTGATTCTCAGAACTAATTTAAGACAAAATCCTAAACTTACTACCATTTTTGTAATCACAGAAGGCACTTACTCATTTTGGTATTCTCAGAAGACTCTTACTCAGTTTGGTATTCACAGAAGTTAGGACTCCTTACTTTAGGACTCCTAAATGTCTTCTGTGAATACCGAAAGTCTTAAAATTAGGATTTTTCTCAGTTTAGTAGTAGTAAAGTTAGGACTCCTAACTTTAGGACTCCTAAATGTCTTCTGTGAATACCGAAAGTCTTAAAATTAGGATTTTTCTCAGTTTAGTAGTAGTAAAGTTGGGAAAAATCCTAATTTGAAGACTTTTGGTATTCACAGAAGGCATTTCGGAGTCCTAAAGTTAGGAGTCCTAACTTTACTACTACTAAACTGAGAAAAATCCTAATTTTAATACTTTCAGTATTCACAGAAGGCATTTAGGAGTCAGAAAGTTAGGAGTCCTAACTTTACTACTACTAAATAGAGAAAATCCTAATTTTAAGACTTTTGGCGTTCACAGAAGGCGTTTAGGAGTCCTAAAGTTAGGAGTCCTAACTTTACTACTACTAAACTGAGAAAAAGCCTAATTTTAAGACTTTCGGTATTCACAGAAGGCATTTAGGAATCCTAAAATTAGGACTCCTAACTTCTGTGAATACCGAAATGAGTAAGTGCCTTCTGTGAATACCAAAATGAGTAATTGCCTTCTGTGAATACCAAAATGGTAGTACGTTTAGGATTTTGTCTTAAGTTAGTTCTGTGAATCGGGCCCTCGATTTCTCCTACTTTAGACACCCACCACTTCGGAAGTAGAGAAAATAACAGGGTATTACCAAGCTACCCTTGTCGCTAGTAATCACAGGACACCTCTAACATAATGAGCACAGAGAGAACTTTTTGCCAATGAAATCTGTAGAAGAACATTGGTCTTGACATAAAGAATTGCCATTTTTTAGTTACTTCTCTGTCAGGATACAGAGATAATGCAGAGAATAGACCACAGTTATTCTCAGTCTCCGATTTGTTTCCTCCCCTCCCCTTTCTTTATTTTCACAGGTACTACTAGACCTCTCGGGAATCAGGTTAATACACCGTGATCTTTTAAAGACTGACAAATACATAACGGTCGTGAATCACAGAGACACATTGAGTCTCTATCACTTTTGACACTCTTTTTTTCACCTTAGATCCTGAAGAAGGCCCACTTAACCCGCATGGGCAATTTTTTGGGGCTGAAACATGTCGACCTTTTTACGGACAATTTGAAGTAAGGGAGATCCCTAAACAATTACCCCTATTGGTTTTAAGTGAACCTCAAACCCAGAACTATTAAAATTTCAAATCTGGTGATACAAGCTAATTTTAAATATTTTCTTTTTTTCCTATCACTACAACACACCCTCATTACTGATCACTACTGTTCTAACCAGTGGCATGCCTCCAGGTGGAGGAAGCATAAGAACTAACCCAATGATGATGCATTCACATTTTTAAAGAGTAAGGCGGAGAACCAAGATATACCGCCACCACCAGCCTCTGTAATGTGAATGAGGGTTTTTTATCTGTACTCAGTACGAAAACTTTATAAAACCCTGGTTACACAGGACAAGTGATCCATTCCCCAATTGATTTGTTGATGTACGATTAAGGAAGCTGAATGGATCACAGTTTCTTCTTTCTCCCTCCATTGATTTAACATACTCGTAGTAAATAACCACCAGTTTCTTCAAGAGACTTGTCTGACAACTAACACAGGTAAGTGATAATGATATTTTGATCTAAGGTCACAAGCAACACATAAAATTGTGCACAAAGTCCAGTTACATCTACGTCCTGGTCTGACAGAAGTATGGATGGACTATCATTGGTATATGCCTACAGTGCTGTGCAAAATATTCTATGAAGACATTCCACTCTCCGGGCTTGGTAGATAAGAAAATAAAGGAATAAGTATGTTATATTTTCCACTTCATCTGGATCTCAAAAGCTTACAGTAACCCTGGCTCAATTCTAACATTGTTGTGTATTCTATCTAAATTTTGCTGGTATGAAACGTCTTCCTCGTTCCTAATTTTTAAGCCAAGAAATAGTCATCAGATGAGAAATATGGTGTAAATGTTTTTTCTCCGATTGATGTATTTACATCTGAGACAAAGTTGCACCGTAGATGCTGGGAAGAAATTTCCACTCAGATGATAGACAGCTGATCCTTCTCACATCGAAATTGGAAACCAAAGGTTAAAGATCCTTTTCGGGACACAACGCAAAACAAAAACTGGAAACTGTTGCACATGAGATTTGTTTTACCTGAGGGCATAGAGAGTGGAGGTCTGGGTAGAACTATGGACACTGGAAATAACATGAAACGTGTGTGAAATCACACACCTACATGTCCTCACTAGAGTTAAATGTATCGCTGATGAACTGGCGATAAGCTGTAAATAACGTCTGTTATTTGAATTTACGTGCAAGAAAATCCATAAAATCTCACTATTGTTAATTCTGCAAATCCAGACAGGGACTTTTCCCAAGCAAATGCGTTCTTCGTTGCATATAGCTTTGTGATTGGTTTACCAAGTGAGATCCCAGGCAATATGTTTGGGAGTGGTAGCAACACAGAAAAAAAATGAATTCTCTGATAAGGAGCTAACATTGCGTTGTGGTGGTTGATTAAGGAGGCGGCATGCTTGGTAAGCAGAACCAAACCATGATGTATGTCATGGAAACACAGCTCAGGCCATAAAAATCCATGCAATCTGCTCCTGTATTTTATATTGCTTTCTGTGGTTGCAGGCACAAATCGAAGACAGTTGAAAAGAGCCAGCTTTTTCTTCATGACAGGAGAAGTTTCTCAACTTACAGTAAACTATCATTAGGACCAGTGACATTTTAAAGAGTTTTCAGCCAATGCTTCTCCACCTTAATAAGTGGAGTATTGGAGTACTGTCAACTAGAACAAGCATTGGCATAGCCAATAGGTCTTGCTTTTGGCACCTTATAAGTATTTAGTTATGCAGCACAATATCCTTGGTGCAACAACATTAACTGCTGCATGGTTAAACACTTATAAGGCCCCAAAGGCGAGACATAACCTCTTGAAAAGAAATGGAATTTGTAGTGCTTCAATGAGTCATCCTCACAGGGCGAGGAGGAGCAATTTAGTCGCAAACTGACTCCAGGTCCATTGTTATGTTGCTGCGGACTCTCAGAGGCACAGCATTGTCATCAGTATTTTGTATAGCGAAGAGTAGATCATCCATTATGTATTGGACCTTGAAGTGTCACTTGTCCTACAACCCGGGGCATTTTTTAAGGACTAGCTTTTTTTAAGTAACAGTCCCAGACAGGCACTTCACTTTGTCTGCATGGTGTCACTTGAATCGTCTGGTGCCCTCACAAAATGCCACCAAAAGCCTGGGGCCTCATTTATGAAAAGTGACGCATCGCTGCGTGAAAACAGCGATGCGTCACTTTTCACTGCGCTCTCCCTGCGACATGATTGATGCGTCATATTTATAATATGACGCATCATGTCGCAAGGAGTTACAGATACGTCAGTATTTCTGACGTATCTGTAGGTGCAAAAGTGACGCATTGCTGGAGTGTGTGACAAAAGTGACGCAACTCCAGCAATGCACCCTTTCACATGGGAAAAGTCCCATGTGAAAGGGGTTGCGTCAGTCTTACGCCTGCTGTGGGGCAAGCGCATGATTTTGACGCAACAGCGTCCTAAAAGTGACGCAGTGAAATCTCACAGATTTCACCGCGTCACTATTACGAGGCTTTTTGCGGGTGAACGCCCCCTCTGCATACATTATACCTGATGCAGGTATAATGTAGCGCAGGGGTTTACAAAGTGACGCATCTGCTTAGATGCGTCACTTTGTAAATAGTGCGCATCAGGAGGCAAGTTTTACGCCGCCGATGCGTCACAAAAAGTGACGCATCGGAAGCGCAAAACTCACGCAAGGCCTCATAAATGAAGCCCCTGGTTTCCTGTGTAGATGAACGGCGTGGGGCCAGGGACACATTCCCACGAGAGTGAACTTCAGTTTGAGGGTATTCTGAGCACAAATGCCCTGACGTAGAGTATGGTCAGTGGAGGAAGTCAAGAATAGAGGCCAGAGCAGCCAGTTCAGCAGCTGCTACAGGGAGAGCAGGAAGAACAGAAGGCAGATAGAGGAAAACGACAAACCGAAAGGTTGGAATTGCTCAAAGACAAATCTGGCTCAGACGAGACCTAAAAATCACATGGCAATTTGATATAGGGGAGAAGGGCTGAATGTTAGGTAGGGACTGAGATATCCCCTCAGAATCAGTGGTAAATTAGAAATTAAATGGCCACCGATGAGCAGGTCATTGTGAGACTCATGCAGTCGAAGCTCTGAACGTCAAACAAGGAGAAAATAGGGCCATCTGGACCTCACAAGTGAAAACTTCCTGATGTTATATGTCTCACCCAGGAAGTAGAGCAATTCAGCTGCAGGGAACAGACAAGAAGCATTGCCTCCCAAGCAGTGGAAATGTATCTGCTACCAGTCAGGGCCACCTGTAGACCAGAGCAGCAGGCAGGCAATGAGCTGCTGACTGCCAGCCATGCTTCAGTGGCTCCTTTTCACTGGAAGTTCTCGCCCACCCCTGCCACGCTCGGCTCAGACTGGCAGCTTGAAGGTTTCCACTGCTGTGGAGAGATATAAAAGTCCTGCTGCCCCACCCTTGTATTAAACCTCACAAGAATTGCACTTCTCTTATCTTACAAAGCTTTGGGGCATATTATCAAGCCCCTATCACCACCACAACGTCACTTTTTATGACATGGTGGCGATAGGGTCAACGCTCTATTATCAAGGCAGCGTCAAGCCACTTAACGTGGCTTAAAGCCACGTTAAGTGGCTTAACGCTGCCTTGATAATAGGGCCCCTTTCACGCTAAGCTTAGCGTGAAAGAGGGCGTGGAGAGGGTGTTGTGGTGGGCGTTCCACCGCAACACCCATTGAAGTCGACGCTGCTATCTATTATCAAGTTTGGCGATGATAGGGGGTAACGCCGAACTTAAGACCAGAAAAATCCTGGTCTTAAGGTGGCGAAACGAGGAGAAATGCTTTATTTCTCCTCGTTTTTGCTTTTTCCATGTGTGCCCCCTTGTGCAGCACACATGGAAAACGCAAAATGCCATGGTTCCCTTCCTGTACATGAACAAACCGTTTTTCAAAATGCCATTTTGTAACTTTCATGTGTGTTGCACAAAGCGGTACACATATGGTTTAGCCTGGCGTTTCAAAAGCGGCAGAGAGAGGCGTTAAGCTAAGACGGCTAACGCCTCTCTCCGCCACTTCCTTGGTAATATGCCCCTTTGTTTTTAAATGACTCACGTTTGTGAACGGTCTGACTTCCACACTCCTAGCTGAGACAACCCTTGGAGGTATTCACCATGCAAAAAAAACTATTGGAAAATGTTGTTTTTTATGTTAATCTCAATATATTTGGGTTCTGTGGCCCGATTCACAGAATGAATTTAAGACTCAATCCTAAACTTACTACTATTTTGGTATTCACAGAATGCAATTACTACTTTTGGCATTCACAGAATGCACTTACTACTTTTGGTATTCACAGAAGTTAGGATTTTGCCTTAAGTCTGTCTTAAGACAAATTTAAGACAAAATCCTAACTTCTGTGAATACCAAAATAGTAGTAAGTTTAGGACTGAGTCTTAAGTTCATTCTGTAAATCGGGCCCATAATCCTGTGCCCCCCAACTTGTGAGAGTTATCTTCTAGATTATGCACTGTAATGAATCATACATTGAACCGGCTCACACCATCGAAATCTCTGAATCTGGTCTGCAAACAGGCAGGAATGTATGACACAAGCTCGTGTTTTGTCTGTTTCCTATTTCTTCTTCATCGATGGGAGCCATTTGCTGGGTCCTGGGCAGTGAGTAGTTATCTGTGGCGGGTATTGTGCAATGCGATTAGATAAGCAGGTTGCTCCCTTTGTACCCATTTCTCTGCAAGAGTAGCTAAGTGAAGCAGTCAATGCTTACTTCAAGGGTGATAGCAGCTTTGGGACTTAGATACAGGATGAAACAGTGATAAAACATAACCTCAATGTCTGATCAGAGCTATGGTCTTTAAAAAGTAACGTGTCTTTATTTACTCATGGGAAAAGCAGTATCATGTTTAAAATAATGAGCTCCTGCTATAATTTGTGTTTTAATAATATTCTCATGTACTAAAGAAATAAATTGACCTTTTTGCACTGTATGTTATAATGGGATCATTGTTTGTGTGATTCAGGGATTTTGAGTGAACTTTTTTTTAAAGTTTATCAATGTACTGTATATAAATTAAGAAATCCACTATTGATAGGGTGTTCTTGCTGATTGAGTGAATCAAGGGACAATTTGTTTTTTGGTTAAATAATGAGTGCCAACACAAACTACAAGGCACTAGCACAATTTGAACCAGTCCCAAACAGTTTTACAGCACCTAAGCAATATAACAGAGCACTAATAGTAACTTAAAATAAGGCAAAATAACTAAAAATAACATCAGATGAAATTATCCTTTTAGGTTAACTGTAAATTCATGTCTGTTTTGGGGCATATTCTCAGTTATTTAACTACTGCTGTTATTTCAAAGAAAGAAGGTGCTAGATGAAATATTACACATTTGTTCACTGCTACTATAAGTCTGACCTTTGTCCTAGTTTATCTGTACGTTGATGCAACTCAGTGGGTTTGAGCCCACCCAGCTGATCATCTGCACAGTCCTCACAGAGCAAGATGAAAGGGGATTTCCACCAACAGGCAAATTATGGGCCATATTATCAAGAAAGGCCGATACATTATTGCCGCTTTTATCAGCAGGAAACTGCCGCTAAATCAGCGATAATGGGCTTGATAATATGGCCTTGTGAATTCCCATAGAAGCCCAGGTTCCGGTGTTAACCTGGCTTCTATGAGAATTCACAAGGCCATATGATCAAGCCCATTATCGCCACTTTAGCGGCAGTTTCCTGCCGATAAAAGCGGCGATAATGTATCGCCCTTTCTTGATAATATGGCCCTATGTTTTTATGGTGTCAATGAAGTGGTTCAAAGTCATTGGGGCAGTACTTTGAATTAGGAGCTCTTGCTTTGGTGGTCGGTGTCAAGGGGGCGCTATGGACAGTTCTGTGGAAAGCCAGTTACTTCTCTGATGGACTTTCCAAAAGTTCAAATATAAATTTGAGGTGGCAAGGGTACCTTTGGGATCTCGTGAAGCAAGTGGAACCACAATTCCAGAAATGGTATTGGATGGGTCAGAGCAGTGCAGGCTCACAAAAGCCACAAATGTCTCTCACAACTCCACAAGCCTCTTGCAAAGCAGAAGTCCAGTTCAGTTCTTCCAAACTTGCCTGCAGAGCCCATGTGCTTCCTGTGCAGCTCATGTCTTCAAGACGAGCTTCATGCAGGCATCAGTTAGCCGGGCCTTCGCTTTGCCCTCCATGTTAGGTGTCTGCTCTTTTCCATGCACCAGGCAAAACAGCTTTCGCTTTATCCACTGCAGTTCTCAGCAGACATTAATTGCATGCTCCTAGACTTTGGGAAGACAGCAACTTCCTGAGTCCTGCTTCAAGACAGACATCACTAAATACTGACAAAGAAGAGAACTTCTCCAGGGTGGCCAAGAGGGCCATGATGGTGGACGTGCACTGCTGAGGCTCCTCGGCGAACGGTCCGGTCCGTCTTACCGTTCCACAGCGTCAGTCCTCGACCATCTCTGCAGATCCTGAGACCGGAACCCCTGCTGACCCCGGCGACATGGTATTGCCACTGAAACGGAGCGGATCTTAAGGTGAAACTGGTCGGACGTCTCCCCTGCAGCGCGACGACAAGATGGCGGCCGAGTCCAGCCCAGCCTAACACCCGAGACTGGGACTTCCTGATGGCAGCATGACCGGCGCTGCCGACCGCAACCCCAACCATCACGCGATTCTGGGCCGCGCGGATATCGCAGCAGCCCCCACCATCAGTGGCGGACCCCGGGGTATGTGGCGCCGCAGCGCGTCTTAGACCGGCGACCAAGACCCGAGAGTCCCGCCTCACCGGGCGCAGCGGGAGGTGCCGAGAGGTTATCCTGACTTGTATGCGGCTGGACGGGGCCGTGGAAGACTGGAGTGCTATCGGGAGGCGGCTGGCAGGCACAGACCCCATCGTGGTGCCCGGTGATCGGTTGTACCCCACTGTAGCGGGCGCGGGGTGCCGAGAAGCAGCGAACACCCTACCGTGAGTGAGCCAGAGGAGGGCTTCCCCCCCATGGGTGGCTGTGTACCGGGGGGGGCTCAGGATTCCCGCCCTTCACCGAGACCCTGCCGGCCTCCTGCCTGACCTTGACATGGCGGACTAGTGCACTGCTGGCTGCCCAGACCGAGGCTCCACGACTCCCCGGCGATCCGGGTTCAGGCCGACAAGTCCATCGGCTCCTGCAGCCTGTGAGCCCTAAGCACCACTGGAGTCATTGTACGCGGAGGTGAGACTGGTCCGACCCCTGTGACAACGACACCCCGTAGGGCGTCTGTCTAGTGCTCAGTGTAGAAGTGGGGACGGGGGGACATAGCTGCCCCCGGATTCAGTAGCTCCGATATAACAGCGGGCACCCCCATTAGTGACTGGAGTGGGGGACAGGATCTATTTGACACTCAAGTCTGTGGAAGAAGCAGCCCCATACAGAGCCCACCCGATCACCGCAGCACGCGACCCCAGCAGCACGCAGCCTCCCTCAATAGCACAATGGGGAAACCAAGGCATACGCAAACCACAGTTGTGCCAGAGACTGCACCAGAGAATATGCCACACCACCAGACGGGCGCCGCGTCGTCCGCGCCCCCGCCGGACCAATCAATATCGGACAAGCTGGACCGCGTCCTTGCCGCCATTGAGCAATCCCGAATATCTATGGAGGAACGGCTGGGCGCTCTAGCAACGGACCTCACCCTAGTCAAAGATGACCACCAGAAATTGGCGGACAAGGTCGCCGACGGGAGGAAGATACTCACGGATCTACAACCGATGGTCAAAGACCACCAGCAGACGATCGGAGATGTCCTGACTCGCCTGTCCACCATAGAGGAGTGCATGGTCGACTTGGAGGGGCGTTCTAGGCGCTGCAACATCCGGGTCCTGGGCCTGCCGGAGGGAGTGGAGGGGCAAGATCCAGTGGGCCATATGGAGCATGGACGAAATCCTTCACTACGGACAACGACCGGTCGGCGTTCTTCTTCATTGAACGCGCCCATCGGGTACCGGCACGTCGGCCCCCTCCCGGAGCGCCACCTCGCCGGATGCTGGCTAAATTCCTGCATTTCAAAGAACGGGACGCAGTGCTCAGGGCCGCGAGACGTGCTGGCCCTCTCCGTGTCGACGACAAACAAGTGATGGTCTTCCCCGACTATGCCAGGGCAGTACAGCAGCAGAGGTCGCTCTTCTTGGACGTAAAGCGCCGCCTTAGGGCAAATGACATTCACTACTCCCTGCTGTTCCCCGCTAGGCTCTGCATCATTTATAAGGACTCCACATTCTTTTTCACGTGTGCGGAGGAGGCGCGGGATTGGGCAGAGTTACACTTCCCGCGACCACCGAGACCAGGGCCTGAACAGAGTCAGAGACACAGGGCGCCCCGACCCAAGAAACGCAGTCAAACCAAGAGACGCACTGATAGACCTCCTAGAGCGCACAGCCTCACTGTGGATTCTCCGGACTTGGAACACATAATGCAGGAATGCTGGGAGGTCCGCCGGACAGTCTCGTCACTGCAGGCCTCGCCACGATCTGACGACCTGAATGGGGCCCCACGATTGTTCTCTTCTGTAGGGGAAGATGACAGTGACGGCACATCATCCAAGGGGGACTCAGTCACCCTGCCTCGGGTGACACCTCAGACAGCGGAGTAGACGCACTAGAAGGTGTATCCCCGACTTGCAGGGCCTCCGATCTCTGACAATACATATTCACAAAGGAGGCCATACTTCCCCGGATAGTCCGGAGCTCCCCCCGCACGAATACTACTCATTTCAGGGCGCATCCACGGCACCGCTCACCACCTCTTGGAGACCCATGACGCACATTAATCCTACATAGTTCACCGAGGACCATCCTCGCATGTGCATTCGACCACCCCATTATTGTTAATTGTTCGTTGATACTCTCCTTCATGCAGAGGGCTGGTTTGTACGTATCGCTTTTGGCGATAGGTCCCCTGTATTGGGATAGTTTCCCGTCCCCAGTTCTCAGTTCACCTACCCCGCTACCCATGACCTTCCGATGCCTCCTATTTGTAGGGCAGGGGCGTACACTCACGACCTTCTACAGCTTCGCGCGATTCACTCAACAGACAAAGATGGGAGACCCCACTCCAGCTGCCTCTGCGTGCAATTATATCGCAACACTGAGTCTATTATGGCACATGCCAACGTGAAGTTTCTAACCCTAAATGTGCGGGGGATGCACACAGCCAGGAAACGCTATGCGGTATATGCATATATTAAGCGGCAGCAGGCGCAGATTATAACCCTTCAGGAAACACACCTCACTGGGGAGGAACTGGGCAACCTCCAGAGGAAATGGCATGGCCTATTCTGTGGTACAGCATACTCCACCTTCACAAGAGGCGCGCTCATCTGGATCCGACCCGGAGTCCCCTTCCGTGAACACAGCAGGCGGATAGACCCCGAGGGCCGCTATGTCCTGCTAAAAGGGCTCTTAGACGGACAACCCATCCTAGTAGGTATCTACGCCCCGAATGTAGACCAAACAACGTCCTGGGGTACCTTAGCGGGATACACACAGACTCCATGGGTGTTGGGAGGGGATTACAACTGTTCTTTAGACTCAACGTTAGACAGGTCCCACCCCCCCAAACACTCCCCGGCCCATGCGCACACAGCTGCCTTCCGAGCCTGGGTGACCCACTGGTCACTCACGGATGCTTGGCGACACATCCACCCAGCCACCAAAGTATACTCTTTCCATTCGATACCACACAACTTGCGGGTCCGATTAGACCGTTTTTTATGTGCACGATCTCTCCTGCCGCGCATTACTCACTCCGATTATTTAGGCAGGGTTGTGTCGGACCACGATGCGCACACAGTGTCCCTTGCTTGGCGCCCACCCACACCACCGATTCCTGCATGGCGCCTCCCGAGAGACTGCCTTCTAGACCCGGTATTCCGAAACGAACAGACCGACACCATTCGACATTACTTTGCAGAAAACAGGGGCACGGTGGCGTCTCGGTCCCTGGAATGGGACGCTTTTGAAGTGGTCTTGCGGGGGGCTTGCATTCGCCAAATCGCAGGCGTGAGGCAGACCTTGGTGAGGGCAGTTCAGGCTGCGGAACAGCGAGTTGCGCAATTATCTAAAGCGGAGGATAGGCAGGAGGTCCCCCCCACACACTTGGCGGGAGCCAAAACCAAATATGAGGAGGCCTGTGCAGATCTGTGGCGTTACAATTTTCGAGCTTACACTACCCGGGCCCATAAAGAAGGGGATGGCGCAGGCGCTCTGCTAGCGTGGCTCATCCGCCAAGATACTCAAACGCAGCCAATCACAGGCATTTGCGGCACTACAGGGGATATAGTCTAAGCACAAGCGGATATTGTATCAGCCTTTTACGACTACTATACTGTGCTATATAGGGAGCCAACCCCAGATCGGGAGGTTCCCATCCGGCAACTACTGAGCGCAGACACGATAATCCAACTCACAGACGAAGAACGCACCTCACTCGATGCCCCGATTACGGTGGCAGAGATCAAACTCGCCATACGCCGTCTGGCCAGAAACAAAGCACCGGGCCATGACGGTTTACCGGTGGAGCTCTATGCCACTTACTCCCAACAATTAGCCCCTCACCTTGACGCGGTCTTACGGGAGGCATTGTAGATCAGCCTGCTTCCCCAATCGATGTGGGAATCCCTCCTGGTGACATTCCCCAAACCAGATCGAGACCCGCTGCTCCGTACCTCCTACCGACCCATCACCCTGCTGACCACGGACTGCAAAATCCTAGGGCGAATTCTAGCAGATAGACTGGCAGATATTCTTCCCAGGCTGATCCACCCGGATCAGAGCGGGTTCGTCCCCGGGAGAAACACCTCCCAAAATCTACGCCGTCTGTTTCAGGTCCGGGATGGGGTTCGAAATCGGTTCCCACGGGCTGCCTGCCTAATCCTGGACCTCGAGAAGGCGTTTGACACCCTGGCATGGCAATACCTCTTTGAGGTATTACAGAAGGTAGGAGTTGGACCACACTTCATTGCATGTACGCGATTACTATATTCCGACATCTCCACTAGAGTACGAATAGGTCGCTCGGTCTCCCCTCTCATTCCAATCATGCGCGGGACATGCCAGGGGTGCCCCCTGTCCCCCATCATTTTTACCACCGCCATGGAGCCGCTGGCAGCCCGACTACGGGAGATGGGCCACCACTGGGGGATCCCACTAGGGGAACGCATACACTGCGTCTCCCTCTATGCAGATGACCTCCTCATTTATATCAGAGACTTTGCAGCAGACCTCACGACTATCTGGATCACACTCTCGGACTTCGAAAGAGCTGCGGAATTGCGAGTGAGTTCGGAGAAATCCTCTCTCTACCCCTTGCACCCGATCCTCCAGCCCAGAAAGGTCCGTCTAGGGGAAGCCTAACTGACGTGGACTGGGGATCCCCCGTGATACTTGGGGATCAGACTTTATAATGAGCCCCGGGATCTTCTGGAGGGAAATCATGTCCGAGCCCTCTGGGGCCTTAAGGGTCAGGTGGGCTTTTGGAGGACACTTCCCCTGGCTCCCATCAGGAGGATAGCGCTGTCGAAAATGATCATGGTGCCCAGGCTCCTTTACTACTTTGCTAACATCCCAGTAGCTCCACCGCGATCCTTCTTCCGAGAGTTAAATTCATTACTAATCTCCCTGGTCTGGGGACGGGCCGCAGCAGAGTGGGCATGTCGATCCTCCAGCTGCCCCGTGACAGGGGTGGGCTAGGTGCCCCATCCTTCGAAGCCTATTTCTTGGTGGCACAGCTACAGTGGCTGTCTCGCTGGACGGCACAGCGGCAACTAGGAGAAACTGAAACCCTGGATGGGGAGCTGACGGTCCCGGAGTTGACGCGCCTGCTTCTCCCGGGCACACGGCCCAACCCGACTTATCCAATGCTGGTCCAGGTAGCTAGATTCTGCATGATGCGGGTCCATCGCATGTTCAAAGGGACGCCAGCTTATTCTCCATTGCTCCCACTGGCGGGCCTCCCAAGAGGGAGCGGGTTCTATACAGCGAGAGAATTTCGAGTCTGGACCGACCTCCATCTCATTGAAATGGAGGCCTTATTTACCGACGGCCAACTAGCCTTGTTTGCGGAACTAGCCGAAGATAGAGAGCTACCGGCCGGCCAATTCCTACTACATCAGCAACTAGTGGCAGATTGCAGGCGCACAGGGGATTTTAGGAACGGGGAACCTGTGACTCACCCGGTAATACACACTTTACTCCATATGGGGGTGGGCAGACACCATATCACGTGGATTTACAAATCCATTATAGAGCTCACCCAGGTATCAGTATCGAATCTCTGGCTTCGGTGGGAGGAGGACATTGGACGCAACCTTCACGATGGGAATGGCGGAAGGCCGTAGAGCATCATAAAAAGGTGTCCCGTAACCAACGATTTAAAAATGTGCAATTCAACATATTACACCATGCCTACCTCACACCGGCGCGACTCAAGCGTATTTACCCAACCTCACACTTTGAATGCCCCCGCTGCAATACACCAGATGCCCCATTAATTCACATGTTTTGGAGATTGCCCCAAACTACAAACCGTATGGGCGACAGTCCATACCACACAGCGAACAGTTACCGGCCTCGCGGATATTCATACATGGGAGGCTTGTGCCCTAGGCATTTTTAAGCGTAACAAACGCAAGAAGGTAGAGACCAAATTCTAGTCATATTGTTAGCTAAGCACAGCATAGCGATGCATTGGCGCACGACGGAGGGCCACCCTCTGCCAGCGTGGTGGGGGCAGTGAAGAAATAGGCAGCAGCTGAAGAAGACCTATCTCCCTTGAATGGGCAACACTCCTTCACGCCTTCCAGCAAGCGCAAATGACAGGTGCAACCCCATCGCAGGATCCACATGAGATACCGGGTTCCCACGACCCCACGCCAGTCTGCGCGAGCTCCCCCCGCACCCCATCTCCCCCTCGCTAGGCTACTGTTCCGCAACACCGCCATGCAGGAACCACTTTGACTGAGATTTGCGACACTGATGAGCTATGACTTTACTCTGGCTCCCCGCCTTCTACGCCCCCTTGTCCCCCCGCCCACTCACCCTACATTTTCCCTGGTTTATCGACCCATGGTTCCAGTTAGAATTTGGATTATCATTTCATGACATCACTCACGGGCGGAAGGGACATGGATACTGTGGCACTGTGGCATAAGCCAAAGAACTGCGGTCCCTATTCCACAGACTGTATCTTAAATACCTCCCGATCTCACAGGCGGAAGTGATGTGAAGGGTCTCCCCCTTCCCCATCTCCGGCATTCAATCTGAGATAAGGTCCTCCACCGCCACTATGTAAAATGTCAGCACTAGCGAAGCGTAATACGTCACAGATACTAATGCTTGCTGTATGTCATTTTTAAAAAAAAATGTAAAATCCAATAAAAAGGTTTAAAAAAAAAAAGAAGAGAACTTCTCCAGGAGTCCAGACAAATATAACCAACTGGTTCCACTTGCCAGTATTCATCTAAAACTAGGGACTCTAGCAGAAAGCCCAGGTCACCAAAGTGAGGATATCAAGGTCAAAAATAACTTCCCAGCCTACCAAATTAGAGAACATATTTGCAGGTTTTCTTTACTGGTTTGTAGACAGTAGTAGACGTCAGTACACCAAATGGGTCGAGAAAATGTCCATGACTAGAAAGTCAGTATGACTAAGGGAGGGTTGCAATTTCCAGCAAGTACTTGGTATAGCATGAAGTGGGTGTGGTGACTGGACGAAACAAACACTCTGGGGCAGATTTACAAGCCCCTTGCGCAACTTTTACGTCGCTGTTGCGTCACTTTTGTGACGGAGCAGCGGCACAAAGCCAGCCCCATGCTGCGGGGTCGCTGGATGGATGGTTAAGAACTTCCTTAAGTTGAAGGGGGAGAAAACGGAGGTCCTCATTTTTGGGGGCAAAAGTGAGATCTGGTCAATGGACTGGTGGCCTCCTGTCCTTGGCGCCTGCCCCTTGCCGTCCCTCTGTGCCCGCAATCTTGGGGTCATTCTGGACACTACTCTCTCGCTTGACAAGCAAGTCAGCAGGACTGTGTCCACCTGTTGTAATGCTCTGAGGATTCTAAGGAAAATTGTTCATTATCTTTCCCCTGATGCACGCAAACAGGTTGTAGTTGCGCTTATTGCATCCAGGCTGGACTATTGCAATGCGCTGTATTTGGGCATTAGCAATGGTCTGGTCCAGCGCCTTCGGACTGTGCAGAACGCGGCTGCCCGGTTTGTTGTGGATGCCCCTAAACGCTCCTCGGGCACGGCTATCAGAAAAAACCTGCACTGGCTCCCCATGCAGGCGAGGATTAATTTTAAGGCTCTCTGCCTTACGCATCGTGCCCTTAATGGGACTGGGCCTGAAGCCATCCGTGCTCTTGGGCCTACTATACCCCCGGTAGAGCACTTCGCTCTTCCAGTAAAAACCTGCTGGCTGTCCCCCAAATATCCAAGGTCAGATGAGGTGGAAGGGCCTTTCGCTTCCTTGCGCCTAGACTCTGGAACACGCTCCCCAACGACCTCAAGGGGATCCCATCCCATGCCCTGTTCCGTAAAGCACTCAAGACTTGGTTATTTCAAGAAGCATATTTGTAACTCATCCCTTGGCGACTCCTGAGTATTTAGTTTACCATCTTTCAGCGCCTTGACGCCTACGGGTTTAGTTGCGCTTTATAAATTTCAATTAATAATAATAATAATATTTACAACGTGACACATCTGGGAAATGCGTCACGTTGTAAAGCCCTGCGCCACATGTGGGCGCTCCGGCGTAGGGGGAGAGGGGGGGGGGGCGCGTTTCCGGGACAGGAACGCCTCCTAAAAGTGCCTGAGTGAAAGCTACAAGATTTCACTCAGTGACTTTTAAGGGCATGCTGCGTCAAAACCCTGCCCTTGCCTGAAGCAGGCGTAAGGATTGACGCAGCATGTTGGGAATAGGGGCACCCCTAGCCTTGATGGCGCTGCATCGCACTTGCGATGCAACTCCAGCAATGCGCCGCGTTTCCGACGGGGGATGCGTCACACATCTGCCCATCCATGCGCCAAGGTGCGCCGCATTGTAAATGCGACGCATCAGTGGTGGCGCACGGGTGGGCAGATGCTTCGCAACTCTTCTGGCGCATCCCTACTGATTAGCAGAGATGTGCCAGAAATATTAAATCTGCCCCTCTGTGTAGAGATGAGTTTGTTTTCGGGCAGACCTGCAGGCGGAATAATCAAGAAGCAGAACTAAATTAGTAATTCGGCTCATCGATGGGTCTGGGTTTAAGCCAGAATTGCGTTTTCTTGTTAGGCAAACAATGTGTTCTCACAGAGGAGACATTCATACTGCTCTATTTCTCCATGCAAACCACATGGAAGCCTCCCACACAACACCGCCCAGGGGTAACAGAAGAATTCCAATTCTGGGAAGAAGCAAGTCTACTGGGATCTTTTAAATTCAATTCTTTAAAGTAGTATTGGCTCACAAATATGAGTTTCCTTAGTGCTTGGGAATGAAAAACTGGGACATGATGAAAGCCATCTTTGTAATATAGGAACAAGATATGTCCAACGCAGGAGCATACCCACATGTACAACTGAGCTGGAGACTCCCAGTCATGAAAATGGTTTTAGGTCGTTCGGACCCAGCTAAAGTGGAATTATTATTAGTCAGTTAGACCTACTGACTCTTCAAACCAATCAAAATGAAATACTTGTGTTACCCAAACAACATACAGGTATAAACGTCATGGAGAGTTCCTACCTCTAAGGATGTCAGAAAAGATGCCCCCACATTGCATGTCATCCTTAATTGTTTCTGGCCTTTTCTCACCAAGCAATCAGCTTATTTAAATCTTCTCAGGATTTTAGTAACAAGGACCTCAAGGTCCTTGTTACTAAAATCCTGAGTAGGAAGGTGTCCCTTCCTGAACATAAACAATCCTAAAATGTCGTTTTGTAACTTTCATGTGTGCTGCTTCATGCAACACACATGAAAGTTACAAAATGGCATTTTTAAAAAAAGGTTTGTTTATGTTTGTTTGTTTATGTACAGGAAGGGATACCTTCTTGTACATAAACAAACCATGGCATTTTGCTTTTTCCATGTGTGATGCATGAGGCAGCACACATGGAAAAGAAAAAAACGAGGAGAAATAATGCATTTCTCCTCAGCCAACTTAAGACCAGGATTTTCCTGGTCTTAATTTTGGCTCTGCCTCCTATGTACGCCACCCGGGCAGCGTCAAATACATTGGGTGTTGAGGTGGAACACCCACCACAACACCCACTGCATGCCCATTTCACGCTAAACATAGCGTAAAAGGGTGCCTTACGTATAAGGCAGCATTAAGCCACGTTTAGTTGCAAGTGGCAGCGCTAAGTCGCATTAGGTGACTTAACGCTGCCTTGTACATAAAGCAAGGCCCCTATCGCCACAGGCACGTCACAAAAAGTGATGGTCCCATGGTGATAGGGGCTTGTACATATGCCCCATAGTGTCTTCACATCAAAGATGCAAGAGGGCTCAAGGTATTTGCACACCTATGTGATATTTGTGTGTGCAAACTGGGGCACTTACAAGATCAAAGTCAACTTTGTTCCTCAAACATGTGAGTTTGTATTTGTAAATTGATGTCTCATAAGTAAAATGAAGCATTTGCATTTCTGAGCTGGAGCACCTGCAAAAGCTGGTGCAGACAGTAGCAAGTTTACTTTCGTCATACAGAAGTGGTGGGTGAGAGTAGGGACCCCCCTCAAAATTGCTAGGGTTGTGTGAACGTATTTCATCTTCCGCTTGGGCTAACACATTCAACATGAAGATCTGAAAAGTAATTTAGTCCCAACGCACTTTAAGAAACTGGATTAATATTTGCTGTGAGTGACTACCCACCTCAAGAAAAAATCTCAACCGTTGTCATGGTGAAAGATTGAAGTCACTAAATTGAGCTCAACCTCATGGTAGCGATCTTACAGAGCAGAGAGACTGAATTTATGGCAATATGTAAAGTACTTATGCAGCACCACAGTCTACAGTTGGAATACAAAACAATAACAAATCCAAACTGAATTTGAATAGAGTGAAATTGTATAAACTAAATGAGAAAAATCCAAAAAGGTTAACAGGAAAAGTTATTTTTTAAGGTTTTAAGTAGAAATAACGCCAAGAAGCATAAAGTGCCAATGATAGTCAGTTTCAGTACTTTCTTTATTCAGTCACTCAAAAACGATCATAAAACAACATTGGTGAAAACATATTAACAGAACTTTAAAAGATTCATTTATCAGTTAAAGTAACAACAGTAGCGAACGACAGATTTAAGAATAAGGCCAACACAAACCACTAAAGAAGGAAACATGAGAAGAGTAACGAGGGCCTACACGTAACAAACCCATACTACTTTAGAATCGGAAAGAGAAATTTCCATGAAAAGGGCAAATACGTATATTTCGATATAAGAAGACGTAGGTTCAGACATTGCTCATGTGTCCCTAGGCCAGTCATTAAACCATACTGGACTCTTGAAATTATTTTTCAATATGAGGTCCACTGCAACAGGCTCTCAAGAAATACCCTGCCCATGATGTTTACAGTTTAGCCCACTAGGGATATTGGGCGTTAACATGGCAGATCCCTATGGTCACCCTTTTTAGAAAAAGGTACTATTATCACGGTTTGCCGGGATCGCAGCAGCCTTTCTTTACAGGCCGCATTGATAGCAGTGGGGCCCAGAGCCCTACATTATCTTTGAACAAATAGAAAGGAACCCCTACTGGTCTTGGTGCCTTACTAGTGTACAGACTTAAGGCAACCCAACATTTTTAATAGTTTTAGACATTGATAATAAACCAACATGAATACAAAGGAGAACCAGGCGTATCTGAATAGATTTACAAAATTTACATAATTTTTATTAGATAATAATATTAGAAAAATTGTTTCGTTAAAAAAGTAAATGTTCCCATACAGACTCAATCAATCATCTTCATTCATACAGCAAATAGCTAGTGTACTTTAAAATTTGCAACCATTTTACATTTCAGATAGGTACAATGATAACAATTTCAATGTATTAATGAAGGAAAAACAATGTGGCACACATGTATCAATCTCTTGGTGCCTTACTGCCTGGGCTCCTATTAATTGGGCTACCACCTCATACAGTTCAAAAACATTGTAAAGAGGATATAAAGGGAGGATCTCGTTATAATCCTTTTTTATCAAAAGGAGTTAGATCTTTTTAAAATGTGCAACCCATTCATCAGGACTGATGTTCTGAGCCTTCGACAAATCATGAATAGTGGCGCCTTCCAAAAAGCATCAAGCTCATTACTCTTACCTGAAGCGACCAACTCCTCCCAGACCTCCATTTGCAGATCCAAAATCTGTTTTTTCAATGCCTTTTTATACTCTCCTACACAGTTCTTCCTCCTCCCTATTCACTGGAGCTCATTTTAGGTCAAGCCAAAGATTAATGTGCGAAGATTTACAGACTCTGTCAAACCACCCTGGTGAGTTGTAAGCTGCCTAAGGGGGTTCTTCAATAACTTCCTTATACTGATCCTCAGGGTTACATATTCCTCAATAATTTCAGGTGGTATATTATTCTCTGATAGACAGAGACCCACAAGACCCATATTGTCTTTCATAACTTGACACAAAAGTTCCCCAAGATCCACAATTTTCTAAACAAATCTTATCCTGTTTCTTTAGAAGAAATGTCTTTGACTCCCTCGGCTCAAATTTATTGGCGCCTATGTGGGTTGCAAATGTAGCCTCTACGGGATCACAATGAATAAATATGTTTGGGTTGATTGAGACCTCTAATACAAAATTTGCCAGTTCCCATGAGGCAAAAATATAATTAATTGCTGTACAGCTACCCTACCAATAAAGGTTGCATCGAGGGGATCAGGAGGCATGCGAATGTATAATATTAGGTGGATCGTGCAACAATGAAAAAATGTAAAAGTGGTTGCCACTGGGGTCGCGAGAAGATGTTTCAACCACATCGTCCCTTACAAAAAATTTATTAGTTGCAGTTAACAAACTTCTCTGCCCCAATTTTGCATTAAAATCCCCCTCCCCAAACAATACATTGATTGCCGGGGCCCACAATAAAGCACCTATTGCTCAACTCACCAATAATATCTAATAACAAATATCTCTGGTAGCAAAACCATCATTGTATAAATTAATTAGAATAAAGTTAAAATTCTCAGGCCAATAATGATCAAAGCCTGGGACAAATCACAGAAACTATTTTAGGTGAGATAGTGCATTGTAGAGTGGCTTTGAACCATGGTGATAGACCTGCCCGCGCCCTGCAAAGTTGGGAAGGGGTTGCAGATTTACTAAAACAAATAAATCCATAAAAAACTAATTTAATGCTCAAGACCCGAGCAACGACAAACTGGCTAATGTAATTAGACCAGTACTCCACATTTAATTTAGGACACACCCCAGTTATGTTTCAAGTAATGCTTTAATATTAGAGGTGCAGATGTATCATTCTTTCACGCAATGTAACGCAGCAAGCCAACTTGCTGCACTGCGTGAAAGGGAGAGGGAAGGAATGCGCTCTACCTATCAAGCTATTCTTTATTCCTACTCTCTGCCTATGCTGGTGCACAATTTGCTGCCTGGTGGCAATGCAGGCACATTTGCGCCATGGTGCAAGGGTGCCTGCATTACAAGCAGGCTTGTTTTTGTTCAAAAAAGGGTATTGGGTTGGCCTTTCAATGCCATGCACTTTGCAAAGGCAATGCAATACCTTAATAAATCTACCCCAGAATCTCTAGGTGGTGAGGTAGTTCCAGAAACAACATGGCTGCCGCCCTGCTCTCGAGGTTGGGGGAAATGCCACAGATTTACAGGATTTGGGGTGGAGCAGCCAATAATTTTGAGGTAGTCCAGCAAGCAGGGAAAATCTTTTTGAAGTGGGTATCCAGGCTGCATACATCACTGGGGCCAGTTAAAGAGATCGTATGAGGAAGTATAAGATAGTCCTGGGATACAGTGTTGAAATGTCTATAAAAATAGCCCACCGGCAGGAGTTTGTTAGAAGAATCAAGAAGCAATGTTATATGGATTTAAGAAGTCAAAATTAACTATAACACAGTGTCCTTCAAAGTCCTTGCGTAACGGACCAACCCATGATATTCTCGGCACCATTAAAACATCACTATATTTATAATTGTTAAACTTGACATTTCCCGCTAGCCACTAAAAGCTTTATTTATTAGTTGACCAGATGTCTTAATTGCGTGCTGGGCTACATGTGGCACATCTGCCAAAACAATGGCATAGGGGCACATAGGAGAGGTAGATGTTTGATGCTGGCAGCTTCTTTCTGAATTAACACAACCTCTTTGCCTACCTCTGCCAGGGTAGCTTGCTCACCCCCGAGAAATGTTGGGATTCTAAGTCCAAACGGTGGGCAGCTGTGCTCCTCCCAACCCCGGATGTCCAGAGCCAAAAAAGAAGTTAGGATGTGTCCACAGGCTTGATTGGTGCTAGGAGTAAAGACTTTGGGCAATTTTAGATTGTCCGTGGGGTCCGGACACTGCATCTGACATCTTGTTGGCTAACCTCCCAAGTGGCGTATCAGTGCTCCCAGACAGTCATACAAATGTGCAAGAGGGAATTAAGGGGCATATTATCAAGACAGGCGATAAAATATCGCCTCTTTAGCTGCAGAAAACTGCCACTAAAATGGCGATAATGGGCTTGATAATATGCTCTATGGAATTCCAATTGACGCTCAGGTTAGATGTCCTTCACATCTAACATGTGAAAGCGGCGATAATTTTATCGCCTGTCTTGATAATATGCCTCTAAATTTATCATATAACATCTTTGTGAGTTCTTTAATATCAAAAGATACTTGCCATATAGGGGCATCTTGCCACACTTAACATTTCTCCTATGTCTTGCCATTACAAATTTGAGGTATTTTTATGTTACTTTGGTACTGGTCTTGGCGTGGACAGAAGTAGACTGACAGGTGACTTAAGCCTTTCAGGCAGTGGCAATCTAAGGGACACATTGGCTGAATTACTGGGATTACAGTGGACTTGAGCAACCAGTATGATTATATTATACAAGGTGGTGGCATGGGACAAACCAGGGAGTAAGGCTGAAACTTTGCTAGAAAGGGAAAGGCGTCTATGATTTTAATTTCTTTCAATATTACCCTCACTGCATGATTAAAAAATCCCTCGATAGTTGTATGCCGTACCTCAGTGGTAACCTCCACGCATTTTGTGCTTACCCATTTTCCAGAATAGCACAAATTGGATGGAAGGGAGCTGACCAAGCCCAGCATAATCTCGCTGGGAGTGCAGGTTAGAATGTTGGTGAGAGACAGCTGAGGCGCTGGGAAAACTGTATATGCCTTCCTGTTGGAGACACATTTTCTTGTACAATGAAATCTTCTTAACTTCGTTGATTTCTGGATTTCTTGGGACAGCATCTCTTCATTTTGGCGACAAGGCTGGGATAGATGGGTAAAGATGTTGCATTCCTGCTTAATTGCCATAGGGGAGAAAAGTTTTCCTTAATTAGAAAACAACATATTCTATTGCATAGTTTGGGAGTTCATGGAAGAAAGGTGTATGAGGCTTTCTCCGATAATGTTGATGGGGAGGAAGGTGGAGATGAAGACGTATTTACTACAACCATAAGGAAATGAGGTACTCATTTCAAGGAGAGAATGAATGTTGTACTTGAAATGCATACATTTTTTAATCGAGCTCAGGGAAAGAATGAAAAAGTTACCTCCTATGTAGCCACATTTAGAGGTATGTCTGCAACATGTTAAGTTGGAGCCTTAACAGATTCCCTAATTAGAGACCAGTTAGTCCATTGCACTAATGATCATAAGATTCAAGAAAGACTCCTCACTCATAATCCTAACTTAGAAGAAGTTATTCGGATAGCCAAGAGTATAGAACATACTGCTTTCTGTGTGAAAGAGATGAAAGAGATGAAAATTAATAAAGATAATAGTAAGGAGGGGAAGGAAGTTAGCATTATAACAAGTTCTGAACAAGTGTTAGACGTGCAAGGGGTTTAGCTTGTTAAATCAAAATGAAAACATGACAATGTGAAGTGTTTTAGTTGTGGTAATCCTAATCATTTTGCCAATAACGTTAAATGCCCAGCTAAAAGAGTAACCTGTAGGAAATGCAAAAGGACAGGACACTTTGCAAACATGTGCAAATCAAGTACTACAGACACAGCGGTACATGTTGTTCATAATGAGGAGAGCACAGAGATTAGACAGGGTAACAAGTTTATTTTTCAAGTGCTTAGCCATGAAGAGGATGACAGGGCCAAATATCCTTCATGTGAGATCCAGTTAGATGGGAAATCCATTACTGCTTATGCTGACTTTTGTTCACCCTACACTTTGATCGACAACAGTGTCTTTAATGAAACTTTTAAAGAAGATGAGTATATACTAGAAAAAACAGACATACATCCTGAGGGTATAACAAAGATCCCATTCCCCTGAAAGGAATGGTGAAAATGAGAATTTCTTTTAAAGAAAGGCACACAATATGGAAGGTGTACATCACAGAGAAAGTGTGCAACTTATTGGATTGGAAGCATCAAAGAGATGTTGGAATCAAGATAGATCCCAATTATGAAGAAGATGTTCTTCTGGTAGATAAGACTTTAGGAGGTGTAGACATATGTGAGGATTTTTTTGATGTTTTTGTAGAGAAAATTGGCATGCTTAAAAATTACCTACATAGGATCAAACTAAAATCTGATGTTGTTCCCATAGTACATAAAACACACTCCACATCCTTACTAAAGCAGGAGCCTTTAAAGGAAGAACTCAAAAGATTGCAAGAGCAAGGTATCATCGAACCAGTAGAGAGATCCGAATGGTTGGCACCTATTGTTATCACATCAAAGAAAGAAGGAAAGAATATACGCATGTGTGTGGATTTGAGGAGTCTCAATGCCAGTATATGGATTGACAGGCATCCTCTTCCTAAAATAAATGAGATGCTGAGTGTGATACATGATGCCAAATACTTTTCTGTGCTAGATATTTCCTCAGCATATCATCAGGTTGCCCTTCATCCCGGTTCTCAGATTCTCCCTGCTTTTACCACCCCTTTTAGAAATTACAAATTCTTAAGAATGCCGTTTGGACTTGCATCCGCAGCCGTGGCATTCCAGCGGATAATGCAGCATGTTCTGGAGGGAGTGGATAAAACAATATACTTTCAGGATGACATTCTGATTTACGGTTGCAGTGGGGATTAACACAATTATAATTTAAGGAGAGTGTTGGATAAACTAAGGAGTTCTAATCTTACCCAAAAGAAAAGCAAATGTAAATTTGGAGTAGCATCAGTTGAGCTTTTGGATCATACTCTTTCTAGTGGAGGAATCAAGCCAAAGATGGCCTTAATTGAGTCAGTTTCTAAAGCTCCCATTCCCACCAATAAGGATGAGGTTAAATACTTTTTAGGTTTGGCTGAATACATGTCCAAGTCTATTAGGGAACTTTTCGACCTTGGTTGAACCTCTGAGAGACTTGTTAAAAAAAACATAATTGGTTACCTCACCCTACAGACCATTTTAATGAAATAAAAAAGGCCATTGTTTCAGAACCTTTTATTGTTTCAGCAACTTTTATTGGTAATATTGATAGCAAAAGAGATACTATACTTACCGCGGATGCAAGCAATAAGGGTCTGTGAGCTACCCTTTCCCAAAGGGTGGGGGGAGAGAAAATTATTGCTTTTGCTCTAAGGAATCTCAAAGAAGCAGAAAGGAATTTTTCTACTATTTAAAAAGAAGTGCTGTCATGCTTTCGGGCCACTAATCATTTTAAATACTTCATCTGGGGATTACCTTTTGAACTTAGAAATGATCATAAGCCCCTTGTCTCTGTTTTTGCAAAGATGGATATTGAAAAAACCAACCCAAGGATTAGTAAGTGGTTGATCTATTTGTGGAAAATTAGTGCGTTTTGGTGAACATTATCTGCGCCATCTTGCCTCTTCCCCTGATGCCACACTTTTGTCGTGCGCGCCCGCCATTTTAAGATGCCCCGATCAGAACAAACCCTTTTGCATGCCGCTGGCCCCTGACATAGCCCTTTGCCTTCACTAAGCCTGCACGCTGACCACCCCCTGCTTGCACCTGCCTTGAGTCATAAACCCCTCTTCGGCGCTGCTCTGCCCCCGGCCCTCATCCTGTTCCCAGCGCGACACCTCCCTGCTTTCCTTTCATGATCTCCGGCCCTTAGATGCAAACCCCTTTTTCCCCGTGTGCCCGTTTTGTCCTCCCCGTTCCCAAGCCGACACCCAGCTCTGCCAATACCATCCTTGCCCCTCCCCGTACAATAGAAAGCTTCCCCCATCAAAGAATCCCCGGGTTGATCAAAGCCCCCCCCCACCCCATGAGATCCGATCAGACTCCCCTCATTCCGTGAATCGGCGGATTATCCAGCTGCGCGATGCTCATCACCTGTTGTGACTAGGGTGGGGACTTTAACTGTAAATATGTGTGGGAACGGGCCCAAAGGGGAGTTCCGAGAATGTCTTTTCCGCACATCAAAGCTTTAAACATGTATGTGTAATCTGCAATAAAGTCATAAATGTGGATATAAGAGGCCAGGCCTCAGAAATACAGTTAGAGCACCTCAGAACGATACCTTCTGTCCGTTTCGTTGTGTTCTCCTCCGGAGAGAATAAAAAAACCTTGTTTCCTGCTTTCCAGTCTCCAGCGCCTGCCTCTTCATGATTTAAATAACTAGAGGGTCACAGAGGCAATACCGCCGGGCAAATATCGATTGTCCCCGACCCGATTGAACTTTTTACAATTGGCGTCCCAAGCGTGGGGCCCATCAGCGACTCGTGGATCCAGTGGGAGAGGTCCCGACGACAGAGTGAACGACTGCAACGATCGGGAGAGCTCTTGCCCAATAGACCCTCGTCTGGCAGCCGATCATCCGAACTTCACTAGTTCCGAACAGACCTCTCTCGAGTGATCTACGGTCCTGACTGGGAACCATCAGGAGTGCCGTGAGATATACGAGAAAAAGAGGACGATCGGGCGCTGGATTCGGAAGACAAGAAACTGTCCACATGGTCCGGGTAAGGTCGTGTTGCCACGACAAATTGCGAAAGAATTTGTTTTGATTGCTTGATTGTTCAAAAATACTAGTATTGCCTTGTTTATTTTTATTTAGAGATTCACTGTCTGCAAACGGAGAAGCAACAGGCTCTCTCTCCCTTTGCAAGCAGTGGAGGATAAGTAGGGTAGCAGCCGTGCTTGTTCTTTTCCTCCCCCACTCAATAATTGCTTGAAACTGAACTGTTGTTCACAAACTATTGTTTCCTGGAGATTCTCTGTCTGCAAGCAGGGAAGAGACCATCCTTTTTGCAGATAGTGAAAAGGGTAGGTAACGCAGATCTTTGCGGTCCTACTCATTCTCCCCATTGTTATTTTGTTGGTCTTTTGGTTTTTTTGGATCCATGAGGTATTCACTACCTGCAAACAACGTAGAATAGAAATATTCTGTCTAGTCTTTGCACCTAGTGATAAGATAGGCAGTGCTGACTTTTTAGTCCCTCGTTACGAGCCGTCATGTCTGTCTTCTCCCCATTGATAAATAGCCTGTTTAGCCCGGACCGGGTGTTAGAGGTGGACCATATGGCTCCACTAGAAGGCACCCCTAATAAGGACATGTTCATAAACTATGGGTTAGTCACCATAGCTTATAATAAATTATGGCACAGGTATACCGAAGATAGCCAAGACAAACAGTGGCCACTGGCAGGATCCTTTGACCTTGATAAAATAGAAACGTTAGAAATAGCCCTTCGAAATAATAAGACGACGCCAATTATGCTCGACAGTCTCGGTATGTGGCGCAGAGAGGCTACGAAACGACAGAGAAAAGACGAGGATAAACCAAGTAGGGAAATATACCGACAGGACAACCCCAGGACACCGCTACCCACAACTTATCCCCCGACACTATACAAAGGACGACCAGACTTAGGGTCAGACCAATGCGCTTTTTGTAGGTATGTCGGACACTGGAAAGCCCAATGCCCGACTCTACTGAGCGTAAGTAAAGGCAAAGGGCCGACAAGAACGACAGACCGACAGTACGAGAAAAGGCGCGAGACAGAGAAGAACCCGACTTACATAGACAGACCAGACAGAACCACCACGTTTGATTATGCCCGATGGCACAGATTTCGCCAGGAAAATCTCAGCGGCATGATCAAGTTCTCCTAGGTCGGGCAATGTCAAGACGGGAACCCAGCCTCGTTTAAAATTCACAGACGGAAAGAGATAATTATGACCAATAACTGTTTTTATATTTGTCTTGGGTCTTTGTATGTCGTACTTGTACTGTCCCCCGTCTGAGTTCGTGTGTATGTAATGTACAAATCTGCGTCATCCCTCTACACGTATTTCCGTGTTACTCGACCCCTGTTAGCAGAAACTTAGCATAAAAGCAACCTGGAAAGAAAGAAATGATAAAACAAAATCCGTAGACCATTAATAAACTTGAACTTTTAATTTAACACAACAAACAAGGAATAATAACGATAGACTGTAGAAAATGAAAGTCAAACAGAACATTCGCCCCCCCCCCCATTCTGGAACCTTCCAAAGTAGGGCAGGGTTACGGCTACGCCCAACCAACGGCAACCCATATAAGGCGAGCCCCGCCGCCAACTCTTGGTCAGGAAATCTTAACGTATGGGGGAGCCGGAGGAGAGACAGGAGCCCGCAGCCTGGGCATTTGCAGGTAGTCCCGCCACGTGTCTCCTTGGCCGGCCGCAACGGGCCTGGAAAGACTAAGGTAGTCCCGCCACATGTCAAGAGGAGAGCGAGGCACCTCTTCCTTTTCTCTTCCGTCACAGCCGCAGCAGTCCTGGACGGCGGGATGTCCTGCACGTACCTCCACAACAATTTGTCCAAGTTGGGCTGGGAGGGAGAGGCGACGCGGACGAGCCTCTCCCACCTCCACCGGTAGGAGGTTTCCCAGCCCCCAGCCCGGTGCCGAACACCCCCAGTCAGGCGATGGTGCCCATACTTCCACAGCACCGGACACACCATGGTGGCACCCCAGTACTTGTGCAGCACCGAACACACAATGGTGGCACCCCAGTATTTGCGCAGCACCGAACGTACAATGGTGGCACTTGGGGAACACCGGATGTGGAGAGGCCTTCATGCGGGGCGATGAAAAGGAGCGGCATGGAGTGCACCGGGAGAAGGAGACGGTGTGAACGAGTCTCCCTCACCCCCCCAGGTGGGGGCATCACAGCCGCACCCCAGCTGAACGTCCCGCTCTCACAAAACAGGGACCTCTTCCTTTCACTCCGAAGGGTCTCTTCCATTCTTGCAAACTCGACGAGAGTGGCCCCTGTAGGGCCTCAAGATGGCGTCTGGATCCGCTGGAAGGCGGGCCCCGGCCACTAGAGTAACTTTGGCCAGCCATACAACTCGAACATTTGTCCCATGGAGCACGAGCCCCCATCTCCGACAGCATCTCCGCAGCCTTGAAGATCATACAAAGGTCCCCGGCGGAGCCTTCGGCCTTTGCAGGTTTCCGGTAAGGGACGGCTGCTTCGATCGCCAACGAAACAAACATGACATTGCCACACCTTCTGTTAGCGTGAATTCTAGAACTGCCGAAAAGGACTCTGGTCCAAACTGCCAGTAATGGAAACATTTCCCCCTGATGCTGCTTCCGGACTGTGCCGGCCCCGCCCAAAATGGCGCTGGTATCAATCGGAACTTACGAACACCTCGTGGTGTTCCTTCGCACTAATATAAACTTGATGTTCTGAGATTTTTGTGATCCTTTGTACACTTGGCTAGAAAAGACAAGGAGAGCTCACTCGACGAACAGTATGAAAGAATCCCCATTACAAATGTTGATTACAAATGTACAATGTATTATATTTTTATAACCGATGTAACCCTCATTTACGATGCACACGTACGGTATGCATATAGGAAATCTGATTACAACTGTTATGATTATGTTTCTAAATTATGAAAATATATGCCCCCGAACCCCCAGCCAATTAATAGACGTTTTAGTCTCTTACAAATGAATGAGTAAAACTTTCCGATGTTTTTATTGTTGCAAACGACACCCCCCCCACTGCACGCACTTTAGCCATTGCCACGACCGACCAAATACGACCACACCCTCCTAATCCATATGCTGAAATGAATTTGCAAAATAAAGTCTTTGAAACTATGGACGGGTATTGCATGCTTTATTTTAAAACAATATGGGTTGGGTAGGAAAGTTCTTTTTCTGTGCACCCTACTCTGCTCTCTCTTTAAGGTTAAAGGAAGATGGTTGCCCAGCCCTGGAGGACGGATCGGATCGACAACACGACACTCCGTCTTAAAAGTACGCGACTGACTCATGAACTCTCGCGTAGAGGAAGACCGTGACTTCCAAGGATGGGTAAAACGAATGGTGTAAATGAGGGAATGTAAAAGGAGGGTGAAATGAAATAATGTAAATATTGTAAAGCACAACGTTCCAAAGTAGCAGGGACCCAAGAACCGAAGAACTTTAGAACGCCACGGCGTTGAAAGAGGTTTAAGGATCCCGATAGTGAGATATATCCTTTGACTAGATACCTCGCACTAGGCCCCTCTGGTTTCCTTTTTATGTTTCCCCGCACACGCCCTACATGAACACACTACCCCCCCCCGACTCCGAAAACCATATCCCCGGGGACCCTGCCCCAAGGAGGAAAGACGAGTAAAAGGTAAGTAAAGGACTTATGAATCCATGTATTTGAATGCGCGCGAATGCTGTCTCCCCCACCCCCCCCCTTTTTTTCTCCCTCTGCAGGTTACATCAGAGATTACAGCCAAGGTGTGGCGAAGATCTGAGACCTTGCCATGTCTAAATACGCGAAACGGACTAGCACCGCAGGGTGGTGTCTAAGCACGCCTGCAAACTACTCACGTATCGAACAAACCCGAAAAATTAGCACAACCTGATAAAAAGTGATCACCCTTAAACCAGACCGGACGAATGAACCCACGTTACGTATGATGCGAAACTATGAGGGAATGTGTGTGTGTGTGACTGAGGCGTTGACCCAACTGGTCAAAGGACCAAGAATGCGAGAAAGTGCGACAAAATGGTACCTCCTTTTTCTTCTTTCCTTTTCTCAAAACACGTCCCCTCTACCCTGTCTAATGCTCAAACTGCATGATTACAAGATTCTAACGCGGACTCGTGAATACCCTTTACTGTGTAATGCACTAAATAGCCTTTCTTGAATGCACTGCCGCCCTCTCTGTTGCACGTGTACTATTTAGCCTGCCGTTGCACTCTCTCTCTCTCTCTCTCTCTCTCTCTCTCTCTCTCTCTCTCTCTCTCTCTCTCACTCTCTCTCTCTCTCTCTCTCTCTCTCTCTCTCTCTCTCTCTCTCTCTCTCTCTCTCTCTCTCTCTCTCTCTCACTCTCTCTCTCTATTTTTTTCACTACCACTCTTCCGAGTGGTTAGCCCCGAAATTGGCAGATTGCCACCCCTAGCACACCACCCAATTGGCTTCAAATACCGTCAGTATTTGCACAAACATTTGTCTTTAAATACAATCACCCTGAGGCCGCGTCATTACCTCTCCTTTTCCGCTAAGAAGTCAATGAACCCAGGTTGGGCCGTAAGGGAAAGGACAGGTAAGACGACAGAGGTTCCCTAATCTGGCCCGAAATAAGGGAACTACATGTCAACGGCTCCTATAGTATAAAACAAGGACCTCAGAATACGCGACCCTCCCCTCCCCGAATCGTCGCAATACCCAAACCAGAAGAACGATCACCCCCGTTACCTCCCCTGTCTATGTCCCTGGTTGTTTCCCATAAAACCCCTGTCCTTCCTAGTTAAAGTAACCGGGCTGTAAAAGGTTACGTAGGACCCAGAATGATGTTTTACAAGGTTAACAGACTAGACCAAGGTAGAGAAATCATCAAAATGAACCCCGCAGTAGTTGAAGAACAGGATGCACCGATAGAAAGGAAATGTTTAGCCATGTTCGTCTCTCAGCAAAATACCTGTGTAGTACCATGTTGACGACTCACTGTACCCTTTTGTAAATGTGAAACTCTAGAGAACGGCATATCTTTGCCAGATTTGTCTCCCGAAGGTGGGTTACCATCAGATGAACCGTCATGCCTGTAATAAATGATTATGAAGGAAAGTCATAGTAAATCCAGCAGGTCCGCCACCGGTCGTTCATATGCCAGTTGTGGACGTTAAATATAACGGACATTTTCATTCTTTGCCTGGAGCTGGGAGAGAAATAGACTTTTTGATTATCTTCATCCGCAAATTTTCTAAAAGACTGTCTTTTCAAACTTGTTTAAGGGTACTGCCGTTGGAGGAGAGAAGGACCGGATGTGGGAGCACGAGGCCTGACTGCAGACTAAGGGACTCCTGCGACATTAGCCAAGGCGAAACCACGACTGAAAAGAGCTGCAGGACGAGGCACTGTTTTCGACAGCATGAAAAGAAAGGGTCGACCTGATGCCCCTGCTCGACGTCCAGTGCCTGTCGACAAGTCCCCGCTCTCTGAATTCCGTCACACGCCCGCCTATTTGAAGTCTCTCGTTCCCCTAGTTTGTTCCTAATTTGGCCTTGCTCCATCCCCCTTTTTCCTCTGACCTACCCTATGGACTGTTTTGAACGCTCTTCTTCCATCGGAACTGTCTGACAATCACCTCCAAGGACACAGGGCGAAAAGGACCTTTCCGACCAGAAACGCGAGGAAAGGGTCGTGCCCTGCAACGCAGGACTTAGAACAGAGCTGGACTTGTAGCTCCACCGCCGGTGCTCCACAGCGCCAACGAAAGACCACAAAGAACAATGAGAACTCGTAAACTTCGAACATTTGACATCCTCAATCACCGTTTTTTTTTGCCTCATTTCTCTCCCAGCCGCCATTGTATTGATCCTGCTCCAAACCGAATCTGAAATATGTATTAACCTGCCAGTTCACGTTATGATATGTACTTGCTGCTCGCCGTTTTTTTGTATTTCATTCCTATGACTTTCCTGCTGAACAAATTTATCAAAGTTTATCAAATAGGTGCACCTCCTAAAAACTAGAAACCTCAAAATGTATTGTTTACAACTCTTTTTCTAGGGTTCCTACCAGTTTCTTTCTCATGCCCACCACAATAGACCCGAGTAGAAAATGAGCCAGCAAGATGTCTTGAATATGTTAAAGGGAGGACTGTGGAAAATTAGTGCGTTTTGGTGAACATTATCTGCGCCATCTTGCCTCTTCCCCTGATGCCACACTTTTGTCGTGCGCGCCCGCCATTTTAAGATGCCCCGATCAGAACAAACCCTTTTGCATGCCGCTGGCCCCTGACATAGCCCTTTGCCTTCACTAAGCCTGCACGCTGACCACCCCCTGCTTGCACCTGCCTTGAGTCATAAACCCCTCTTCGGCGCTGCTCTGCCCCCGGCCCTCATCCTGTTCCCAGCGCGACACCTCCCTGCTTTCCTTTCATGATCTCCGGCCCTTAGATGCAAACCCCTTTTTCCCCGTGTGCCCGTTTTGTCCTCCCCGTTCCCAAGCCGACACCCAGCTCTGCCAATACCATCCTTGCCCCTCCCCGTACAATAGAAAGCTTCCCCCATCAAAGAATCCCCGGGTTGATCAAAGCCCCCCCCCACCCCATGAGATCCGATCAGACTCCCCTCATTCCGTGAATCGGCGGATTATCCAGCTGCGCGATGCTCATCACCTGTTGTGACTAGGGTGGGGACTTTAACTGTAAATATGTGTGGGAACGGGCCCAAAGGGGAGTTCCGAGAATGTCTTTTCCGCACATCAAAGCTTTAAACATGTATGTGTAATCTGCAATAAAGTCATAAATGTGGATATAAGAGGCCAGGCCTCAGAAATACAGTTAGAGCACCTCAGAACGATACCTTCTGTCCGTTTCGTTGTGTTCTCCTCCGGAGAGAATAAAAAAACCTTGTTTCCTGCTTTCCAGTCTCCAGCGCCTGCCTCTTCATTGATTTAAATAACTAGAGGGTCACAGAGGCAATACCGCCGGGCAAATATCGATTGTCCCCGACCCGATTGAACTTTTTACATATTTACAAAGCTTCATCTTTAAAGTAGTGTATGTACCAGGAGAAAGGAATACTGTGGCTGATTGTTTGTCTCGTCTTCCCATTCAAAAACAAGGTGAGGACTTTGCTCAGGAGCTGACAGTCTTACAGGTTACCATTTCTGCCGTTTTGAGGTCAGACTGAGAGAAACACATGTTGGAGGATGTCATTTTAAAGTCAGTCAAGGATAAGATTGTAGAGGGTTGGCTGGATAAATGTAGTGAATTGTCTAAAGAACTGCAACCTTTTTAAAATGTGAGGGAGGAATTATCTATTGATGGGAATAATTTTCTCAAGTCAGAAAAATGTGTTCCTCCTGGGAAATTGAGGGAACACATATGCATACTTGCACATGAAGGCCACCTAGGTAGGGACCTCGCAAAAAGAAAATTTAGGTCAGGTAACTGGACACCATGATGGAAAAATTAGTTACAAATTGTAGCGCATGTAGTTAGAGTGACAAGACCAAATGTACTAGAAAAGTCCTGTTACAACCTGTAGAAGTTCTGATTAAACCCTGAGATAAATTAGGGTTGGACATAATTGGTCCCTTACAGGTAACTGGATTACGAGAAAAATATATAATTGGTCCAGTTGATTATTTCTCGAAATGGATTACTGTCAAGTTTGTTAAACATATTGATACAAAGAATCATATTTGCTTCCTGTCAGAGGTGTTCACAAGTGAAGCCATTCTGCACACTCTCATTAAAGACAATGGAGTACAACGTATTTCAGGAGAAATTAAAGACAGTCTTCATAGTTTGGCCATCAAAAATGTTAAAAAAACATAATTGGTTGCCTCACCATTCAGACCATTTTAATGAAATAAAAAAGGCCATTGTTTCAGCAACTTTTATTGGTCATATTGACAGCAAAAGAGATACTATATTTACCGCGGATGCAAGCAATAAGGGTCTTGGAGCTACCCTTTCCCAAAAGGTGGGGGGAGAGAAAATTATATATATATATTTTTTTATAACACTTTATTGAGGTCATTGAAGCAATCCACAGTAGTGGCAAACAAATGTATACCATGTACATAGGAAGAGCAGGTGTCACAGTCAACATAACCAGGTGCACATGTAAGTGTCCAGTAGGATCGCATATTAGAACATCGTTCATGTAGCAGTGTGAACTTTTTCTGATAATGCAACAGGTATGAGTAAATGCCAAAACAAAGGGCACAGAAATTAAAAGGAAGATAAAAGAAACAGAAATCATATTTGTTATCTTGCGAGAATAACACAGCAATTCAGCTAGTGTGACAAAGAGCATTACTATTGACAACAACCTCATTAGAGCTAAGTCAGATGATGTCCTGTACCACCCTTCAAGGATACGTGCAATGAACCAGAGCAAACACATGTGTTTGATGACAGAAGGTTCCGCGGGATGGACCCAGCACAGCACAACAGCTAGCAGCCACAGGGAAAAAAAAGGCCCCAGCGCCAGGAGAGGTGAGGAGACCCCAGCCCACAAGCACCAGGCCACAGCTCACCTGGGGAATAAGCGTGCCGCTACGAAGTCAACACCAAAGCGGGTTCAAAGAAGGAGGGCTCCATAATCTAACCCACCCCGGTCGGAGTGTTGGGATGTAGGGATTGAGAGGGCGCCTCCCTCGCCTTCCCGGCAAGATATCGGCGATATGGACCCCAGATGTCTACTGGACGGGAGGAGGTTGGGAGCATTTCCGAATATTCCACGCTGTTTACATTACAGTACGCCACACTTCCGAGCCATGAGATGACCGTGGGCGCGCGCCGCGAACACCAAAGCAGCGCCACCTCTCTTTTGGCCAGCAGGAAGCAAAGAGACGCCAGTTTGCGAGTTTTGCGAGGAAAATTGGTCACATAACCCAGCAGGGCAATCTCAGGCGTGACAGTCAATGATTGATCCAGTATTTCACCTAGAATTCTGTGTACCTCAACCCAATAGGCGTGCAATCTCGGGCAGGTCCAGGAAAGGTGCGCAAAGTCAGCCTGAGGGGCGTTGCATTTAGGGCAGGTGTGGGGTCTGCAGGGGTCAATTCTATGTGCAAGCGCCGGTGTGTGGTATAGCCTCCGAAGGAATTTAAAATGTATGAGTTTGTGCCTGCTATTCATGGAGATCTCCCGGGTCATGACACAGCACGCCTCCCATTGATCGTCCGAGATCTGTGTGCCTATATCAAGTTCCCACGCGGAGCGGACCGCTTCATCAGACGAGGGAAGTGAAAACAAGCACAACTTGTAGAGTTTGGACACCACGTGAGCCCCTGATGTGTTCTGTATGATGTGTGTAAGGGCCGGATTATCATCAGGCGGGAGAGGGAATGTCGTGAAAGTAGCTCTCAAAAGCGCCCGCACTCTAGTAAGTACAAATGTATCCATAAAGGAACGATCAGTGAAGTGGGGGTCTTCAGTTATAGTAAAGGCATGGCCATTGGGGAACAGGTCGCCAATCGTGTGCAGCTGGAATTTCGATAACGATCTGCGTATCACCATTTCGCCTGTTATAGGGAGCCAGTGGGAATTGGGCAGAGGGAGGGCAGAAGAGTACAGCATGTCAACGTGTAGCAAGCGCCTGAGCTTGTCCCAGGCCCAAGTCGTCGTGGTGAGTGGGAGTATGTCATGCAGGTCTCTGGGGAGGCCCTTGGGAAGAACCGTTGCGAGGTTCACTGGGAGCGCCGCGTCAGCCTCAGGCCTCAAATGTGGAATTCTGGCATCTCAGGATGATACCAAGGGTGTGCGTATGAGCACTGGGCGACCAGGTAGTAAAGGTAGAAATCCGGGACCCCAAAGCCACCCCTCTCGTACGGTAGAGTCAGTGTGCGCCAAGCTAGTCTTGGGCGTTTTCCCCCCCACACCAATCTCAGCAGGGCAGTGCGCAATTGTGTAAAAGAAACCTTGGTAAGAGGAATCGGAATATTATTGAAAAGATACAAAAACCGGGGGAGGACCACCATCTTAACAATGGCGATGCGCCCAGCCATTGACAAAGGGAGACGGAGCCACCTGTCAGTATTATCCTCCAGAAAGTCGAGGGCCTGCCCGTAGTTCAAGCGGATAATAGACACGGTGTCAAGATGTATATGTATTCCCAGGTATTTGACAGCTTCTTCAAACCACTCCAGAGGGAGGGAGCAGGGCCATCGCACCGTGGCGGGGGTGAGAGGAAACAATTGTGACTTGTGCCAATTGACTCTGAGGCCCGAGTACTCGCCAAAGCATGCAATCTCGGATAGCAGAGGTTGTAGATTGGCCTCTGGAGTACGGACATATAAAACCATGTTGTCCGCATAGAGCGAGACCAATAGAGGGCCAGTGCGGAATTGAAGCCCTCTGTGAAGATGTTGTTCCTGTAAGTGTCGCACCAGGGGGTCCATCGCCAAAATAAAGAGTAAGGGAGACAGAGGGCATCCCTGGCGGGTACCTCTGGAGAGAGTGAATTTGTCGGTGATGGTGCCGTTTAGGCGAATGCGGGCCGCGGGAGCAGTATACAGCAGCTCCACAGTCGCGACAAACATTGCGGGCATGCCCATCCTTCGCATCACGTCCAAAAAAAAGGGCCATTCTAGAGTGTCAAAAGCCTTTTCCGTGGCTAAAAAAAACGCGGCAGCTGGGGTGGCGGGGTCGATTCTGTGTAGAACCGAAAAAATTGTGCGAAGGTTCAGTGATGTTGACCTCTGAGGGACAACACGCCGGCGAGATAATGGTGTTAACCAGCAGCGCAAGCCGCATCGCTAATGCTTTGGCCAAAATCTTATAGTCCAGGTTCAGGAGCGAAAGTGGACGGTAGGAGCTGCAGACCGTGGGGTCGCGTCCCGGTTTGGGCAACAGAACTATAACCGCTTCGCGGAGCGTCGGAGGAAGAATACCAGACTCCAGGGCTTCGGCGTAGACTTCCATAAGTATGGGCACTAGCTCCTCGTTATATGCCTGGTAAAAATCGGCCGTGAAGCCATCCCCTTTAGGGAGTCAATCGCTTCCGCAATCAGCTCCGGAGTGATGGGATGGGCCAAACAATCTTGCATGTATTTCTCTAGGAACACCATAGCGATTTCGTTAATGTACGGCCTCGGGTCGCGACATTCAGCCGTGAGGGCAGATTTGTAAAGATGCCGATAGTAAGTCAAAAAGGTGTCGCAAATGTCGGGGGTAGCAAGATGATGTTTGCCCTGCGCATCCACTATTTCAGTAATATACGCCGCTTGTCGGGGAGGGCGTAGTAGCTGAGCCAGCAGTCTGCCCGGCCGATCCCCCTCACCGTACCGGCGCGCCGTATGGTATTTGCCCAAATATTTCAGGGGCATATTACCAAGCAATAGCGATAATTATCGCTATTGCTTGGTTAGAGACAAAATGTTACCGCTCAGCTGCGGCGATTTTTACCGCAGATAAACCTTGGTATTACCAAGGTTTATCGCAAATGCGATAAAAAACGGCCGCAATGCATGAATATCGCTGAAAAGTCCGCGATATTCATGCATTACCGAGCTAATGCTCTTAGCCATGTTATCCACCTCCCATTGGATAACATGGCTAAGAACTGCACAGGGCAGGTGTTAGCTTTTGGAGATATTCGCGCTTAGCGCGAATATCTCCAAAAGTTGGTAATAGGAGATAGCGATGTTAGCGACTGTTTCCAGTCGCTAACATCTTGGCACGCCCACTTTGCATGTCATTAGTGATAAATATCACTGACATGCAAAGCGGGGCCCAAGATGGTCGCTATCTTCTACTAGCTGTCGCTAACTGGTGTTAGCGACAGCTAGGTAATAGGGAGATAATTTTTATCTCCGCTTTCTTGGCTTTTAAAGCCAAATAAGCAGAGATAAACCCCCTTGATAATATGCCCCTCAGTTCTTTGTCTGCCGCATCCCTGAACTCTAGGAGCAATTCGAGGCGGCGCGCCTCGTGGCCAGGGGAAGGGTCAGCAAGGATGACAGTCTCAACGGCCAACAACTCCTTTTCTAGGCGGGACAGAGTAGCGCGGATGTCTCGCAGCGCCCCAACATGTTTGGTGATGCACACCCCCCTAATGGTAGCCTTGAACCCCTCCCATAGTGTGGTCCAGGTGGTCACAGATCCAGTATTAAGGTCGAAGTAATCCTCAATTGCAGAACAAACCCCCTCCGTGAAGACCGGGTCCGCCAATGCCCTCCCAGGAAATCTCCATTGTCGTTCGTAACCTCCCAGCCTAGGGACTGCGAGGGACAGGACCACGGGGGAATGGTCTGAGAGAGTGCGGGGGAGAGTGCGAAGATCAGTGACCCAGCCCACTAAGCCCGGAGAAAGCAGCCAGTAATCTATTCTGGTGCTCGTGTTGTGGTAGCTGGAATGGTGAGTGAAAGCAGGAGAGCCAGAGTGTAGCGCGGCCTCTATGTCCAGAAGTGAGAAATGCGAGCAAATGGACGCCACAGCTGCACGGGCGAGTGGTTTGCGATCTGGGGAGGGGGACGTGCTATCTCTACTGGTGGTCATCAGCAAGTTGAAATCGCCCCCCAGCGCTAGCATGTCTATGTCAGAGTGCAATAGTGTGAGATACAGGTCTTCGAAACAGGCCGGGGAGTCAATATTGGGATTGTAGACCACTACAAAAGCAATCCTATGGCCAAACAGCAGTCCAGAGATCAGCGCATATCTGCCCTCACCATCCATTTTACTATTAGTAAAGACAAAGGGGATCCGTTTATGTATTAGAATTGCCACTTCACGCGCATATCTACTGTAGCATGAAAACACTCTGTGGGAACCCCAACCCTTTGCAAAGGAGGCCGTGTCCGCCTGAACCATGTGAGTCTCCTGTAGAAAAAGAACATCAGTTTTATGTCTTTCAGCATAGTGCATAACCTGTTTCCATTTACGGGTGGAATTCAGCCCACGTACATTCCATGTCATCAATGTCAAACTAGAAGGACCAACCTGTAAACCTATCCGGGCCATAACGTCAGATCAAAGAGTGTAAGCAAGAAGTGGTCACTCAACAAGCCTACACCATGCGTCTCGCAATCAGACAACAACGAAGAAAAAGGGAAACATAAAAAATACACACATCCCCTCCCCCACCCACCACCCAGCCTCCCAGCACCAGGGAGAGAAAATTATTGCTTTTGCTTTAAGGAATCTCAAAGAAGCAGAAAGGAATTTTTCTACTATTGAAAAAGAAGTGCTGTCATGCTTTTGGGCCACTAATCATTTTAAATACTTCATCTGGGGACTACCTTTTGAGAAGCGTGGCTCAGTGGTTAGAGGCGGCAGACCCGGAAGCTGAGATTGGCTGTGGACCAGGGTTCGATTCCCCGCCTCGGCGGGTCTCGTGCTCAAAAATTCCACGGACTCGACAATTCTCACTCCAGTGCCTACTCGAATCACGGGGTCACACTCTGCGACTCTGGGCAATAGCTTGCTTAATCTCCACTACGGCCCCTCGCGGCGGGATGCCTGGCTTTCACCTTGTGGATACCCTGCCGGGGTATCTCACAGGGGAATACCAGGACGGGTTCCCTAAGCAAGCTCCTTGATGCCTTCGGGTGATACGTGCGCTATATAAGTCGCAATACCTACATACATACATACTTAGAAATGATCATAAGCCCCTTGTCTCTGTTTTTTCAAAGAAGGATATTGAATAAACCAACCCAAGGATTAGTAAATGGTTGATCTATTTACAAAGCTTCAGTAGTGTATGTACCAGGAGAAAAGAATACTGTGGCTGATTGTTTGTCTCGTCTTCCCATTCAAAAACAAGGTGAGGACTATGTGCAGGAGCTGACAGTCTTACAGGTTACCATATCTGCCGTTTTGAAGTCCGACTGAGAGAAACACATGTTGGAGGATGTCATTTTAAAGTCAGTCAAGGATAAGATTGTAGAGGGTTGGCTGGATAAATGTAGTGAATTGTCTAAGGAACTGCAACCTTTTTGGAATGTGAGGGAGGAATTATCTGTTGATGGTAATAATATTCTCAAGTCAGAAAAATGTGTTCCTCCTGAGAAATTGAGGGAACACATATGCATACATGCACATGAAGGCCACCTAGGTAGGGACCTCACAAAAAGCAAGTTTAGGTCAGGTTACTGGTTCCCATATATGGACACCATGACAGAAAAATTAGTTACAAATTGTAGCGCATGTAGTCAGAGTGACAAGACCAAATGTACTAGAAAAGTCTTGTTACAATCTGTAGAAGTTCCGATTAAACCCTGGGATAAATTAGGGTTGGACATAATTGGTCCCTTACAGGTAACTGGATTACGAGAAAAATATATAATTGGTCCCTTACAGGTAACTGGATTACGAGAAAAATATATAATTGTTCTAGTTGATTATTTCTCTAAGTGGATTACTGTCAAGTTTGTTAAACATATTGATACTAAGACTCTTATTTGCTTCCTGTCAGAGGTATTCACAAGTGAAGGCATTCTGCATACTCTCATCACAGACAATGGAGTACAACTTATTTCAGGAGAAATTAAAGACAGTCTTCATAGTTTGACCATCAAACATGTTACTAGCCCTTTGTCTTGTCCTCGTGCCAGTGGGTTGGTTGACCGTTGTAACAGGATGATTAAGGAAGCTTTAAAGTTAGCCATGATTTCTAATAAACCCATTATTCAATCTCTCAAGAAAATGCTATGGTCATATCATATCACTCCCAACACTGTTACAGGTTGTTCTCCATTTTGTTGGTTGAGAGGTCGTAAGCCTGGTTCCAAACTTACTCCTAATTGGCTTTTTGAAAATAAATCTTTCCAGTTGGAAAAGTATGAGATTAAAGAGAACATTTTCAAACATCAACAGAGATATAAAGAGAAATATGATGCCAGATGGGGTGTTAGAGAACAAAAATGGAGAGTTGGGCAATGGGTCCGTGTAAGTAAACCAGGTACGAGCTATAACTAGTATAACAAATACTATGATCCTGAGAAAATGAGAGATTAAGAAAAATGTCGTAATATTGGAAAAGGGACAGTTATGGAGCATGGATAGATTTGTTCCACTCAATACTCTAAAAGAGAATGTCGCAAGAGCCGAAGAGAGACAAAGCCAAGCTGAACCCTTGGATTGAAAGGTTTATTTTTCATGTACCTTCTTTATATAGCTCTTATTGCTTCCCTTCTGTTCTATTTTTTTCTTCTTTTGCTTCCCATGTTTCCCTATTTTTGCAGGATAGAGAGATGTGTTGTAATTCATCTTTGTATATAATGTATCCTTTTTTTCCCACTCACAAGATTTTACTTGCACTTGGTATCTTCCCATCTGCCCCTTACTGTTTATCATAATACTGTGTTCATTAGAACTTCCGGAATCCCTGGGAGTGCAGGTTAGAATGTTGGTGAGAGACAGCTGAGGCGCTGGGAAAACAGTGTATGCCTTCCTGTTGGAGACACCTTTTCTTGTACAATAAAATCTTCTTACCTTCGTTGATTTCTGGATTTCTTGGGACAGCATCTCTTCATTTCCTTAATGATCTCAGATGTTTGAGATGTTCAAGGGACAGCGAGGATCTCCATAATATTCCACTAGTCTCAGACGTCTTCTTTCATCATTCAGACTACCATTGAACCAGTGTTTGGAGACTCTGGAAGACAGTCTTTTTAACTGCAACGAAACAGTTGTGTCTATTACAGTGCTTGGCCCAAAGAAATCACGTTTCTACAGAGCAAGGAAAGCTGTCCATGGACCACACACCGCCATGAAGCATTACATCTAATATTGTAAGGGATAGGCTAACATAGAGGGAAGTTGAATGAAGAGAAATAAATAAGCAATAAAAGGTTACAGGATTGTAAAAAAATAAAAACCTTGCTATAAGCCACACAGACCTAAGATGTATACATTTTTGTTCAAACAACCTCCGCTCGCATTGCCAAGGCCCCCAAGCCTTCCTGCATTTACCCATGATCTGATTACATCTGTGGAGGCGGTATGGTGTATCTGAATACATATTCTTAGCTGATTGCATCTTGCATGTAGCATGCTGTAGCTGATTACATCTTTGCATGTGGCATGCTGTAGCTGATTGCATCTTTGCATGTAGCATGCTTTGGCAGATTACATATAAGCATGTGGCATGCTGTAGCGGATTGCATCTTTGCATGTAGCATGCTGTAGCTGATTACATCTTTGCATGTGGCATGCTGTAGCTGATTGCATCTTTGCATGTAGCATGCTGTAGCTGATTACATATATGCATGTGGCATGATGTAGCTGATTACATCTTTGCATGTAGCATGCGGTAGCTAATGACATTATATGCATGTGGCATGCTGTAGCTGATTACATCTTTGCATGTAGCATGCGGTAGCTAATTACATTATATGCATGTGGCATGCTGTAGCTGATTACATCTTTGCATGTAGCATGCTGTGGCAGATTACATATAAGCATGTGGCATGCTGTAGCGGATTACATCTCCGCATGTGGCATGTTGTAGCTGATTACAACTTTGGGGGTGGAATTTTGTAACTGATTACACATTTGCATGTAGCATGCTGTAGCAGATTACATATATTAATGTGGCATGCTGTATGATCACATCTTCGCATGTGGCAAGTTGTGGCTGATTGCATCTTTGCATGTGGCATGCTGTAACTGATTACAATTTTGGCGCGGCATGCTGTTTCTGATTACATCTTTGCTTGTGGCATGCTGTAGTTGATTACATCCTTGCGTGTGGTACAGTGCAGCTCTGTAACCACAGACCACTTCCAGGTTGATAGCTGCACTGAGGTCAGTTTGCTGACAGTGCACTATTCTTTAATCACAACATGAACTTGCATTCTGAACTTTACAGAACTTTCAACTAAGCGTAGGGCGAGGTATAGCGCTAGACAACTTTTCTAAAGTAAAACGCGCAGAATGTTTCCCCCAATACTCAAAATCTAAAACATTACATGAAATCTAACACGTAAAAAAAAAAAAACGTAAATACATATTTTAGATTCCATTCAGTAAACGTCTTTCCAGGTCACATTGTTTGTCAATGGAGCTTGCAGTATCCCCCCTCTGGGGTGCAGACACGCACACAAAGTAGACTGCACTGGGGGCCAGGCATTCCTCCCCTGCAGAAACGGGCCTCTGCCCAGGCATGCAGGTGAGAAGCCGCATCTGATCTCAGCCAAACACAAACCTGTTGAACACTCCCTATAAACTGCACCATTACCCTTGTGCAAGTAGCTGTGCTTTATATGTGACTTGACGTGGTGGGATGTGATGTTAGTTGTGGTGATGCCAGTTGCCATGTCTTGTCACGTGTCACTTCATGTGTGAGTACATGAGCAGTGCATTGAGTGAATGTTGTTGCATCCCATTACTGCTGAATTTCAATCATTTTTAGACATTGCATCTCACCATAACCTCTCTTCAACATAGGATTTGTATGGGAATTCAATTTGTTTTTTAAATATAGTCTTATTGCAGTATTAAAAAAAACCTGAGGCTCAGGCCTATAACTCGGGTTGAATATATGATGATACAACGAATTCCGTTGCAACGCATGCCTTTACCACGCATGCGTTACAACGGAATTCGTTTAACACGCATTAACATTTCCTCGACTATTAGCGTGGTGACGTCATACGTCGTTAAGAGAAAACGGAATTTTTTCCCGATTTCTCTTAAACGACTATGATGCCGACGTGATTTATGGTGAGTTGTTTTATTTGGGGGGGAGACCCCCCCCAGCCCCCCCTTTATTTTTTTTACCTTTACCACATATGCCTTTACTACAAACATCGTAGTAAAGGCATGCGTGGTAAAGGCATTAGTGGTAACCACGCATGCGTTGTACTGCATGCGTGGTTGAAGATTACGTGGAAACGGCTTCGCTGTAAAGGCCGTTTCCCCTCGGGTTCAGTGTCTTTAACAACTCATATAGCCAGAGGCAAAGGGGTCATAAGGCTATAAGATTATTGCAACAACTGATGGTAGAATGTTCTAAATTAAAAAGAACGAAACATAAAGACAAACATTGAAATGTTGGAGCTCCGGGCTTTTACCAGATATTATAAACCCAAGATACTCCATTGTCTTCATTGGAGCTCTCAACATTCCAATGTTCTAATAACACTTTGGGGCCGATTAGGATGGCGGACGGATTGCCCCCGCCGGGCTGGCGGTAGCCACCGCCGACCCGGCGGGGGCAATCCATCCGCCATCCTCCCTCAAATGACCCCCCGCCACTATAGGATGGTTGGTGGGTCTGCAGCGGACAGGAAGACCGTCCGCAAATTTTCCGCCACGGTCGCCTTGCGACCGTGGCGGAAAAGGTCTAATATGGTGCCGGTGTCTATCAGACACCGCCAGCCATATTAGGATGGCCGCCACGGAAAGGCATACGGTCTTTGCTTTGGGGGCCCTTCGAAGGGTGAAGTGGGTGTGGGGGTGCACATGGGGGGTACCTATGGTACCCCCCTGCATTTCAAAGTACAACATGGCAGGCACCGCGCGGTGCCTATCATGTTGTGCTTTGAAATGCACAACATGCATTTTTAGCATTGCGGCGGAGCATCCTAATTCGACGCACGGGACCTCCGCCATTATGGCGGACTGTCCCTTGCCACGACAGGATGGCCCCTTTATTTGGATTCTCTGAGTAACTAATCATAACGTCCTTTTAACAAAGGTGTGTGTATGTTTTTAATGTTGTACATTGCCTCGTGCCACAGCAAGGCCCTTCTGTGAGCTGAGGGCTCTCTGTGTAGCCCCTATTGCACCAGAATGTATTAAGCATGGCGTCAGTCGAACGCCATGAGCAGCAGGACTTCAGTGCCTAGCCCTTGGGGTAATCTGTTGAGGGCCTCATTTATGAAAAGTGATGCACCGCTGCATGAAAACAGTGATGCGTCACTTTTCATTGCGCCCTCTTTGCGACATGCTGGAGGCGTCATATTTACAGTATGACGCATCATGTCGCAAGGAGTTGCAGATACGTCAGTATTTCTGATGTATCTGTAGGCGCAAAACTGACGCATTGCTGGAGTGTGTCACGAAAGTGACGCAACTCATCAATGGGTCATTTCACATGGACTAGTCCTATTTCAAATGTGCCTGCATCAGTCTTATGCCTGCTGTGAGGCAGGCATAAGATATTGACCATTTGCCTCGTAGAAGTGACACAGTGAAATCTTATAGATATGACGCATCTAGGTAGATGCGTCACTTTTTAAACTTCTGTGCCACATTATACCTGCGCCAGGTATAATGTATGCAGGGGTGGGCGTTTTGATGCAAGTGAGCCTCGTAGAAGTGACACAGTCAAATCTTATAGATTTCACTGTGTCACTTCTACGAGGCTCACTTGCATCAAAACGCCACCCCTGCATACATTATGCCTGGCGCAGGTATAATGTGGCACAGAAGTTTAAAAAGTGACGCATCTACCTAGATGCGTCACTTTGTAAGTATGACGCAACATGGCACATTTTTACCCTGCTGGTGCGTCACCAAAAGTGACTCACTGGCGGCGCAAAGGTGACACAAGGGCTCATAAATAAGCCCCTGGGGACAGATTTACAAGAAAGTGATACATCTGTAGAGATGCGTCACTTTTCCGGCACCACCATGCAACACCCTTGCGTCACCATGGAAGCGCCATATTTACAATACGGCGCACCATGGCGCAAGGATTTACAGATACGTCAGAAATTCTGACGCATCTGTTGTCCGAAAAGTCATGCATTGCTGGAGTGGACACGACGCAACTCCAGCAATGCGTGTTGCGGCTTATTCCCAATACACAGCATCACTCCTTCAATCAATCAATCAAAGACATTTGTAGAGCGCGCTACTCACCCGTAGGGATCTCAAGGCGCTGGAGGGAGGGAGGGGGAGTGCCGCTACTGCTCGAAGAGCCAGGTCTTGAGGCGTGAATGTGAGGTGGTCCTGGATCAGTCATAGATGGGTGGGGAGGGCCGCCAAGTAGGAGAAAGATCTTCCTCCGGCGGTGGTTCTGCAGATCTGTGGGACGGTGGCGAGGGCGAGGCTGGCGGAGCGTAGTTTGCGTGTTGGAGTGTAGAACATGAGGCGGTAGTTGAGGTATTCGGGACCTATGTCGTGGAGCGCTTTTGTGCGTGGGTGAGGAGCCTGAACGTGATCCTTTTGTTCATGGGGAGCCAGTGCAAGTCTCTCAGGTGGGATGATATGTGACTGTGGCAGGGGATGTCGAGGATGAGTGGTGCGGATGCGTTCTGTATGCGTTGGAGACTTTTCTGAAGTTTGACTGTGGTTCCTGCATATAGGGCGTTTCCGTAGTCTAGTCGGCTGGTGACGAGGGCCTGGGTGACCATCTTTCTGGTTCTGGTAGGGATCCAGCTGAAGATCTTGCGGAGCATGTGCAGGGTGTTGAAGCATGAGGACGTGATGGCGTTGACTTGCTTGGTCATTGTGAGGGAGGAGTACAGGATGAATGCCAGGTTGCGTGCATGGTCAGTGGGTGTCGGTGCGGTGCCTAGTGCTGTGGGCCACCAGGAGTCAATCCTAGCAGATGGGGATGGTCCGAGGATGAGGACCTCCGTCTTGTCTGAGTTCAGTTTCAGACGGCTGAGTTTCATCCATTCAGTGACGTTTTTCATTCCTTCCTGGAGGTTGAGTTTGGCGGTGACTGGGTCTTTGGTGAGGGAGAGTATCAGCTGGGTGTCATCGGCGTATGAGATGATGTTGAGGTTGTGTTTGCGTGCGATGGTGGCGAGGGGGCTCATGTAGATATGGAAGAGTGTTGGGCTGAGCGATGAGCTTTGGGGTACGCCGCAGATGATCTCGGTGGCAGCGGAGTGGAAGGGAGGGAGGCGGACTCTCTGGGTTCTGTCATAGAGGAACGAGGTGATCCAGTCCAGGGCTTTGCCTTGGATCCCGGCGTGTGGAGGCGGGATATTAGGGTACGATGGCCCACTGTGTCAAAGGCGGCTGAGAGGTCTAGGAGGATGAGGGTGGTTGTTTCTCCTTTGTCAAGTAGGGTCCTGATGTCGTTGGTTGCTGCGATGAGGGCGGTCTCGGTGCTGTGGTTGGCTCGAAATCCGGACTGGGATCGGTCAAGGGATCCATTTGCCTCAAGGAGTGTGGTCAGCTGTTTATTGATGATCTTCTCGATAACTTTAGCAGGGAAGGGAAGAAGAGAGATGGGGCAGAAGTCTTTGAGGTCTTTAGGGTTCGCTGTGGGTTTCTTCAGTAGGGCTTTGATCTCTGTGTGCTTCCAGCTCTCTGGGAAGGTGGCGGGCGCAAGGGAGTTGTTTATGACGTTTCGTAGGTGGGGGGCGATGATAGGGTTCGGCTTTGTTGAAGATGTGGTGAGGGCAAGGGTCGGAGGGAGATCCGGAGTGGATGGTGTTCATAGCTTGGGCGGTGTCTTCGGTGCTGATGGGAGTCCAAGCGCTGAGCGTGGTTGTCGGGGGCATTGGTTCGGTGGCTGGGTGTGGGGTTTGGTGCCAAAGCTGTTGTGTATATCGGCGATCTTGCGGTGAAAGAACGTGGCGAGGGAGTTGCAGAGGTCTTGCGATGGTGTGATGTCATTGCTGCTGGCTCTGGGGTTGGAGAGCTCTTTTACGATGCTGAAGAGTTCCTTGCTGTTGTGTGTGCGCAGTTGACGATCCACTGTGTGAGGTTGCGGGCTGCGTCGTTGGTGTCAGTAGTGTTGATTGGAGGGTTCTGGCTCAGAGATGTGGTCAGCTGGTCTGCGGTGACTTTGCTCCAGCATCTACGGGGGATCTGTTGCGGGCGGTGGTGCGATGTGGTCTTCTTAAAGGTGAAGTGGATGCAGCTGTGGTCAGTCCAGTGTAGTCCGGTGGAGTGGCTGAAGGCAACGTGGCTGCTGGCAGGGAAGATGGGGTCGAGCGTGTGGCAGGCATAGTGGGTGTGTTCGCCAGTTGCTTGAGTCCGAGGTTGTCGAGGTTGTCGAGCAGGGTGGTGGTGGTGTTGTCATTGTTGATCTCTATGTGGAAGTTCAGGTCCCATAGGAGGATGTAGTCTGATGAGGCGAGGGCATGTGGGCTGATGAAGTCGGCAATGGCTTCACTGAATTGTGTGTGTGGGCCCGGGGGTCTGTAGATGAGGGTTCCTCTGAGGGTGGTCTTGAGGTTGGTGTGGATCTGGAAGTGTAGGTGTTCGGCGTTGGTGAGGGCATCTTCGGAGTTGGTTGAGACGCCGATGGTGTTCCTGTAGATGATGGCGATTCCTCCTCCGGTTTGGTTGGTGCGGTCCTTTCTGGTGATCTTGTAGCCATCCGGGATGGCTATGGCGATGTCGGGGGCTGAGGAGGTGTTCATCCAGGTTTCTGTGAGGAAGGCGACGTCTGGTGCTGTAGTGTCGATGAGGTCCCAGAGTTCGACGGTGTGCTTGTGGACGGAGCGGGTGTTGAGCAGAATGCACTTGAGGCAGTTGTTGTTGTTGTTGCCTGGTCCGGGTGGTGGGGTGCAGGTTCGGACGCAGGTGAATTTGCACGTTTGGCAGGAGGAGGGTCCGTGGGTGCAGTTCGGAGTGCCTTGGTAGCAGGCAAATGGTCGGCTGGTGTTGAGTGCATGGAGGGTGGTGGGGTCGTACTTCCGTCGGGTTTCTTGGTTTCGGCAGGGGCCAGGGCTTCTGGCGGTGGGCGCGGTCCAGGCGCGGACGGGCGCAGATGGGCTTGCCTTTGGCGCGACAGCAGCGCACCCGCTGCGTGCGGTCTCCATATTAGGGGCCGAGGGAGGGAGGAGCAGCTGGGAGGTGGGAGCAGGGCGACGAATGGGGCAGGACCGCAGGGGAGGCAGAGGCGGGAAGCGCGAGGGAGAGGAGCGGGAGGGGGGTGGTACAGAAGAGAAGGGAGAGAGGGGGAGGGGGTGGGGCACAGAGGGCACGAGTCGTGGCAAGCAAGGGCAGCAAAAGTAAAAACAGTAAAAGAAATGGCAACAGTAGCAGAAGAGACAACAACAGTAACAGCAGGAGACAAAGTAATTATTTACAAGAAACCGAGGATGGCAGCGCAGGATGGGCACAGGCAGCGATCCTGGTCATATCAGAGGTGGCAGCGGGACAGCGGCACAGGAGGACCGTGTGGCAGCTGAGGGGGGCGACCTACCTGGTGGCAGGGTCAAGGGTCACTCCCTTCACCTCCTTGCGGCCTCCATAGGAGGGGCTGAGGGAGGGAGGAGCAGCTGGGAGGCGGGCGGGGAATGGTGCACCAGGGGAGCAGGCCGCAGGGGAGGCAGCGGCGGGAACCGCGAGGGAGGGCAGTGGGAGGGGGGTGGTACAGAAGAGAAGGGAGAGAGGGGGAGGGGGCACAGAGGGCACGAGGGGTGGCAAGCAAGGGCAGCAAAAGTAAAAACAGTAAAAGAAATGGCAACAGTAGCAGAAGAGACAACAACAGTAACAGCAGGAGACAAAGTAATTATGCACAAGAAACCAAGGATGGCAGCGCAGGACGGGCACAGGCAGCGATCCTGGTCAGAGCGGAGGCGGCAGCGGGACAGCGGCACAGGAGGACCGTGTGGCGGCTGAGGGGGGCGACCTACCTGGTGGCAGGGTCAAGGGTCGCTCCCTTCACCTCCTTGCGGCCTCCATATGAGGGGCTGAGGGAGGGAGGAGCAGCTGGGAGGCAGGGCGGGGAATGGTGCACCAGGGGAGCGGGGCCGCAGGGGAGGCAGCGGCGGGAACCGCGAGGGAGGGCAGTGGGAGGGGTGTGGTACAGAAGAGAAGGGAGAGAGGGGGAGGGGGCACAGAGGGCACGAGGGGTGGCAAGCAAGGGCAGCAAAAGTAAAAACAGTAAAAGAAATGGCAACAGTAGCAGAAGAGACAACAACAGTAACAGCAGGAGACAAAGTAATTATGCACAAGAAACCGAGGATGGCAGCGCAGGACGGGCACAGGCAGCGATCCTGGTCAGAGCGGAGGCGGCAGCGGGACAGCGGCACAGGAGGACCGTGTGGCGGCTGAGGGGGGTGACCTACCTGGTGGCAGAGTCAAGGGTCCTTTTGCCTGCTTGAAGCAGGCGTAAGGTTTTGATGCAGTGGTGTCCTAAAAGTCACGCAGTGAAATCTTGTAGATTTCACTGCGTCACTTTTACGAGGCTTTCCTACGTGGGAACGCCTACCCTGCATACATTAAACCTGATGCAGGTATAACGTCATGCAGGGTTTTACAACGTGATGCATCTCGCTAGATGCGTCACGTTGTAAATGGGCTGCAACTTTTATGCTGCCGCTGCGTTACAAAGGTGACACAACGATGGCGCAAAAGTGACACAAGGGGCTTGTAAATCTGCCCCTGGGTCTCCAACAGGCAGTCATATTGTGCTGATCCCACGGCTGGTACTGTAATGGGAAAAAGCATGAAGGTTTGGTGGATTTTAGAGTATCTGGTGACCAATTTCAGAGGTGTTTAATACTTAACAGAGACAGCTTCAAACTATGGCACAGAGAGACTGTCGAGCACTAAAGAAAAGTTTTGGGCAAACAAATATATTGACATCTCCAAACTCTGACACAGAGAGACTATGCAAAGAGAGTTCCAAAGTGGAAGAGACAGAACTGGTCAAATATCTGATGGTCCCATTGAATAAGGATACATGGACTGCAGCCTTCACCATATTTGCTGGTATTATCTGTGAGAAAGTTTGCTGAACATTGCATTGCACTATGGAAATACATGGACAGAGTAAGGTCAGCAACAGTGTTTAATTTGTAAAAATCTAAGTTCCAGGGTGCTAGTCAGGAGACAGCTTCCTCCAGCCCATGTCTACTGTTAGCGCCCCCTAAAACAGAAGCAACTACTATGCATGAAAGTTGTGGGAGGGTGCGGCATATTGGCCAGAGCTGCCGACTTCAGGACTGGGAAACCATGTTTGAGTCTCGATGTCAGTCAACATCCTGTGATTCTGGGCAAATCACTTACAGCCTTATTCATCAACGGCCCGTTTTGCGAGCCCCTAATAGCGATTCATAGCGAATCGCTATTAAGGACTCGCAAAACGGTATTCATGTAGGAATTGCTAAACAAATAGCGATTCCTACACATTCCTTATTTGCGAGTAGCAAATTGCTAATCTCAAATAAGGAAAAACTCCCCATTCATTCCTATGGGCCAAAAGGCCAAAAGGAATGAATGGGGAATATTCCTTATTTGCGATTAGCAATTAGCTAATCGCAAATAAGATAGCGATTTAAAGGGTGCCAGGGGTGTCCAAAGGACACCCTGTAGTACCCCTTAAATGCAAATTGAAACAGGTGTTGCGCACACACATGTCCAAAGGACATGTGTGTGTGCAACATGCAACTTAGAAAAATGCTTTTAAAAGCATTTTTCTAAGTTTTTGCTATTTACCGAGAGGTCTGACCTCTCGGTAAATAGCAGCCCAAAATTGCATTTTCGCAATTTAAAAATGGTTGATGAATTGCATTTAAGGAATCTCAAATAGAGATTCCTTAAATGTAATTCCTCGCAATTTAGCGAATTAGCAATTACCGATTTTTGCATTTGGGATGATGAATCCCAAATGCAAAAATTGCGCTCGCAAAGGGCCAGATTCTCAGATTCTGGCCCTTTGCGAGAGCAATTCGGCTTGATGAATCAGGCTTTAACAGCCTTATTCATCAACGGGCCGTTTTGCGAGCCCCTAATAGCGATTCATAGCGAATCGCTATTAAGGACTCGCAAAACGGTATTCATGTAGGAATTGCTAAACAAATAGCGATTCCTACACATTCCTTATTTGCGAGTAGCAAATTGCTAATCGCAAATAAGGAAAAACTCCCCATTCATTCCTATGGGCCAAAAGGCCCATAGGAATGAATGGGGAATATTCCTTATTTGCGATTAGCAATTAGCTAATCGCAAATAAGATAGCGATTTAAAGGGTGCCAGGGGTGTCCAAAGGACACCCTGTAGTACCCCTTAAATGCAAATTGAAACAGGTGTTGCGCACACACATGTCCAAAGGACATGTGTGTGTGCAACATGCAACTTAGAAAAATGCTTTTAAAAGCATTTTTCTAAGTTTTTGCTATTTACCGAGAGGTCTGACCTCTCGGTAAATAGCAGCCCAAAATTGCATTTTCGCAATTTAAAAATGGTTGATGAATTGCATTTAAGGAATCTCAAATAGAGATTCCTTAAATGTAATTCCTCGCAATTTAGCGAATTAGCAATTACCGATTTTTGCATTTGGGATGATGAATCCCAAATGCAAAAATTGCGCTCGCAAAGGGCCAGATTCTCAGATTCTGGCCCTTTGCGAGCGCAATTCGGCTTGATGAATCAGGCTTTAAGTGTCTTCTGAGAATACCAAAATGAGTAACAGCCTGATTCATCAACGGGCCGTTTTGGGAGCCCCTAATAGCGATTCATAGCGAATCGCTATTTAGGACTCGCAAAACGGTATTCATGTAGGAATTGCTAAATAAATATCGATTCCTACACATTCCTTATTTGCGAGTAACAATTTGCTACTCGCAAATAAGGAATAACTCCCCATTCATTCCTATGGGCCAAAAGGCCCATAGGAATGAATGGGGAGTATCCCTTATTTGCGAGTAGCAATTTGCTACTCGCAAATAAGATAGCGATTTTAAGGGTGCCAGGGGTGTCCAAAGGACACCCTGTAGCACCCCTTAAATGCACATTTGAACAGGTGTTGCGCACACACATGTCCAAAGGACATGTGTGTGTGTAACATGCAAAAGAAAAAAATGCACTAAAGTGCTTTTTACACTATTTTCGCAATTTACCACCAAGTCAGACTTGGTGGTAAATTGAGACCAAATATTGCGATTTCGCTATTTCTAATTGGTTGATGAATTGCATTTAAGGAATCTCTATTAGAGATTCCTTAAATCCAATTCCTCGCAAATATGCGATTTCGGTAATAGTGATTTTTGCATTTGGGCTGATGAATCCCAAATGCAAAAATCGCACTCGCAAAGGGCCAGATTCTCAGAATCTGGCCCTTTGCGAGCGCAAATCAGCTTGATGAATCAGGCTGTTAGTCTCCCTGTAAAGAATGTGTCCTAACTGGTGCTCATGAAAAGCGCCAGTGTTGATGATTAACTGCCGGTGCTGAGCACTGGAAACCACTGGCACAAATTAAGCACTGTTCAGTTAGAATCAGTTTCATGTTGGAATTTTAGCAAAGGGGCCTGTCTCCAATTCCCCTGAGGATCCTGGCAGGACTGCTCAAAGTGCAGAGGAAAGCACCCCGTATGCAGTGTGCAGGGGGACAAGGCCAGCAGGGTTTTGGCAGAGGTAGGGGGAGAACATAGGTGTGGTGGGGAAAGGCAACTAAACTGGTTAAGCATGGAGGCATGAGTCCATTCATGCTACCGTACCAGATAGGGAAGCAACAGTGTTTCTGAGGGAAGGCTTTAAGCAGAGTTTTTGAGCAGGGTTTAGGGATTCCTTACAAAGGACCTAGGAGGGAGGAGTTTGGATAATTTGAGATCTTCCAAGAAAAACACACACATGGTTACAGACAAATTGCAAAAGGAGGTGGAAAGAGGCATGGTGGTTTGCCCTTTTCCGCAGCCTCCAATTGCAGACTTGATCATTTTGCCACTTGGCGTAGTGCCGCAGAAAGTGGCAGGGTGGGTGAGTTCCATCTCATACACCACCTTTCCCGAACCGCCAGCTCCGCTCCGCCGAACTCACTCTCGCCACGGTCCCCCGCATCCGGAGATGGACCACCGGTGGCAGATTATTCTCCTACCTCGCCGCCAAGTCCTGGAACACCCTCCCCATCCTCCTACAGCAGACCGAAGACCTACTTACCTTCAGGAGGCTACTCAAGACCTGGCTGTTTGAACAGTAGCAGCAGCCCCCCCCCCCCAGCACGTCAAGACCCTTACGGGTGAGTAGCGCGCTTTACAAATGTCTTGATTGATTGATTGATTGATTGGCCAAAGGAACATCCATAAATAGTTTCAATGAGCAGAGTGCTCAGTTCATTATGCCAGCATCAACCAGGAGATCAAGCTAGTACGATAGTGTGTTTCAGGCGCTGCGATGGGTACGGTCGATATAAAGTCGGCATTTCTGCCCCTACCAGTTCATCCTTTTGACTTTCAGTTACTAGGTAGACACTTTCGAAAACAATACAATGATACAAGGCAATGCCAATGAGGTATTCAGTAACCTGTGCATTATTTGAAACATTTAGCACTTTTGTGGAGTGGGTAGTAAAGCAAATGATGGAGAGTGAGCAGATGATACACTACTTAGATTAGTTGTTGATGGTGTGTGGAGCGGTTGCACGGGTGAGTGTTGGAGATTGAGGGAAACACTGGACTAGGCAACTAGCCAGTTTGACAGACCATTGGCTCGTGCACCCATTTCATTATTTTGCGCCTTGAATTGGACTCAGTTGTGAAGTTGTCACGACTGTCTAACAACAATATTAGTGCATTGATTGGGTTGTTGCCAGAGATGATTGGGAAAGACAAGGGCGCGCTATAGAAAACACAACAGGTGTAAAGACACCTTCATTTTGCACTTAGTGATAGCCTCCAGCAGGGCATTATACAAACAACTGGCCTTTGCCATGAGCGGTGCCACAAAACCACCACCCCACAGAGTGAGCGTAGCAGGATAGGTAAAGTGAGATCTGCAGATGTGGTTAACATTCTTGGAAGAATGCAACGTAGTGACATTGCAGCTCCATACTTACTCGGTAACGTGGATAGTGGAAATTTACTCCAGAGCTTCAGGTGAAGGAGGTGCTGGTGTGTATTGGAAGGAACTGTAGTCTGCAGAAGGGAGGCCTTTGGCTTGAAAGCACAAGCGGCATAGGACAGCCTTATTGGACTTTTTCACAGTGCTGGTGGCAGCGGTGCGGTGATAAGCGTGGCTCAAATCCACCTGAGCGACTTACCTCACTCATCTATCATTCTCATATGATAAGCTGGCCAGGCAGTGGAGAAGAATTAGAAATATATTTATTAGGACATAATATTCAACTGCAGATGGGCCCCGTCATGTCTACACCCCAGGAAGTGCACCGAGAGGACTGACTCATCCTATCATGACAATACATTATAACATAACATGGCAGGGTAAAGACACGCCCAGCCTGGAAAATTACAGAAGTAGCGAAATGGTGAACAATGAACTCATACATGAGGCATCTGCACCTGCGAAGGCAACGCTGTTATCTCCCCTCAAGGTCACAGAGCCGAGGCTCTGCTTCTCAAGGGCATGGAAACATTTCTGCAAAACTAACTCAAGGAAAGAAATGCTGAAACAGGGATTTTCTGCTCATAAGGGAGGGGGGAAAACTGTACCATGAGACATTGGAGCTGCAGAGCAAATGTCAGCATCAGAAGTCTGTCTGCCATAGACAAGTCTCTCTCTCTTATGAGAGAAGTTGAAGCTTGCATATTACAAAAATAGCTCAGGGGTTTGCAGCACATGAATAATAAGCTGTAACTGCATATTGGTTAGACACACTAGGCTAACATATTCATAACATCATTAGAACATTCTGCAACAGGGAAATTACTATCTATCAGACCCTCCTTTTAGCCTATTGTGGCTAACACAAGTGCAGTTACAGCTTAAAGGTAAGGACTATACAAATCTAAAGGCATCACCCATCAATCAAAGGGAAACAAAAAACCCAAGAATAACCAATAGTATATCATCATAAAAGATATCTGGTATCAGGAAATTAAATACTAGGATGAGCATGATCACAGAAGTAGTGCAGCATACTATAGGGCAGGAAATGCAGAGGCAACAAGTAAAAGAACAACCCCTGCAATACCTACTAAGACAATAATTATTCTCTGGGTGTGAGGCACCCTCCTTTTTGACTAATCTAAACATATGTTCTCGGGGTACCATTTCTCTATAACCCTATGTCATGCTCGGACTACTTAAAAATACATCACACTTTAAGTCATGAGCAGGAATTAATGCAAAATTTTCCACCCCTGTGTGTGTATGAAGGCAATGACCCACACACCCAATAATTTGCAGTACTATAAATAACATGTGTCTGGTGCAACATTTGAATACTACATCCTCCTAATGAACTTCCCAGTGCTCCTCTTCGTGAGGAGCTAGGGTACCAATGACATTCTCACGTGTCGTTGAAATAATACTCATGAGGGTATGCGCCAAGCAACAAGAAACTTATTCTCTAAAGAGAAATATGAAAGCAACAGTTAGGATACAAACAAACACAATATTACATTTGTAGACCATGAGAACCAAATGAGATCAGGGACTTCTGGACAAGGAGCCCCAAAGGCTGCTCCTCCTGGGGAATAGGAACATTCAAAGGGAGTCATTTTCCTAGCTAAAAGTCCAAAGTAAACTAAAGAAAACAATCTGCAACACAGCCAGCCAGAGGGGAGTCTTCTCCCTGTGTCCGTCTGAGCCTCACAGGCAGGCTCGTATTGTCCATCAAAAATTCAAAAATCATCTGCGTTGGAGCTGCACTTGCTAGCAACTCATCAAAAAAATTTAAAAAATCATCTGCGTTGGAGCTGCACTTGCTAGGAACTCACAGCCTGATTCATGTACGGGCCGTTTTGCGTGTCCCTAATAGCGATTAATAGCGACTCGCTATTGAGGAAACGCAAAACGGCATTCATGTACTTTTCGGGGAAAAAATAGCGAGTCGCACGCGGGCGCTAAAGGCGTTAGCGACCTACAAAAAACGCAGAAAAATCGCTATTTCTGGCTACCTGCGATCGGGATAGCGACTCGCAATCCCGATCGCACGGGATAGCGACTCGCAATCCCGATCGCACGGGATAGCGACTCGCAATCCCGTGCGATCGGGAATGCGAGTCGCAATCTCGCGGGATCTTGAAAACGGGAAGACGCATTCCGAGCACCGTGATGACATCACAACCAGGAAGCAGCCAAATCCCACCCCCAAACAACACAGTGACGCTATCAGTCGAGTGTTCACGACCGAAAGCTGCCGCTAAACCGCCGTTAGCGACTCCCGACCCCGCCGAAATAGCGACCGCCATGTCGGACGAACCCCAGCCAGGCCCCAGCAACAGCGCTGGCCGCAAGCGCAAACTGAAATTCTCCGAACAGGAGCTGGAGAACCTCATAGAAGGGGTGGTGGCCAACCACGACCAGCTGTTTGGTGCCAACTCCCGGAGGGTCCCAGAGCAGGAGAAGAGGAGGATCTGGGTGGGGATTGCCTCCAGCGTCAACTCTGTTGGCGTTGCGGACAGGTCTCTGGAGGAGCTTAAAAAGCGGTGGTACGACCTCCGGGGGCGTGCCAAGGAGAGGGTGGCGGAGCGCCTTGGTGAGGCATCAGGCACCGGAGGTGGTGGACCGACTGTCCCACCCAACACCCCCCTGGAGGACCAGGTAGAGGACACCTTGGAGAGGGAGGCGTGTGTTGGCGTGACCCCTCTGGACTCCTCCCGCCCCACCCAAGACACCCAAGGTAAGTGGCATGCGACTGCGACCCTGTCCCCTATGACCGCCCCTGACCAAATAGGCTCACTCATTGGCCCTTAGTCATGCCTATGTTGTGCATCAGGAAATGCCCTGAAGCATTGTGGGAGACGTAGTATGGCCACAATGTAGTAGTACCACAATGCGGCCAGAAAGGTTCCAAAGTGCGCAAATACACAGCCACCCAGGGAATGACACCCAGCATGCATGTAACATCTGCACGTCTGACAGTCACATGCACCTAATGAGTATCCACTTACCCTCACAGGTGCGGGTGATAGCAGTGACAGCGAGAGGCTGCTGATCGATGAGGAGGCCCAGGAGGAGGAAACCCTACCTGATACCCAGCCACCAGCCCCTGCGGCAGCGCCAACACCAGCAGCCAGGCCCCCCACCTTACCTGCTGCAACACCTGCAGGCCCACCGGCTGCCAAGGCCAGGCCCCCCGCCTCTGCTGCTGCAACATCTGCAGGCCCACCGGCTGCCAAGGCCAGGCCCCCCGCCTCTGCTGCTGCAACATCTGCAGGCCCACCGGCTGCCAAGGCCAGGCCCCCCGCCTCTGCTGCTGCAACATCTGCAGGCCCACCGGCTGCCAAGGCCAGGCCCCCCGCCTCTGCTGCTGCAACATCTGCAGACCCACCGGCTGCCAGAGCCAGGCACCCCACCAATGTGCCTCCAGTGCCTGCCGCACCTGCAACACCAGCTGCTACAACACCTGCAGCACGTCCAATGAGATCTGGGCCAGCCACATCCGCTACACCGCGGCCCAACAGCAGGCGGGGCAATGGGCATCTCCATGCCTGCATGAGCGTGGAGCGGCGCATGCTCCGCATACACCAGCGCCAGTCCCAGCAGCAAGGAGCCATCCAGCTCCAGCTGCATAAGATAGGCCGCAATGTGGCGGGAGTCGGCGAGAGGATGGACCGCATGACGGCGGCCATGAACCGCATGACGGCGGCTATGGAGGACAACACAGCAGCGCTGGTGAAGCACCGCAGTGTTGCAAGCAGGCGCCACCACCAGCTGCTGAGCCGGCTGTCCACCTACAGTCGCTCCAATTATGTCTCGGCAAATGCCACCACCCAGCTTGCGCGGCGCTCGTTGACCCAGCAGCACCAACTGGTCCAGTGCTGCGAGGACATTACCCGGGTGCTGGAGCACTTGACCACCGCCGTCACCGCACTGCACGCACCTGTGCTACCGGCCATTGTGGGGGGAGATGATGCGAGTGAGGGTGCCTCCAGTGTCAGCAGTCACTCTGCCACGCAGGCCCCCCCACCTAGGCGCAGCACCAGGGCTACGCCTGGTACAGCTGCCCAGGATGAGGAAGAGCCTCACAGGCGCCTGGGAATTGTGCGCCGGAGGCGCCAATGACATTGTGTCAGGGACACAGGCGCAGGCTGAAGCTAAGCCTGCCATGAACCGTCTCATGCAGTATGCATGAATACTGCATTTTGTAAATAGTTGTTACCATGACCCTTTTTTTTTGTGATTCAAACAAATACATTTATTTTGCTGCACACGTACGCCTTGTGTAATCATTACAGTTTGCATGCAATTGTGATATGTGGGGTGGGGGAAGGGGGTGGGCTAGAAATTGTTAGCTGTGATGTGGTTGCGACGTCTGTGGCCTTCAGCTGGGTTCTCCCCGCGTGCATGGTGCGCATGTGCTGGTGGCCGGTCGTCCCCCTCAGATTCACTGCCTGAGATGTCAACTGGTATCCGGCGCTTGGTTGCAATGTTATGAAGCATTGCACAGACAGCCACAATGCGGCAGCACGCTGCAGGACTGTAATACATGGCCCCACCTGTCTTGTGCAGTATACGGAACCTGCTCTTGAGCAGGCCAAATGTCCTTTCAATACAGTTCCTTGTCCGGATGTGCGCAACATTGTAGCGGCGTTGCTGAGGTGTGGCAGGGTTGAGGTAAGGGGTCAGGAGGTATTCCCGTAGGGCGTAGCCACTGTCACCTGAATGAGAGGAGCAGATGTTGATTGCCTGTGCAGCGCAGTTACTTCATGGCAATGTGACATTGTTGACAAAGTGTACTTACCAAGTAGGTGTCCTTCCCCAAACTCTCCCCTGATCAGTCGTGTATGGAGTCCGCTGTGCCTGAAGATAAAGGAGTCATGGGAACTCCCTGGGTACTGGGCCACAATGTCAGAGATGATGGTCTTGGCATTGCAGACCATCTGTATGTTGAGGGAGTGGTACGACTTCCTGTTGCGGTACATGTACTCCGTGCCAGCTGGTGGGCAGATGGCGACGTGGGTACAGTCTATGCAGCCAAGGACATGGGGAAAATGGGCAACATTATAAAATTGTAGTTTTGTGAGGTCCAAATCCTGTTGGCTCGTGGGAAATGTGATGTGCCGGTGGAGCTGGCTGAGCATGGCGTCAACAAAAGTGTGGAGGCAGCGTGACATGGTGGGCTGGGATATCCCCCCAGCAGCGGCTACTATGCCCTGGAAACTGCCGGATGCCAGGAGGTGCAGGCTGCACAATACCTGCACATGTGTGGGCACAGAATTGTTTCGCCTTGTTGGGTGCTGCATGATGGGGTCGAGTTCTTGTATCAGCCAGGTGATCATTTCCCCATTCAGCCTGTATTTAGCATAAATCTGTTCTCTGGTTTGCCCCAGCAAGGTGACCCGCTGCCGGTAAATCCTTGCCTGCCTCATGCGTCTCCTCCGTGCTGCTCGCTGTAGCCTTCGCCGCCTCACCACCATGTACATCCCAGGCATTGTGGAACGCCTATTGCTGCTGCTGAATGTCCTTATGTGTGATTGGTCAGGCCTGGACCTGTTGGTGATTGGCTAACAGTTTTTCAAATTTTGGTTAATCATGGCTTTTATGGTTACCACCTGCTTTGAGTTGTCCTTAAATTGCGCCGCGCAAACGTGCGATTTAGCGCTTTTTCGCTAATGTATTTCTTTCATGAATGCCGATTGAGACAATATTGCGTTTCGCTATTCAATTCGCAGATTCCGTGGTTGGTCGCTATTTCAGTATCGCTAATGCTCGACTTCCCGGAGTCTGCGACTATTACAGCGTAATCGCTATTCCGCTCGCTATTATTTTTTTGCGATTTCGCTATTTCGTACTTGAATGCCGATTCCGTGTTTTGCACCCGCAATTGCGTTTTCGCAGCCATTGCGGGCGCTATTTCGCTTCATGAATCAGGCTGTCAGTTCTTTAGCTTTATTCGATTTTTTGTTTAAAATCATAAAAGCATACATTTAAAAACACTCATGAGAGGAATTACATACAAATACACAAAATAGAAGGAAGATAAAACATTAGTCCATGTTGCATAAATAAGTTCCTTTGTTTCATAGTAGAATTCATGTTTTTCCATACCCATGGCCAATGAACATTGTGACCGGATAGTTCAAGGTGGAGAAGTCATGGCCACACAGTGTACGCGTATTTCTGCCCTTCGGGTAAACTGACTCTGCCCTTAATTTTAGTCTAGGCGTATATGCCCTGCTTGGGTAGAAGTCTTGTAGGTCCCAGATGGATATAGGGCCAACACCTTCACGGGGGTACAAAGTTCGCAGGTAAGGAACGACTGAGCTGCTTTTAAATTTTATTAGAACAAGGTCCCCGTCAATATCTTTCTGTAGGGGGCCTAGCCAGCCCACCCTTCTAACTGACTTGATAGTACCATCTAGACCAAGGGGCAAAGGCCTGTTTTTTGTTAGCCAATATATGACTTTGTTAAGTAAGTCTTGTTCCCGCTCAGTTTTTCCATGTTTGATTTCGGGAACTCCTGCAAGAACACACACAAAGGGTGCAGCCTCCGGGGGTAGCTGTATGTGAGTAGTATTCTTATTTGGCTCTACTTTTGAAACAGTATATTGTAAAGGACCCGGTTTGTGATTAGCTTTAGGTACATCGGGGAGTGAAGGGATAGGGACTAGGGGACAAGTTTGAATGTTACTTTTGGTACCAAGTGAGCTCGGACAAATTGATGTTAAAGAAATTTCAGTGCGGGTTTGGCTGGCCTTTAAACATTTCTCTATTCCCAACAGCCTATCCTCTAGTTTGGTAATTTTAACAATCAGTGGAGAGATGAGTGAGCCGACCATTTGTTCAATCTGAGCCAGAAAGTTCGAATTGAGACAGGTTATCCATTGGTCTATTTTTTCTTCCGATTTTTGGAGGGGGTTAGTTGCAGTCAGTGGGGAGCTAAAACATAATTTTTGCTGTTTTGATTTATTCCCTATGTGCGTATCCCCCTCCCACTTCCTTTTACTAGACAAGGACTGTGAAGAGACTGTGTTTGATGTATTAACATTTTTGGGTTGGGCCCGGGGGCTGGCGATTGGGGTAGACATACTGGTTTGATCAACGAGGCAAGGGGAGGAACTTTTAATTTCATTTCTGGGTACCACGGTGGCATACCTTGTTTTGCAGAGCGAATTTAGTTCATCCAGGAGCGAGAGGTGTTACGTTATGCCATTGGTTGGGTCAAGCGATTGGTTAATAGATGTACTAGTCTTGGCAGTTTCAATCAAATTGACGGTGGACGGAGATGGCCTGCTTGGAACTTGTGTCCCTGGATGCAAGCCTCTATGGCTGATAGATCTATTGGTCACCCCCTTGTGTGTCATGATGGGGTTTGCGATTGTTAGGCTATCACAAGGTTATGACAAGGTCTCAAGAAAGTCTGAGGATATTAGAATGTTCTCAGCTAAAGTTCAGTTTGTAATCCCTTGCCAAAATGCCAAAAAGGACATAAAGTTATTACCTTAGCAGTGAAATGGAGTCAGGGGGAGTGGCCCCGTCTCGTTCTCCTCGTGCCTCTGAGGGCCACAGAGGGCCCGCCCTTTGCCCGGGCTTAGCCTGCGCGCGAGCCCGCTACGCGAGGGCTGTCCTTCTTTTTCTATCCCCTCCGGGGGCGGAAGTAGCAGCAGAGGAGTCTGGGGGATGTAGTTTCCCCACCCCACGGCAGCCACTATCCTGTAGTTCTGCGGCGGCGGGGGAGAAGCATCAACGATTCCCAAATGTCCTGTGGGCAGCAGTGAGCAGGTAGGGGTGATTCTCCCCCCAAAACGAGTCTTCTACCCCCCACAACAAGTGTTCAAAGGAGCGCTAGCAACTCAAATAGAAAACAATCTTGGCCAATGATGCAAAGTCTTTCTTGCAGAATTTAGCAACCACCAATCCAGGTAGTGCCCTCTACAAATTCTGTCCAGTGTCTCGCTCAGTACACCAGTTATGAATCTAACAGATATTAAGAGCACTGTATCTGTACCCTAAGACTAAAGTCTCTCTCTACCTCCTACTTTTCTTCTCCTGGTGCACCGCTCTTCTGTCGAGGCCATAGATTGTATAAAGTGTGACCAGGTACCTCCTTATCAGCAGACAAAACTGTAGATTCCAAAACAGATGGGGAACAGGGAAACCTGAAACATAACCACTGGAGAACTGGCGGCAGCCTCTTGCACAGACGGAACTGCCCCTCTCAAGTATTTCTGAGAAACCTTTTCCAACCATTGGGAAATGGCACAAAAGCGAAGAGTGAGTCCTCTATCTCGGTCAGGCCTGCCCTTTTCTTACCCAGGAATCACACACCTACAGCAGCTTCAGGGGTACCTTGGCTCCAAGCAACACTTCCGTTGGTATCTTCTGACGACGAGACTTGACTTGCACTGAGTCTTGAAGTTGGTTCTGATGCTTGGGTCCCCTCTGGCTCCGGCGGTGTGATACATTTCTATTGATGAACAGAACAAAGATCTTTAGTCAAAGCATATGAATGAAATTCAATTTCAAAGAAACCAAATGAGGTCTATTCTGTGCTTTCATATCGCTCTAATAAATTTGTGCACTGACAATAGGTAATACATTACATATCTGACTTTTTGCTGTATTACCTGTGGACGGACGTATGCATTTATTGAATTCTAAGAGAAGAGAAAAAATAAAACAAAACAGACATGTTGTATTCCCGCATTTGCACTTAAGAAACAGCAAAAAGGGAAGTTCAAACCGCTCTTCCTATAGCGAGCACACAGCGTCGACTTTGTGAAACTTCACTGTTGTGCAAAACTTCAAACACTTCTAATATTCTTTTTCTTACTCAAAACAACTATATTTTTGCTCATGACCATGCTCACATATTATAGATGCAGCAGGAAACTAACTTCTACAAATCTTTAATTTCTAAAAATATTTTGCTGAGGATCACACAAGCATCTTTCACCTTTCTCACTATTTAGACCGTGTAACATTTTATTTAGGGGAAAACCTGTTCACCAGCTCTAATAGGGATTGTCAGCTCAACTATACAGGCTAACTGATAAGAGACTTGTACACCTTTACTTAGTGCTGCACAATAATGATGTTGTTACCTAGGAATGTGAAGGAAAAAATCAACAAAAAGGTACTGACCTATTGTTCCCTTAATCAACAAAAAGGTACCGACCTATTGTTCCCTTCAAAGGTCAAATAAGGAAACACTAGTCTGGGGCTATTCCCTTCAGAGGTCAAATAAGGAAACACTAGTCTGGGGCTACCAGTCCTTTCATCCCTTTCATCCCTATCCAATTAAAATAATCCTCTAATAAAGACTATCAGTTTATTTTCACAGACTAGCTAATAAAGAACTAGCAATGTACTTGCAAGACTACAATAACGGTATTATCACCCAACACTTGTAGAACAACACTACCCTCATCTAATTCCCCTTTTAGATCAAAGCAGGACAGGAGGGAGCAATATACATGTTACCTAGTTTTAATTTATAGGAGAGCTAGCGGGGAGCTAGCTCCAGCGGGGAGCTAGCCTCCTCCCCCATTTTGACAGAAGGAAATCTGAAACATATTTCACTTCAGTCAACACCATCAACTACTGGGTGTAGCACTGAGCATAAACAAAATTCTAGGGGATACATAGCACTTTTGAGAGGGCTAGAACATCTTTTAGCACATGTACAAATGTCATTGCCATAAAATGATGTGTGTGCCTATTAATATCTAATACAATGTAACTAAGGAAAATGAGTAAGGAAAAGGAAATGGGACTGGGACACAGCTAAAGTCCCCCATAACTAGGCACTATGCGACATTCATTAGGGAAATGGCGGCAAAAGGAAAATCCATAAAAGAACAAAAATTACTTAGGTAATGGTCAGGCTTGTGACACAACACCATGAGTACATCGTAGAACTCGTGTATTTTCCTCTGTACCCCTTTTAACCAAATAGACATACACTGCTGAAGTGTTGTCTGTGAAATTTAGGGACCAGAACAAATTCCCCACAGAGGAGCTTGTTCTAGTATCAATAATAGAATTGTCAAAACAATAAAAAACAGAAACATACATAAAATAAAAACAAGCATACCCAGGCAGCAGGTATACTTGCTGTGCTAAGCACAGAAAGCATAGACAAATCACAGTAACACATGCAAATGAGCTGTGACACACAACACAATGCCATGCATTTCATGCACAGTGAGCCTGTGGCCCAAATAATTTGTCAGGCTTAAGACCTATCAGCATACCTACCCCGCAGAACAGAACAAGCAATGCACAATAAGCCAAAGAAAACATAAAACACAGTATATAGGCACATGCGTATAACATAAAATAATACGCAATAATACATATACCAAACACAAAGGCCACAAAAGGAAAACACAATATTAGTTACTCAAAGAACTATATTTTTCTCGTGCATGTCATGCATCATGCTGTGTCAGTGCACACTTAATCTGTCTAGCACAAAGCTGCATCAATACTCACCGTAACACACAGATAAGAATATTTCCCATTGCACTGAAATGAAATAAATCAAACCACAAAAAAAACCAACAACACACAAAATATTGGACAAAAAGGCAACCATTTAGTAAAAATACCTTCTACAAATACTTACCTTAAAACCTATGCTTGGAGCTCATTCACACCAGTTCATATATATTATCTATCATCACCCTATATATACTAACTGTTCACTTTCCGTTCTGAAAACCCTGTCTGCTCTTTTTGACAATAACCAGTCCCAACCTCTTTTAACCGTCAGCCAAGAATATAAAACATTTAGCAGCATTGAAAATCACATGACAATCTGGTAATGACATTTAATGCAGCATCAAAAAAGGAAAAATATACACATTTACTGTCACATCTTTAAAGAAAAAGGGCGCCATCTCACCACATTTAATCCTGTTGCCAAAGGTATATTCTCACCCCCAGAACATACTAAATACTCCACTGCACACTAGTAGACATTTGCACAAAACACGCACTCTGCATTTCCACTCAGCGGGTGGGGCACTGGGCCCACTGCAATGGTGTCCCATGGACAAACTGCATACAAATACTGTTACACACATATATACATTACACACATATATACATTCCCACCAGGCCGCTCCTATGAGCAACACAATCAATATTTTTTACCTGCCCTCGCATCATCAGTACTCTCCACTAGGTATCCACTAGCAAAGACACTAACCAGTATGCCAATCAGAGACCCCCCAACTCAATAATTATTGAAATAGAAAACTTTTATACTATGACATGGTCCAACAGTGAAACAAAAATAAATCAACAACAAAAATGGACACAACAGACAACCAATAATCTCTTTTTTCTCTTTGTGCCATTAAACTGCACACAAATCAATCACTGACTGAATACAATTCAAACAATAGGAGTAACATGTGCTTAAACTATTGCATCTGAAACACTCACTAACACATTTAGTAAATTTATTTTTCTCAAAACAATCCTTCTTTTCTCAGACTAGGCCATTTTAAAGTGTAATTCTCTATGTCCAAATGGAATAACCTGTTGAAAGGTATTCATAATTTTGTTGCTAATACTAAATCACATGTGTTCTGAACAACTGCATTATACTTTAGTCTGAAGGGTGTACACTCATAATTATGCAGACTCGCTCCAAATTCACAATTCACATTGCTCCAACTGTGTATCTCTGCCATGAGCTGAGCCTCCTAGCCCCCCCATAATCTTCTGTCTGTGCTCTGCGAACCCATTGGAATGCTGTTATCACACAAGGTCACAACTGCTCTGCTCTTTCACACACTGTTATTCTAAACCTTACCAGCCCAGAGCTCTACAACCCTTTTTTATTTTATTGTGGACTAAAACACATCCACTTAACAGGTCATGTTTAAAACTAACTAAACAACTTCTGCTCTCCACCCCTTTTGGAGGCCACTTTTGCAGTTAAAAAAAATGCTTTTCACTCTCACCGTCTTCCAAGAGCTGAGAATTCTGGGCTGCTAGCCAGCCTTCCTGGGCCCCCCCCCTGGCATTCATCACCAAGGCCAAATCTGCCTTGCGCTCCACGCTCATCGTTCTGGTGCTGACAAAGCCAATAAGCCTTCCTAACTCTTTCTAACATGCAATAATTAACACTATTTTGACAAATACATTTCTCTTTCTTTTTTTTCTCTTCTTTCTAACTTTACACTCTTCCTACATTCTATTAATATACATTCTGATTACTGGTAATCAAATCCCTTTTTCTTCATCCTCTACTGTTCACAAATTAAGGGGCTGAAAGAAACCAAATTCTTTTCCATAAAGCACGGCCCTGCATGCACTTTTAAACTACATGAAAAACACACTGATAGTCAGGCACAACCATCTCAGGTAGCTCACAAGGACCAGACAATCTAACTCATGCAACAAGACGCACTCACTTCATTCAAACAAACATTTACACAAACAAAAGGCAGCCCACAGACTGCTCTCAAACCAAACCAATTATAACCAAATCAAACATATTACATAAAATACATACCCCATCCTCTTAATCACTGCTCACATTGGCTCACTGAACCATTAAAAGCAACTTTAAATGTACACATGTTGTCTTCTTTTAAAACTAAACCTTCCTCTTTCTGCCACCACCTTAGGGAATCAAACATGCTCTGACAGCTGTGCCTAGCAAACAGTCTCTCCTGCAAGTAATCTATCTTAACTGCATCAAAATTATTAAACAAAATCGGAATAAATCCATATTCACATACATCTAAAAAATTCAAAGAGTCTTCTACAGAAGCGTGTTGGCTCCCGGCGAATCTGACATCAGTTGAACTGCAGCAGCACCTAAAACATCGCAACTTACTGAAACACGGCATCTTACACACTCAATCAAACACCACCAAACTCACTCAATCAGATACCGCCAAAGTACCCACACATACCCAGACACAAAAGAACCAAACAACTATCTACACACACAACCACTTACAACCGCACACGCACACGCACGTCCTATGCATTGAGTCCCTGCCAAACACGTGTTACCATAATGGGACAAGGCCCGTCGACCAAGTCCTGGGGAACCTGGACCCTACCGCAGACCGAACAGTACACTAACTGTTCTGAGGTTGGAGGACACATCCGCCACCCGGGCGGCACTACAGACCGTTGCGCACTTTACCCCGGAAGATCTGGGACTCTTCCATCAAACCACTCACACTAGGGGTTTGGAACCTTTCCCAGTATTTAACCGTGATGAGCCACACTCCAGTCTCAGTACCACCCGGTCGGATGCTCTAAAACAGACATCCACCCAATACCCCCATCACCAATAGTCTGTCAGAGCGCCACTTGCACTCTGAGTTCCCCAGAGCACACTAGCCCCAGGAGCACACCAGCTCCTCCAATCACCAGAGACACACCGGTCTCAGAGACACACCGGTCTCATAGAGCATCCCAGCTCCCTCAATCAACAGTCGGATCACTCACCTTCTGCTCGCAGAACCGACATCCACCGTTCTCCACCGCCGGCTGCTGGGACCAACACGGTCAGCTCCAAAGTTCCGCCTTCCGGACTCCGGCGCAGGATCATGAACCGGGACCTCTCCCGATCAGCAGGGTGGGGCAGCGCTGCGAGAGCCAAGCTCGGCATCAAAGTGGGTACCCAGACCCACCGTGCCGACCACAGGGTCCCCGGCCTTCTGCTACCCACTTACGGGTGAGAAAGATCCTTATCGCGGAGTCCCTGTTCGGGCGCCATCTGATAAGCGTGGCTCAAATCCACCTGAGCGACTTACCTCACTCATCTATCATTCTCATATAATAAGCCAGCCAGGCAATGGAGAAGAATTAGAAATATATTTATTAGGACATAATATTCATCTGCAGATGGGCCCCGTCAGGTCTACACTGAGGTTCCGGGTTTTTAGGAACCCGGTGGTGCCAGGGGGTAGCACCCGAGGACCTCTGAGTTCTCCCTTGTTCCGGACCACAGAAACACGGAGTCTTCTAGTTACCGTCAAAGATCAAGTTTTATTGGTAGCTACCAAGTAACACGTGTCCCAGAAGTACACTGCACGGAGAGTAGGTTCTCGGGAGACTGTTCGTTTTTACAGAACCAGCCGTCTCCTTATATACAAAAATAATAGCTGCAAGCAAGAATTCCTGAGTTTATGATATGGCTATACACATATTTCTACAATAATACAAAGAGCAGAGTCATGTAAGCAAGCCCATATTTTAGATGTCCAGTTTGTTGATAGATTACCCAGTTAGGCCTGGAACTCCCATCAGATATCGATGAAACCTTAATAAAGGAAGGCACAACCCAGTCATAAAACTGGCCATAAACAAGGAATGTGGACAGGTGCATGTTTGCAGAAAGCATGGTCTGTATGTGTGAATGGTTTGTGGAATGTTATGTATTGATGCTATCGTGTTCGGCCACTGGGCGAGGAGCTGCCCAAACAGGTTTGGCCTAAGGCCATGGAGTCAGTTGGGACAGGTCAGGGGGAAGTCACGAAAAGGTGGACGTGTCCCTTTTGATCAAGCTCGACCTTTAATTGACTTAACATGAGGGCAAGATGCAAGATGGATGCCGTTCACAAAATGGAGTTTAAGGGATGGGGACGGAAACTACGATTTTGGGGTGTTGGCAACCCTCGATTGTGACGCAAATACATAGGAATGATGTCCTAATTATTATCGGTTCATAGATACCAAAATCGTCTTGGTGCGTTGAGGTTTTGTGACACGGGTATTGGACCTCGATATCGGGAAAACACCAGGGTCCGGATTTTTGAGAACCACAGACCCTCCTTTTGCCCTCATATAAGGCAATAACTCATGCTAATCTGAGTCCAAATCGGTATGAAGAAATTCGTGGAGATGTTGCTGTAGCATCATTCTGTTACTCAGCTCGTCCCGTGACACAGGCTTCCGTACACACGAGGTAGCACAGAGGCCACATAGTGCAGGAGCACACTGTATACATAGGCAAAACATGAACAGAAGTGCCAAGGTCATCCCAATGAAGATCAAAATGTTCCATCCCCAGGCAGTGATCAGCTCCCAGAACCACCCCAGCAGGGACCAATCCCCTTTCTCAACGTGAAGGGAACCAGATATTTCGTGTAGTTTGGAGATGGCCTGGTATACCGTCGGTGCGTTATCAGGGATGAATATGCAACAACTGGATTGGATGACTCTACACACACCACCAAGATCGGCGAGTATGATGTCTAAGGCAATTCGGTTCTGAAGGGTCATAAGTCGATCCGACTGAAGCTCGGTTGTCAGATTGCCAAGTGCTCCGGCCGTCGTAGTCACGGCGGATTCAACTATCCTCGATAACTGGCGAATATTTCTGCTGTTCACCATAGGCCCCCAAAATGGCAGAAAACCCTTTGCGAAGTCAGCGAATTCCTGACCCGCGGTGTCGTCTTTTCTCACGACACCCCTAGCTGTCCTTGTCCGATGGTAATCTGCTCTGGCCGTGTAGGTGGGAGGCAGCAGAAATGAGATAAAACATGTACCTGAGAAATCAGGGGGCAACCACGTGTAGGCTTGGTCGTGGCAAACGAAATACGTGCCTTTGGCTGCCAAAAGTATAGGGGAAGTTCGGGAAGTAAATACGTATGTTTCCGTGCAAATGCTCTTTCCTAACTGTGCTGTGGGGTCCCTACCAATACCCTGTAGGCATAAGTGACCTCGGTGGGGCACTATCCAAACTGGGCGGGATTTCTTTGCTGCCTGGCTCTTGACCAGGTAAACCCCATGTTTGGTCACGTTCCAACGGGTGTAGGGACTGAGTTCATCTTTGGGCATTGTCAGATATGTGTTGATATCCCTACTCATATTCCTTATCCCTGCAATTAGTGCCTTGTTATTGGAATCGCTCGCAGTGGAATGGGTTGGGTACGGTTCTAGGGCGAATAGGAACATGGTCTGGAAAGCCCACAGAGAACCATAGTAGCTGAATGGCAAAATGAAGTATGGGATCCCCTTATCGGTTGTGTGTGGCATGAGTCCGCATATCCAACAGTTTGATGCGTTCATTACGGACTGGTGTTGGTGTAGGAGCTGAATGAAAGAATTGTTTACAAATTCGAGTCTTCGGGCAGACTCGTGTTCAGGTAGAGGGTGAAAGTAGTGTGGAGAAATAGTGGGAGGAGATGGTGGCTGGGTGTCATTCGAAAAGGTAACTTTAAATACGAATAGAGTATAACCAGTAAAAAACACAAGTATGCTACATAACATTAAAACACATAGTATCAGGAATCTTCTTTTGGACAGTATTGTGCATAACTGTTTTCCGAAGTTCGTGGGTCTGATAGGTCTCTCTACCCTTGGAAACTCCATCCTCTAGTTGCTGCCCGCGGTGGTTGATTGATTCTCCCAGGGAGCGCGCTCTGCTCAGTCCGGGGTAACTCCCGTGGACCAATCAGAACCGTGGACCTAGAACTTCCCAGTTGCACTCCCCAGACTTCAACCGCGACCCTAGCAGCAGAACCGGATGGCGGTTCGAAAAATCAAAAATGAGCTAGTTCCCCTGGGACGAGAGAGCTAAATAATCAAAAAAAATAGTTCTTAGGGGAAAAGGGAAATCACATTAGGTCAATCGTTTATTAGTCTCTTTGTTTAGACCGCAGGTCGTACCGTCGTTTCCTAGGTATGGTGTGGTCTTCAAACAGCGTCTCAGGTTCGGTAGTGTCCAATTGCATAGACGGCGACACAAGTCCTTGTAAAATATGATCACTCTCCTTTTCAGTACTAGTTTCTTTCAAACGTGCATCGCTGAAAGGGATGAAGCGAGGTACGGATTCGGTCTCGGAGTCGGCAAGTCCTTTGTTGACCCACCGGTCGTATGGAAGGGGTAGAGGGACCCGTTTGCAGGTGGTCCCATGTACCCAGTTCTTCTTGCCTTCCACCCGAACAGCAGATCTCGTTGAAAGCAGCACTAGGTGCGGTCCGGTCCACCTCGGCTGTCCGTTGTTGGTGCGCTGGAAATTCCGCACCAAAATCCACGAGCCGGGCTCGATGAGGTGACCTGGATCGTCAGAGGCTGGTGGAGAGGAGCTGTGAACCTGTTGGTGTAAAACACGCAATTTAGTTGTCAATTCGCACAAATAGTCAAGTAGTACGGGGTGTTCTATCTCACTTAGTTTCTTGGGTCTTGGCACGCCCCAGACGTTGGCTGGGCGGCCAAACACGATCTCATGGGGGCTAAGTCCTAATCTGGAGTGGACAGTCATTCTGGTTGACAAAAGCGCTAGGGGCAGTGCGTCAGGCCATTTAAGACCTGTACTGGCTTGGATCTTGGCTAGTTTGAGTTTTAGAGTGCCATTGTAGCACTCTACTAATCCAGCTGATTGGGGGTGATTTGCAGCGTGGAATTTTTGGTGGATGCCTAAACACTCACACACTCTCTTCATCACGCATCCTACGAATTCACTTCCGTTATCACTCCAGACAATTCTAGGCATACCGAACCTCGGAAAGAACTCTTTGACGAGTGCTTTGGCAGTTGATAAAGCGGTATTGTCCTTAAGGGGGTACGCTTCCACCCATCTTGAAAATCGCAGACAATAACGAGCACATACTTTAGGTTGTTGCACCTCTCCATGTGGATGAAGTCGAGCTGTAAAACCTCGAACGGGTACGTTGGAGGCGCAAAATGACCAGTTGGAGTTGGGGTTCCCCTCCCGGGATTGTACTTCAAACACACCATATACTTTTTAACCACATTCTTTGCATATTTTGGGATATTGCTATTCTGCCATACTGGGGCCAATAGTTTACATATTCCTTTCGAACTGATGTGCGCAATTCCGTGAGCCATCGTTACTACTGCAAGTACGTATGCACTAGGTAATAGCCATCGCTGGTGTTCTGATAGTTCGACCCAACAACCATTCGCATCCAATCTACCTGTGCTTTCTCTCCATTCATTCACCTCGTTCTCAGTGGCCTCAGCTTGTATCGATTTTACGCTTTCAATGGTGTCCTCGCACATTCCCACATCAGCAGTCCATCTAGCGGGACCCATAACATACATCCGACTCATTGTGTTCCTTGCAGTTTCTTTCGCAACCTCATCTGCCAATGCATTTCCGCGGCCAACATCATCCTGAATCTTTTTGTGTGCACTGCATTTTATAATGGCGACTTGTAGGGGCAAGGAAAGTGACTCAAGGAGCTCATTAACTAGCTGGCCATGTTGTATCTTTGCACCATGGGACGTAAGGAACCCACGTTCACGCCACAATCTCCCAAAACTGTGAGCCACACCAAAGGCATATTGGCTGTCAGTGTACACATTCACTCGCTTTCCTTTCGCCAACACACATGCTCTAGTAAGCGCAATCAGCTCTGCAGCTTGTGCAGAATTGTGGGAAATGCGTGCAGTCTCTACAATGGTGTATAATGTCGTTACGGCGTATGCTGTGGTCGTATCACCATTCGGCAACTTGAAACATGAACCATCAACCCACAAAGTATCATTGCATTCGGGAAGGGGAGTGTCCTGTAAGTCTACTCTCCCTTTTGTCTCTTCTTCTGTCCTGAAACAGCAGTCATGTTTGTCAATCTTGTCTGTCTCTGTCGGGATGGGTAATAACGTAGCGGGGTTGAGTGTATCACACCTTTTTATGTGGATGTGACTTGCTAGCAGGGTAAGTTCGTAACTGGATAGTCGAGCGCTAGTAAGATGTTGTGTCTTGGTCCTATTTAGCAAAATGTCAACTGCATGCGGAACCATAACGATCAGAGTGTTATTCATGACTAGTCCAGCAGACTGTCGAATGCAGACAGCTGCTGCGGCCGTTGCTCTTAGACAACTTGGCAGTGCCTTAGCCACTGGATCCAGAGTTGCCGAAAAATACGCGCATGGGCGCTGTTTGTCCCCAAAGTGTTGCGTTAAGACTGATAATGCACAACCTTCCTTTTCGTGGACATACAATGTAAAAGGCTTACTGTAGTTGGGGTTTCCCAACACAGGGGCCGAACACAATGCATCACGCAACTCGTGGAAACTCGTCTGACAATCTTCAGACCAAGGCATAGGATTAGGCGTGTCTTTGCAGAGTAGCGCCAGCAAGGGCTTGGCTAGTAGTGAGAAATTCGGTATCCATTGTCTACAGTACGATGTAATGCCCAAGAAGGCTCGAACCTCTCTCTGTGTCCTTGGGGCACTTAGTTCTGTAATTGCCTGTATTCTTTCTGGTGTCAGTCTCCTTCCCTCCTTCGATAAGATGTGACCTAGGTAGGTTACTTCTTGTCGGCAAAATTGCAGCTTTGAAAGGGAGACTTTGTGCTTCATGTCACATAAGTGACGCAATAATAACAACGTGGCTTGTTTGCAAATCTCCTCAGTGTCTGCGGCGATCAGTAGATCGTCTACGTACTGGATCAAAGTTGACCCATCTGGCAGCACAATTGTGTCTAGTTGTGTTTTCAGTGCCTGACTGAATATAGATGGGCTTTCGCAGTAGCCTTGAGGAGCGCATTTGAAGCGGAAGCTTCGTCCTCTTAAATTGAAGCCGAAAAGGTCTCTACTCTCTTCGGCGATCGGGATGCTGAAGAAAGCGTTCTTCAGGTCAATCACCGAGAACCAGTCTGCTGAAGCTGGAACCATTGTCAATAAAGCAGTAATGTCGGGGACAACTGGAAACTGTGGGATAACTACCTTATTTACCTCTCTGAGGTCAATCACAAACCTATACACAGGGGGCTGTGAAGGATCAGTACGTTTTAAGACCGGTAAAACTGGACTGTTACAAACGTTCCCTGTTGTTTCTTCAATAACATCTTTATCGATCAAATCATAAATGATCGTTAACAACGCCTTCTCGCATTCGTTAGATATTTTGTATTGAGGAATACGTGGCAATCCGACGTTGGCTTTCAAGGTTATGACATACGGTGCTATCTCCAAACGACCTACGTCATTGGAACCATTAGCCCACAGTATATCAGGAAGTGATGATAATTCGGTTGGAATACCTTCTTTCGACAAATACATTGGAGAAATGACTTTTTTCCCTAACGTAAGTTGTACTCCCGAGGGAGAACAGTACAAAGTCGCATACAACCTTTTTAGCAAATCCAATCCTAACAAATTTTCACCGCAACCTGTTGTAAGAATGAGAGGTGCTTCCAATTCATAGGGGCCAACAGAAAGGGATATAGGACTAGAGATCGGGTTTCTAACAGGGGCGCCAGAGAAGCCTACTGAGACATTTATTTCGCCAGACAAAGGTGCGCCAGGAAGTTTTGAGTGCATAATAGAACTTTTTGTAGCACCAGTATCCAGCAGAAATGGCTCTGACACTCCTGAGGTAATTACCTTGACATAAGGTCCATCTTGGTCTACTGGAACTGAAACAACTCCCTCTCTTTGTCCATGGCTGTCCTAGCAATCGTTACCCTCATTGTCGTGTTCGGTGTAATAGTCGTCAGCATAGTACTGAGCTGACCTAGACGATGCGTTATTCTGTTGGTCAAAGCTATTCATGGAATTTTGAGGCGGAAAAGAAGCTGTGTACTGGGAGAAATTTCCACGGCCCCTACCTCTGGGGGCATGTTGAACACCTCTCCCTCTTACACCTGAAACACCGTTTAAGCGTCGCGCAAGAGCCGGACAATTACTCCTAAAATGACCCTCTTCCTTACAATACGCACATTGATTCGGGCCATACGGAACACGCTGGTGGGAAGACTCGTTTCCTTGCGCGTCTCTAGAATACTGCTTATTCTGTTGATAATTGGGCTGGCTAGCCATACGAGGCGGATAGGCCTGTTGGAGAAGAACTTTAGTTTTTAGATCTTTCGTCTTTTTGTCTGCCTTGTCTAGCTCGTCTTTGCGCCTGTTTTCGTAGTACTGAGCTGTTGCTAGAATCTGTGCTGACGTAGAGACAGCCCAAGCACTCTCTGAATCTTTTAGTTTAGCACACAGTTTGGGAAGCAGATTGTGTACAAACTTGTCTACAAACAATCTTTGGCCAGCCTCGGTAGCCATATCCTGACCACTATGGTCAGTGAAAGTTTCCTCAAATCTCGTGAAAAAGTCAGACACATTCTCGTCTTTCTTCTGCTTGCACGCGGATAGCTTGTCCCAGTTTACGCGTACTTCAGGCATAAGTGTCTTCATGTACGCAATAATTCTACCGGGAAGTTCAGCTATTAACGGCTCAGGCTTGAAACCACCGACTTGTCTAGTATCTGTAGTCGCAATGTTCGCCCACGAGTCACCTAATTCTTGGTCATGATCTGCATGACGTATCTTACTCCATAAAGGATGTGGAACAACGTTCCCAAACAACATGTCTATATCCGCTAAATTCATTATACATGAGCTGGCAGTTTGGGACAACTCCTTATAATACCCAGTCGGGTTTTTACGGGGATCGGGTAGTGTCTGCTTGAGTGCTAAAACTTCGGATCTTTTCCAGGGGACATGTACCCATACACGCTGGAAATGAGGCAGAACCGGTGGAACTGCAGTTGCGTCACCTTCCCTCCAGACCGGAGGAACCTCTCTCATGGGGTACTGTCTCGCTCTTTTCCTGCTGGATGTACCACTGTCAGAGGATGACCCAGAATTACCACCCGTACTTCTATGTGATAATAATATCTCAACTGCTTTTTCAACGTCGGGACCTACAATCATACCCTCCCCAAATTTAAATCGTACACTACACAACTCTTGCTCGTTGGTCTTCTGACCATTATCTACCAAATCCTCACACAGAAAAACACACATCTGCTCAAAGACGTATCTTTGCGTTGGTTCATCCCATTGACGGAAAACGTTCATGACAGACTCTACATCATATCTTGCTGTGTCCATAGCCCAATTTCGTGCTAACTTATTCAAACATTCCCTTTCCTGATAATCGGGCATTTGGCTTCGTAATTGTCTTCGTTCCGTGTTAGGGGTCGTTTTAGGCGACCGAAAAAGTGGTGAAGGAAAGTTAGTAACAATGCTGGCCATTTTATGCCAGACGAAAGGTGAAAGTGGGGGAATAACTGGTGGTAGAACAGAGTCACGCAAAGTAGAAACAGAAATGTTCGTAGAACGAGTATCAGAGAGACTAGAAAGTGTGCTAGGCGAAATTTTAGAAGGAACAGTAGGAGAAGTAGATGTGATCGGTGAGCCTTGAGGAGGCTGCGCCAGAGAAACAGGAGCCAGCTGAAGAGTAGCCGGTGAGTGCGGTAAAGGAGCCTCTATAACAGCTACCAGAGGTGCAACTAAAGGTTGCGGAGGTGCTGTGGCATTTTGTGCATAGGGTGGTGGCGAACTTAGAAAATGAGCCATTAATGGATCTTTTTCACGCTCTTTTACTGTCTCTCGCTGAAGAGATGGCAAAACAGGGTAGCATTTATCTATTGCCATTTTACGTTGCCTGTGCAACTGCTCACTTATTCGATCCTCTTCGTTGTCTTTAAATTTTATCGCGGCTTGCATTACTGAAATACCTCTTTCCCTCTTATTCTTCTTTTCTAATTTAATTTCCTTCTGTTTGGCCTCTTTACGCCATAAGCGGAAAGAGTCAAACATCGCCGGTCGGGCTTTCTTCTTGAATAGTTTGACTTCTAGGTTATCTAAAACTTCTGAGTCGAAACTACCGTATTGGGGCCATTTTAAAACACCATCCTTGCGGGTGTATTTTATCCATACTTCGTTATATGTTATAGGACCTACGCCGTGCTTCACATAGAGCTCATACGTTGGAGTTCCAATTGGAGGAACCGGACAAGATTCCTCTAATCGGGAGTCCTTACTACAACCAAGACAAAACAAGTTTCCAAGTCTGCTAAAACCAGGCATCTTCGCTCACTAGTCTAGCTTCAAACTTCAAAGGATTATCTGTTACGATATATCTCGTGAATACACGAGTCCTTCGGCTTTGGGGCTTGCAAGTACCAAATCAAAGCGTATCTCAAGGATACCAAAAAGTAAGGACAAACTAAGGACTGGGAGACGCTCCACTTATACTTAACTGAAGTATTTGAAGATCTGTGACGTCGCTAGAAGACTCGTCTATCGTTTCGCTCTACCAAAGATCACTGGGTCCAAAACAAGGCGATAGTCAGGGCAGCAGTCCTTCGTAGCCGTCGGGACGCGGGGAACCTCGTAGCAAAGACCTTCGGAACCACGTCGACATACAGGGGTCGCTGAAGTGGCTGGCCGTCCTCCGGAATTTTCACACGAAGCTCCTCACGAACATCTGGCTTGGACCGTCACCGCTTGATATCGCCCCGAGTTGGGCGCCAACTGAGGTTTCGGGTTTTTAGGAACCCGGTGGTGCCAGGGGGTAGCACCCGAGGACCTCTGAGTTCTCCCTTGTTCCGGACCACAGAAACACGGAGTCTTCTAGTTACCGTCAAAGATCAAGTTTTATTGGTAGCTACCAAGTAACACGTGTCCCAGAAGTACACTGCACGGAGAGTAGGTTCTCGGGAGACTGTTTGTTTTTACAGAACCAGCCGTCTCCTTATATACAAAAATAATAGCTGCAAGCAAGAATTCCTGAGTTTATGATATGGCTATACACATATTTCTACAATAATACAAAGAGCAGAGTCATGTAAGCAAGCCCATATTTTAGATGTCCAGTTTGTTGATAGATTACCCAGTTAGGCCTGGAACTCCCATCAGATATCGATGAAACCTTAATAAAGGAAGGCACAACCCAGTCATAAAACTGGCCATAAACAAGGAATGTGGACAGGTGCATGTTTGCAGAAAGCATGGTCTGTATGTGTGAATGGTTTGTGGAATGTTATGTATTGATGCTATCGTGTTCGGCCACTGGGCGAGGAGCTGCCCAAACAGGTTTGGCCTAAGGCCATGGAGTCAGTTGGGACAGGTCAGGGGGAAGTCACGAAAAGGTGGACGTGTCCCTTTTGATCAAGCTCGACCTTTAATTGACTTAACATGAGGGCAAGATGCAAGATGGATGCCGTTCACAAAATGGAGTTTAAGGGATGGGGACGGAATCTACGATTTTGGGGTGTTGGCAACCCTCGATTGTGACGCAAATACATAGGAATGATGTCCTAATTATTATCGGTTCATAGATACCAAAATCGTCTTGGTGCGTTGAGGTTTTGTGACACGGGTATTGGACCTCGATATCGGGAAAACACCAGGGTCCGGATTTTTGAGAACCACAACACCCCAGGGAGTGCACCGAGAGGACTGACTCATCCTATCATGACAATACATTATAACATAACATGGCAGGGTAAAGACACGCACAGCCTGGAAAATTACAGAACTAGCGAAATGGTGAACAATGAACTCATACATGAGGCATCTGCACCTGCGAAGGCAACGCTGTTATCTCCCCTCAAGGTCACAGAGCCGAGGCTCTGCTTCTCCAGGGCATGGACACATTTCTGCAAAACTAACTCAAGGCAAGAAATGCTGAAACAGGGATTTTCTGCTCATAAGGGAGGGGGGAAACTGTACCATGAGACATTGGAGCTGCAGAGCAAATGTCAGCACCAGAAGTCTGTCTGCCATAGACAAGTCTCTCTCTCTTATGAGAGAAGTTGAAGCTTGCATATTACAAAAATAGCTAAGTGGGTTGCAGCACATGAATAATAAGCTGTAACTGCATATTGGTTAGACACACTAGGCTAACATATTCATAACATCATTAAAACATTCTGCAACAGGGAAATTACTATCTATCAACGGATGCGATAAAAAGAACTGATAGCTAAAAAAGTGACATTCATGACTGGTAATGCCTCACTGGTGTATGTGACGAACAGAATAACAAGGAAAGATGAGCATGTTTTGCACTTGCTGTAAGAGTTGGTGTTGATGTGTATGAAGATGAACATTTTGTTCAGGGCATGGAATATTGTTGGAGTAGGTAGCTAGGCAGCTGAAGTATTATCTCATTATAAATCGGCGAGGGTCAGTGGTTTGGCTCCCGACGTGGAGGAGGAGTGCATGTCTTGGCCCCTGGACCTGATGGTGCTCGACTGGAGGAAAGGTCTATAATTGAAACAACAATAAATTCTTACAGGCTGGGCTAGACCAAGATTCTGAGGCCAGGAACAATCCAATGGGACAATTCAAGATGAGGAAGGGAAGAGAGGAGGTCATTAGGTCGAGCTTAGAGTCAGCGCACATGTGCTGCTCTGCGAGGCTTGTTGTAGTGGAGTATGGAATAGAAGCTCCACCCCCTCTCCGCCCATATTTGTCATTGGCTTGTGTCATTGTCCTTCGTAAATGCTGGCTTCTGATTCATAAATAAGCTTGTCCGTCTCTCCTTAGTACTGCCTTGTCTTCATTTGTAACCTCCCATGGCGAATGGCCTTTTTACTTCGGTTGTTACACAGTACGTGTTATTTAATCTTGTAAGCACTATTTTCTTTAGAGTTTCTCTTACTGCAGGCATGACGTGCTTTGCCTACATTCTTCGCGCAATGCGTGTTTTCACTTTTAAAGCAGCCGGGACAATGGCAGCCACTTCTTTTCTATGTCATAGGTCTCGCATTTAAATGAAAGACCTATTGCATTGCCAATATTTTTTTTTGTAGGCATGATTTGGCCGGAATCACTGGATGTTGAGCCAACGCCGAGACTCAAACCTGCCTTGGTTCCCCAGCTCCAAAGTCGGCAGCTCGGGTCGTTACGCCACATCCCTTGCCGACCTGCCTTTGATGTTCGGAGTATAGGTGTGTGTCACTGGTCTGTGTGTGATGTGTTAGAGGCCATGCTGTTGGTGTTTATTACAGGCCTGTGAATGACGTGCAAAGGCTACATCGCGGTACATTACAGGACTGCATGTGGTGTGCTCAGGGTTCGCGGTCGGCCACTCCCAGAGAGCAGGGCTTAATTTGAAAAGGGCTCTGCCTGCCACATGCCAGGACTGGACTGGCCATAACGGGCACCGGGCAATCCCCCGGTGCGTCGCAAGGGTGGAGGCCGGTTTTGGGCCCCTGGGGGCCGATTTTGTTACAGGGACGTTTTTGCAAAATCGGCCCTGTAACAAAATCGGCCGAAAACCGGCCCTGGCAGAGAGCTCGGCGGCACCTCCAACCCCCCCAGTGGGGAGGGGCAAGCACTTTGCCAGGGCCAGTTGTGGTTCCCAGTCTGGCCCTGCACATGCCGGGGGGCTGCCGCCGGTCTCCCTCAGGTGCTACATTACTGGGTCCCTCCCTCTCACCCTGTGGAAGTCACTGGTCTTTCTCAGCTATCAAGGCACCGCCTGGGCTGCTGGGTACACCCCTCGGAACCACCGATGCAGGCCCAGGGGCAGCTTGAAGTAACCTACATTTATTTGGGGTCCAGTGGCAAGGGTACTATGCTCTGCCTCTTCGGTGAACACAACAAGAAACATTTCAGAGCAGATCACCATATGAGCACGAGGCAAGGCCCTGATTACATACACTTTGTACCGCACAAGGCAGCACACATGGAAATAGCAAAAATGGGGAGAAATAAAGCATTTCTTCTCGTTTCACCAGTTTAAGACCAGGTTTTCCCTGGTCTTAATTTAGGCACTGCCTCCTATTTACACTGCCCTTGTAAATAGGAGGTGGCGTCAAAATCAATGGGTGTTGCAGTGGAACACCCATCGCAACTCCCATTGCCCTCTCCGTTCCCCTAAATACAGCCTGAAAGAGTGCCTTATTTACAAGGCAGGGTTAAGCGACATTAAGAGGCTTAACGCTGCCTTGTAAATAAGGTGAGGCCCTTATTGCCTTCACATGGTCACGGAAAGTGACGTTGTGGTGGTGATAGGGGCTTGTAAATATTCCCCCGAATCTCCCAGTGCATATCAATAAATACAAAATTAAATATGTTGTTGTGTAATGTAGCTGGTGCCCATGTATAGCGCTTCAATACCTTTGGGTCGAGTTTGCACTAATTAGAAGCTGCAAAAAAATAAATCAAATTCACATCAAAAGCAGTGAACTGCTGCAGAGTTCAGATTTTGTTCCATCCTGATGGGTGAGGACAAAAATGTTAAACCCGAAAGAGACTGTGTTAGTAACATAAATAGAATGTGTGGGCCTTATTTATGAAGGACTTGTGCCACCGGTGCGTCACTTTTAACATGGGAAAAAGTGACGCATCGGTGGCGCAAGTCCTTCATAAATAAGGCCCTGTGTGTTCAGTTTCGGAAACGTTTATACGGATTTTATGCAGCAGCAACGGTCAGAAATGCAAGTGGCGCCTACAGTTCGCTGCATTAATATTTAAATCCCAGAAGAAGTTAAGATTGTCTCACGAAGCATAGTTGTATAGAGCTTAGAGGTCTTCACAGTGTTAGCAGTTTTGCAAAAAATGCAATGAGTTTGTGAAAAAAATATATTTTTTGCCCATTCCTAACCTCTGATGACTTGCTGCTTCGGTATCATTGCTTTTGCAGACTCTACTACCTCTCATAATAGTCCCACGTTCTTGAGTTTCTGTGCCCACCTGTTGCCCTCTCATCTTGTATTCACAACAAAAGCCCTAAAAACGTGTCTAGCAGAAGTTTTTTTTTTTTGCACTCCCATAATATCTTCCAAGGCTTCGATTCATGGGCGCAGTGACCTTTTAGGGTTGTTAAGGGAGGAGAGAGTGCAGGTGACAACTATCTATTGTCGCCACCCCAAACATGCACACAGTTTTTGAATCTACATTCTGGCGGCCGCCATAATTATGGCATGCTGGCCAGTGCAGATGCGTCACTTTGTAAACCCCTGCGCTACATTATTCCTGCGTCAGGTATAATGTATGCAGGGGGGGCGTTCCCTCGCAAAAAGCTTCGTAGAAGTGACGCAGTGAGATCTATGAGATTTGATTGCGTCACTGCTAGGACGCCGTTGCATCAAAATCTTGCGCCTGCCTCACAGCAGGCGTAAGACTGATGCAGGTCCTTTCACATGGGGCTTGCCCCATGTGAAAGGAGGCATTGCTGGTGTTGCGTCACTTTTGTGACACACTCCAGCAATGCGTCACTGTTGCGCTTTCAGATACGTCAGAAATACTGACGTAATTGTAACTTCTTGCGACATGATGCGTCATACATTAAATATGACGCATCAGATATGTCGCAAGGAGGGCGCAATGAGAAGTGACGCATCGCTGCTTTCACGCAGCGATGCGTCATTTCTCATAAATGAGGCCCCATGAATGTTGCTGGGAACACCCCCAGCAACACCCATTGAATGCCCCTTTAACGCAGAACACTGTGTTAAAGGGACTGATATTTATCAGGCAGCAGTACACCAAAAAAAGTGGCTTAGTGCTGCCTGATAAATATCACGCAGGCTTCTGCGCCACGGAATGTCACAAAAAGTGAAGTTCCAATGGCGCAAGGGGCCTCATAAATGAGGCCCTGTGCTGTCTAATTAAAGATAGTTAGCAAAGGCTGGAATACACAGTGCAAGGAGCTGTCAGTTAGCTGACTAAAGCATCAGCGTCACTCAAATGCTGACTCCTTGTAAAATGCCATTAGCTTGCTGTATAGGTGGTTTTGTTGTCTCCACCGAACAGCTGCAACATTTCCCATTACATCTGCCAGGACGTACAACATGAATTGGGACAGTCTGCTTCCAGGGCACCTGCAGAGGTCCTTCCCTCGCTCATTCAAGTTCATGTTTCACAACAGCCAATTACCAAGTTCATCTGTCTGATCTCATGACAGTGAATGGGGTGCTGTGGACTCCATACAATTATCCTGCTTCAGGCATCATGCCGCCCTAGGTTATAAGGCTGGAAATGAAATGAAATAATGATTTCTAAAGCGCACTTCTACCCGTGGGTGTCTAAGTGCTGACTACCAAAACAGCGTGGGTCAGAGTGAGAATAACACCAGCCCTAGTGAAACGCAAGAGAGGTGGAAGAGCAAAATAAACTAGTGGTTGAATAACCAAGGGGCATGTTATCAACAACTAGCGATATTTATCGCTAAAGAAGCTTAGCGACATTTTTTTTATCGCCAAGCATCGCCGGATTTTATCGCAGAGATAACGTGCTATTAGCAACGTTTATCTCCAATGCGATAAAATATCCGGCAATAGCGGCGAAATGTGTGAATATCGCTGGAAAACCAGCGATATTCACGCATCATCGCCAATAGGGTCTTAACCTGAATATCCACCTCCCATTGGATATACAGGTTAAGAACTGGTCTGAGCAGGCATTAGTTTACAGCGATATTCGCGCTTAGTGGGATTTTTTTTATCGCTGCGCCTACCTTGCTAATAGGCGATAGCGACGTTAGCGACTGCTTTCAGTCGCTAACTGGTTGGGTACGCCCACTTTGCATGTCATTAGCGATAAATATCGCTGACATGCAAAGCGGGCCCCAAACCGCTCGCTATCACCTAAAAGCTGTCGCTAACTGATGTTAGCGACAGATTGATAATAGGGCGATGAAATTATCGCCACCTTGCGGCCGAAAACGTCCGCCAAAGCGGCAATAATTTAATTTCGCCTGCCTTGATAATATGCCCCCAAGTTTTAAGAGCTTTCCGAAACGTGAATAGATTTTTTGAAGTTTTGAGTGTTAGTGGCATCATATTCCAGAGTTTGGCAGTGGCCACTGCAAAACTCTTGCCTCCCCAAGTAGCTCTTTAAAACTTGGGAACAACCTAGGGGCATATTATCAAGCAGGGCGTTAAAAACGATCGCAGTTTTAGTGGCAAAAAACTGTCGCTAATGCAGCAATAATGGGCTTGATAATATGGCCTTGTGACTTCCAATAGAAACCCATGTTGTGGTGTGAACATGAGCTTCTATTGGAATTCTCTGGGGCATATTATCGAGCCCATTATCGCTGCTTTAGCTGCAGTCTTCTGCGGCTAAAGCAGCGATAATGTTTACGCCGTGCTTGATAATATGTCCACAAGTTAGCCTGGGAGGCTGATCTTGAGGTTCTGGAAGGGATGTACAGATGGAAGAGATGTTTAATAGAAGCTGGACCTTCGAGTGGAGGGCCGTAAGTGCTATGCACAGGGACTTGATCATAACCCTCTTTTTGACCAGGAGTCAGTGGAGTAGGGGGAGAGACTTGGACACTGACTGATGCTTTGGAATTCCCAAAAGCAGCCTAGCGACACATTTTGGACCATTTGTAGGTTATTCAGGGCATTCCTATGGGCAGTCAGGAAGAGCCTGTTACAGTAATCTATTTTAGAAAAGATCAGTGTGGTGATCACTGCTGTGCGTAGGTCCATAGGGATAAAAGGAAAAACCTTCCTGAGTGATTTAAAGATTAAAAAACTTGATGAGGTAATGGCATTGGCATGTCCCACAAAAGACAGTTTTTCATCAAACTGTACTCCCAAGTTTTTCACCTTTGGCACGGGAATGGGGAAGGTACCCAATTCTTGAGGCCACCAGCAAGAAGACCAAAAAGATGGTTGCTTGCCAAAGAGTAGTACCTCAGTTTTGTCCGAGTTCAATTTTAGACAATTGTTGGACATCCACCTCCCAATCTGTACCATGCAATTGTGAAAGCATTTAGCTGTGCTATCTGCATTCTCCGTGACTGACACTACAATACAATCTGGGTGTTATCAGCATAAGAGACAACGGAGAAGCCAAGGCCTTTGATTAGTGAAGCCAGGGGTGTAACGTACAGATTAAAAAGGGTGGGACTCTATGCCGACCCTTGTGGTACGCGGGAAATAAGGCTTTGGTCAGGCATGTGCAGAATATATGCATAGTACGGCTCCTTGAACCACGCAGCTGAAATGCGGACGATTGAGGCTTCCAGTACCTATATGTTAAAAGGTGAAATATAGATGATCTAGATGTCTCACATGCCCCTTTCCTTTTTGCAATGCAAAATGTAGCCTGCCATGGGGGATTCTGCACTATGAAAGGGGAGAATGCTCTCTTTGAAGCATTTAGGGGCATATTATCAAGGCGGGCGATAATTTTATCACCCTATTAGCAAGCTGTCGCTAACAGCAGTTAGTGACAGCTTGTAGGCAATAGCGAGCGGTTTGGGGCCCGCTTTGCATGTCAGCGATATTTATCGCTGATGACATGCAAAGTGGGCGTACCCAACCTGTTAGCGACTGAAAGCAGTCGCTAACATCGCTATCGCCTATTATCAACGCAGGTGTAGCGATGGAAATATTCGCGCTAAGCGCGAATATCTCCAAAACCTAACGCCTGCTCAGACCAGCTCTTAGCCTGTATATCCAATGGGACGTGGATATTCAGGCTAAGTCCCTGTAAGCGATAATGCCTGAATATTGCTGGATTACCAGCTATATTCACGCATTTCGCCGCTATCGCCGGACATTTTATCGCTTTAGAGATAAACATTGCTAATAGCACGTTATCTCTGCGATAAAATCAGGCGATGCGCGGTGATAAAAAAAATGTTGCTAAGCTTATTTAGCGATAAATATCACTTGTTGTTGATAATATGCCCCTTAATGTATTGGTGCTTGCACCAGAGGAAGCAGAACTTACCTTATTTATATAGGAAGCACCCCTATGCAGTTTTTTCATCAGACTATAAGAATTCAAAACAAACACATCTGATGGGTCTACACATGCAAACAGCAGTTCACACAAAGTTGGACCCAGTCTTTAGACTTTAGCCATAGAGAAGAATTTTGCTGGCATAAAATACTTTGCATTGCTTTAAATTAATTGGCTCAAGGTTTGATAGTATATACAGCATAGTGCAGGTGTCTAGAATTGCTTGATTCTGAACATGAACGTAACACACCCAATTTCAAAATAAACAATTCAAATTCAAACTACATAATTTCACTACAAACAAATAAACATGAATAACAAACAAAAGCATTTAAAACGCCCAAAACTCAAAGTTTCACAAATGCGAGACCAATTGCATTTCAAATGCTTGTTTCTTTTAAGGGAACAGATTGTGAAGACAATCCCTGTCATCTTGGACCTTTGGGTCCAAGATGACAGGGATTGTGTTCAATGGCAAATGATGGGTGAAATTATTATATACAGAACCCAAGGCCAAGGGTCGTACAGGGCCTTATATTCCGGACTCTTACCAGATCTTGCAAGGGACACAAAAGGACAGCCCCCTTTCGCTGCTCCTATTCAGGCTTGACATTGATCTTATTGCACCAAAAATCAGATAGGAGGTGGTGGAGTGTGGAATCCCCATAGGCCGCACAATATATCCCTTGTCCTTACATGCTGACGACATGATTCTATTGCTTAAAAACATCCAGGGGAGTCTTATCGGGACAGCCTAGCCGAATTTGGGGCGCTATTGGGGTTACAGTCAACGCAAATAGATCATGCGCATTTCCTTTACTTCCACATACACGGATCCCATGCTGTCACTTGGAAGCACCTTTATACATGTGGCTCCACACATTCCCATATATAGGGATTCATATCTGATTTACCCACTCACGCGAGCTGCGTGAAGACCGCTTTCTTACACACACCAGATTTGTTCGGTATGTATGACGATACTGGGCACCCCAGGGGAGAAAACCAGCGACGCATGAACCAATTCAAGTGTTATATACTATGGGACATGACGGACACTGAGGGCCATATTATCAAGAAAGGGCGATACATTATCGCCGCTTTTATCGGCAGGAAACTGCCGCTAAAGCGGCAATAATGGGCTTGGTAATATGCCCTTGTTAATTCCCATAGCAGCCCAGGTTAACACCAAAACCTGGGCTGCTATGGGAATTCACAAGGGCATATTATCAAGCCCATTATCGCCGCTTTAGCGGCAGTTTCCTGCTGATAAAAGCGGCGATAATGTATCGCCCTTTCTTGATAATATGGCCCTTAGTAAGTTGGCTCTTGTGAGAGGAGTTGGCCTAACGGTTAGGTCAGTTGACCTTGAATCTTGGGATCCGGGTTTGAGTCTCGGCAATGATGCTAAACATCCTGTGATTCTGGCCAAATCACGTAATCTGCCCGTGCCTAACAAAAATGAATGTGTCCTCAAGTAACGCAACTGGTGCTATATAAAGCACTCTGATACCCGATACCGGATCAAGTTCGCGCTATATAAAACTCTGTAAAATAAAAATAAATAAACACCATGGGTTCCAGGCCCATCTCATGACGCCACTCTCTCCCCTAAAAGCTAAATAGGAAGTGGACACATCCTGTGAGCTTACAGACAAGGACTGGGCCCCCATGTTGGCGTATCCCCCAAAAGTCTCTCGTTACTCGAGAGTTAAATTCAACTCTCCATTCTGCTTTGAGCATACCTAACTCCACATAGAATCAGCCGTATGTTTCTGTCTGCTTCTTCAGCATGTCCTCGCTGTCTTACGGTTGATGCCGACCTCATGCATATGCTATGGACTTGTCCATCATTGTCTGCTGATTGGATAGAGATCTCAACAACTTTATCAGATCAGACTGGCATCAGATACCACAACATGAGGTCTCTTAGGGCTATATCCTAGGCCAAAGAGTATCAAAGTGGCATTCCACTTTATTGGTTTGGCCCTTTTACTGGCAAAACAGCTAATACCCAGATGCAGGAAATCCCCAAGGGCTCCACGGATAATTCTATGGCATGAGGAGGTCATACACTGGGGACAGGAAGAAAGTGAAGCAATATGGCGGGAAGAATATAGAAGGTTGCGTAGGAGGCCCATCTCACTCGAATGGGACACCCTTTTAGAAATGTTCAAGCTATAGGATGAGGTCACTGAGGAGGAGTAATGGGCATGATTGTTCCCACTAAACCTACAATAGATATCTGGCCCAAAGTAAGGACCTACATCCTCCCTCTCTCACGCATACTACACCTTATGTGCACCCATTGTCTACTTACTTTGGGGGGCTGGAGGGTAAGGTTTGTAATGCGTTACTATGCCACAATGGTTCCTAAACTGTGCACTGCTGAATACCAGTGGCGGCCTGTGCAGGTAAGCATGGTGGGGCAGTCGGATGGGGATGTGGGGGTGGAAGTCGACATACGGCGGAATAGTGAACATAAAATAAATAAATAAAATAAAACCACTCACCTTGCGCTCGCCGAGTCAGGGATGCCACACGCGCAAGGTAAGTGGTTTTATTTATTTATTTTATGCTCACTAACACATTGTATGTCGACTTCCACCCACCCCACCCCTGCCCCACGGCCTCACCGCACTTACCTGCATCGACCGCGAATACTGTATACCTATATTGTATCTTACATGTATATTAGACTATTATGATATGTATTGCCTGTTGTACAGATAATAGACTATTATGATATGTATTGCCTATTGTACAGACGCAACTATAGTAACTGTAATGTGACTTCACTAAATGCAATAAAGTTTGTGTCAAGAAAACAATCTTGAAACTAGAAGAAACCGGTCCTGAGTTGCTTGTGTTCCGCTTCAGGGAGGACCTGGCTTGGTAGTTCATGCTGGACTGTCCCTATTGGAGCCGGGTCAAGACTGATTTGCATATGGCTGAGTCCGAACTGAGGTGGCTTTGTGATCTAAATAACAATGGAATGGGATGCTGCCAGGGCCGGACTGGCCATAGCGGGCACCGGGCAATCCCCTGGTGCGCCGCACCGGTGGGGGCCGGTTTTGGGCTCCTGGGGTCTATTTTGCATAGCTGCAAAATCGTCCCTGTACCAAAACCGGCCGAAAACCGGCCCCGGCAAAGAGCTCGGCGGCACCTCCAACTCCCCCGAGTGGGGAGGAGGGGGGGCGGCCGAGCACTTTGCCAGGGCCGGTTGTGGTTCCCAGTCCGGCCCTGGATGCTGCCCCAGAGTAATTACCAGTGGCTGAGAATAATTCAAGCATTCCATCCATCTCTGTTTTGTATACTTGGAAGTGGAATGGAGGCAGCCTAGTCACATAAGAGTGTAAGGGCAAGTGTGCCTAGATTCAGCTGTGCACAATTATAGTAAACCGGACGCACTGCTATGTCCTCTTCTTGGTAAGATCCCTGCTCTTTGGACAAGGTGTTTCCAGAAATTCTTTGCTCCACAAAGCAGTTGCATGTGAACAATGGCAGTGCATTGTATTAGCACGAAGAGGATAAAACAGACAAAAAGTCAAAGCTGGAAGAACTTGAAAGGAAAGTTTACTGCTTCTGTCAGCTGATTTCAAACCGAGCCCCAGTGATCAAAGACAACAAGGAGCTCAAGGGATAATCTAGACACAGATCAGCCATTAAAGGCTTATTTTTTTCGCCTGGGGACTGATGCTAGCTGGGCACAGAGGGAGAAAAACAGACGACTAAAAAAATGTAAAAATCCAAATAACATTTTTTGAATACCAGGAAAAAAGCACCGTTCAGATGGCTCACTGCATGGAAATAATGCAGTGATCTGCAGGTCACGAATTCAAACCGAGGTAAGTGCGACCCAACCTTCCAACCACGGTCATTGAATTGAGCAAAGGTAAAATATGTGGTTGAAAGCACTTAGGGGCATATTTACAATAAGTGGTGCATCCCTGCATATCAGCAGGGATGCGCCACTTATTGTGCGCCATGCCTCCGGCACCATGGATGCGCCACATTTACAATGCGGCGCACCATGAGGTAAAAGTGGCGCATTGCTGGAGTTGCGTCGCAAGCGCGACGCAGCTCCAGCAATGCATGCTCTGGGGGGCCCTATATTGTTAATGCTGCGTCAATCCTTATGCCTGCTTCAAGCAGGCACAGGGTTTTGACACAGCATGGGCCCCAAAGTGACTGAGAGAAATCTTGTAGATTTCACTCAGCCACTTTTAGGAGACGTTCCTGCGCCGGAATGCCCCCTCCCTGCAGGAACGCCTACTCCTGGCGCAGGGCTTTACAACGTGACGCATCTCTCAGATGCGTCACGTTGTAAATACCCCGCACCATGGCGCATCTTTTGCGCTGCCGCTGCATCACAAAAGTGACGCAACGGGGGCGTAAAAGAGGCGCAAGGGGCTTTTAAATCTACCCCTTAGAATGCTGGCGCACAATTCACTGTATGCGCCAACGCTTGCACCCTGTACCATGGTGCAAGGGTGTCTGAATTATGGGAATTATTGTTTTTGTGCAAGAAGGGGCACCTTCCTGCCCAGAAACAAGCAATGGAAGTGAATTCCTCTTTCTATGTGTGCTGCTGAATGCAACACACATAGAAAGAGGAAAAAACAAGGAGAAATAAAGGTATTTCTCCTTGTTGTGCTTCCCCAGAACATTCTGTAAACCTGGGTATGCGTCAAAAGGTTATGCCTCTCCATGGCAGGCATAGAGGAGGTGCAACGAGGAGAAACAACTTTATTTCTCCTAATTTTTTCCTCTTTCTATGTGTGCTACTGAATGCAGCACACAGAAAGAGGACATCACCTCCATTGATTGTTTTTGTGCAGAAAGGTCTCCATTCTTGCACAAAAACAATCATACCCACAATGCAGACACACTTGCACCATGGGGCCTCCGTTGTCACTTGGCAGACAATTGTGCGCCTGCACTGGGCAAGGGGACAGGAATGTGCGGTATTTCATATATATGGTGCATTCCTGCCCTTTTCTTTTGACGTAGGGCAGCGCAGCAAGAAGGCTTGCAGCGCTAACCTATGCCAAAAGCTTGTAAATGAGGCCTCACATCTATGAGGCCATGAAAAGCCGCGCAGGGTGGCTTTACGTGGCCTTGTACATATGGACCTGCACTATGCACTGCCAAAATGTCAATAAAAGTGATGTTCTGGTGGCGCACAGGGACTTGTAAATGAGACCCTAAGGGCTTCAAACAAATGCCCAAAATTCTTATAAAATTGCGTTCAACAATGGCACCTCCATTAATAGCATCGCAATCCAAATGTATTTCATTTTGCTTTAAAAAGGGGCATGAACAAATATGTTGGCTAGTTCGTTACTACGGTCAGACCAAATTTAACATGCATGTATGTGTGTTGCATTTGTATAGCACAAACTTAATCAAAAGGTAGCAGATCCCGTTCCGGGCCAAACGACAGCATACAGCCAATAAGGGATGGGAGAGGCTGCTGGTTTGTGATTGTTATTGCATTGCTTTACACTCTTCTTACACTGTTCTTCAAAGAGATGGTGGTCTGTTTAGTTTAATTTATAGTGCTTGCATCTTTGGATATTTAAAAATGAATATAACAAAGTCAGTAGTTGTTTCTTTTTTATAGTGAAGAGCTTTTGTGTTTTCAACAAGAAGATGTGTTTCATGTATGCCTTTGGGGGCAGAATCACAGTTGTCTATGGTTAATGACGCCTTTCTGGGAAGTCGTGGCACAGTGCTGGAGTGTGAACCCATGACGGTGGTGTGCAATGCTGTGGTACTGGCACTGTATACGTGTAGGCTAGTAGTGAGATGGGTTGTGGTATGGTGGTGCCGGGAAGCAGTAGTGCAGTGTTTTCAGGCATTTTGTGCAAAGGTGATGTGGAAGTTCACTGGTGGGGTTGTTTGGGAATTTCTGGTGGTGGCAGCGTGGTGCCCTGTAGTGGTGTCGGGGTGCGATTTTTGTGGTGGAATGCAGAGATAATGGTGATTCATGTCAAGTGTGTCGGGCATGTGGAAGTTAGGCACATGGACTAATAACAAAGGGGCAGATTTACAAGAAAGTGACGCATCTATATAAATGTGTCACTTTCCCTGCGCCATCATTAGAAACCCTTGCGCCACTATGGATGCGTCTTATTTACAATCCGGTGCACCATGGTACAAGGAATGACAGATGCGTCAGAAATTCTGACGCATCTGTTGACACAAAAGTCACGCATTGCTGGAGTTGTGTTGCAAGCACTTCACAACTCCAGCAATGCAGGGGGAGGCTTATCCTCACTGCGTCACTCCTTACGCTTGCTTTAAGCAGGCGTAAGAATTTGACGCAGTGGCATCCTAGAAGTGGCGCAGTGCAATCTTGTAGATTTCACTGCATCACTTCTATAAGGCTTTTTTGCGCTGGAACGCCCACCCTGGATACATTATACTCAACGCAGGTATAATGTGACACAGGGCTTTCCAACGTGACGCATCTCCCTAGATGCATCACGTTGTAAATGGGCCGCATTTTTACGCTGCTGCTGCGTCACAAAAAGTGATGCAATAGCAGCGCAAAAATGATGCAAGAGGCTTGTAAATCTGCCCCACTCAGTCTAACCCAACATTGTCAGTGCAGAGTGCAACATCCAGTGTAGCCAATCAGAAAGTCACAAGAGAGTAGACCAATGTAAAGCCTGGTGTGCTTCTCTGAGCAGTAGAGTCTCTCAGAGGTAGTTAGATGTTCTATCTCTGCCGCTGAGAGAGAGGGGGGGAGATATAGTAAGGGGCATATTAGCAAGGGCATTATCGCCGCTTTGGCGGCACTTTTTGTCCATAAAGCGGCAAATTTTTTCATCGCCCAATTATCAAGCTGTCGCTAACAGCAGTTAGCGACAGCTTCCAGGCAATAGCAACCGGTTTGGGGCCCGCTTTGCATGTCAGCGATATTTATCGCTAATGACATGCAAAGTAGGCATACCCAAACTGGTAGTGACTGAAAGCAGTCGCTAACACAGCTATCGCCTATTAGCAATACCTGCGACGCGATAAAAAAACGCAAGTTAACCCCGATTAGCGCCAGGATTTTACACGTGGTAAGAACCTGACCATAATAGTCACTGGGAGGTGGATTTTATGGCTAAGTCCCCACTTGCCTATTGGCGAGATTTTCCCTAGCGATAGGATTTTTATCGCTGGAAATCTCACGTTAAACATGGGTTTTGCCTCTATTGCTGGATTTTTTATCACATTGTAGATAAACGTTGGTAATACTGCGTTATCTCCGCGAAAAAATCAAGCGATAGGAGGCGATAAAAAAATAGCGCTAAGAGCGGTTTGCGATAGTTTTCGCAAGTTGTTGCTAATATGCCCCTTAGTCAACAGGAAACTCTTCAAGGCTGGGTGAAAGGAAACTTCAGTTAAAATGTGAAATTCTGCGAGGTGATTTGATGTCTATATAAAAAGACTGTTATACAGTTAGTAAGGTATGAATAAAACACTGTACACCGATCCACTAAAGCTGAATGGAAATATAATCACGCTTAGGAAAACACTGGTTTACATTGAGAACAGATCTAATATAGAATAGTAGAATACGTGTTTCAGTAGAGAGACTGAACATTCAGTCTGTGCCTGTGTGTGTTATATAAACTGGACGGGGTCTCAGAAAACAATAGCCTTCGTGGGTATTACATTGTGGGTAGAAATTGTAGACATTAAGGGCCCGATTCACAGAACTAACTTAAGACAAAATCCTAAACGTACTACCATTTTGGCATTCACAGAAGGCACTTACTCATTTTGGTATTCACAGAATGCACTTACTACTTTTGGCATTCACAGAATGAACTTACTACTTTTGGTGTTCACAGAAGTTAGGATTTTGTCTTAAGTTTGTCTTAAGACAAACTTAAGACAGACTTAAGACAGACTTAAGACAAACTCAAGACAGACTTAAGACAAAATCCTAACTTCTGTGAATACCAAATGTAGTAAGTTCATTCTGTGAATACCAAAAGTAGTAAGTGCATTCTGTGAATGCCAAAAGTAGTAAGTGCATTCTGTGAATACCAAAATAGTAGTACGTTTAGGATTGAGTCTTAAGTTCATTCTGTGAATCTGGCCCATTGTGACTGGTTGCATGATATTTGGGAACATGAACAATACTTTTCTTCTTTTTCTGAAAAAAAAGATTGGCAAAGGCAGAAATTTGATTGCTTTACTGTCTTATGATGGGCTACCTTTAGAATATTGAACAAATGTTGGTAAATTAGAAGGTTGCCCTCAAAGAGTTTTTGTGTCTTGCTTGCTCTCTGTAAAGTGGTATCAAGGAGACATGATCCTGCTCAGAAAAGCACCTCAGTAAAGAAAAAAATACATAAATTACACCGACTATGGATTTAGGGCTGTTTTGATATCCTTATGAAGTGGAAGTTATCCGTACTCCCTCAAAATTGTTTATAAAGACACATTTTGCCAAACTTGTTAGTCAAAACAATATGGCATCATCGAATGATGGGGAAATCCACCCTTAAATAAATAATTGCAACTTTAAAAAAATTTACTTTTGAAGCCACGTTCATAGAATGGTCAAACCCAGTTGCTTTATACACGGATTATTGGAATTATTCAAGCATAAAAAACAGCATACAAGTATCAAAGCAAGACTTGACTAATGGTGGGTGAAACATTCCGCTCTGCCGGTGGAGTTTGTGGAGTTCTGCTCACACCGTGTTCCGCATGGAGCATGGAGTACCAGCAGAACTTCGTCAGTGCCGTGTGGCAGAGTTTTTTCTCTCAGGCGGCTCGCCAATGTTAAGTTGGTGAGTGTGAGTGTGGATTTGCATCCCCTAGCACGATTATAGAATGCCTCCCAATGAGATTTCTCAATGCGGTTTGTCAGGGCAGATTGCTGCAGGTCGCTACCATTCGCACTGAGAAGGCTGCTGCTTGAGCGGCAGAAAGAAACTGTGCCTTCTGGTGCGCCACGTGATGCCGTTCACACTGATTTTACAGCCTGAACAAGCTCTTGGCGCTAAAAATCAGCGGAACGTGCTGAATTCCTCCCACTCGCGGAACTCTGGAGAATCTACTGGAGTTTTTATGTATTTCCGCAGAATTCCATGGAGTGAAACTCCGCAAGTTCCACTCTCGCCTAGACTTGGCATTTCCAGCAAACATGATGACTGAGAACAACTGAAAATTATAGAAACCTAGCATTTGACATTGTTATACAAAATCTAGATACATTAGCCTGTCCTCCACAGCCTCCAATCCTTCCCTGTTTCATGAATCTGTCAGACAGAAACAAACAGTTTTGTACTTATGTCTCTTTCCTTGTTGTCCCTAGATGAAATCGTGACATAGACACCACAGACTTTTGCCCTTGTGGTCCAACTTTGAGGTCTTTCATTGAGCTAACCCTAAGGTCTGTCTCCTGCCCGGTGATCTTCATGTCTGCTCCTCCCATTCTATGCTCCTAATCGCTTCATGCCTCAAGCCCAAAATTGCCCCTCAGCCTCACTGAACTGCCTACACTGTACCTCAGTGCTTCCGGTTCCGTTCAGGTATTGTAAAGACAAACGTCTACAGATGTTTACACCAGCTGTCTTGCTCTGCCATTATATCTATTTGACCTCTGACATCCCCCTGTATTTTTCTTTATAGCTTTGTCTGAGTGCACACTGGGCTAGGTAGTCACTCCAGTATGAACTACGGTACTCCCCAGTGCCACACCAGGGGCCTCATTTATGAGGCCGTGCGTCACTTTTACGCCGCCGGTGCGTCACTTTTTGTGACGCACCAGCAGCGTAAAAAATGTGCCTTGTTGCACCATATTTACAAAGTGACGCATCTAGGTAGATGCGTCACTTTGTAAACCCCTGCACCACATTATACCTGCGCCAGGTATAATGTATGCAAGGGGGGCGTATTGACGCAAGAAAGGGTCGTAGAAGTGATGCAGTGAAATCTATGAGATTTCACTGCGTCACTTCTAGGACGCCGTTGCGTCAAAATCTTGCGCCTGCCTCACAGCAGGCGTAACACAGACGCAGGCCCTTTCACATAGAGCTTGCCCCTTGTGAAAGGACGCATTGCTGGAGTTGCGTCACATTTGTGACACACTCCAGCAATGCGTCACTTTTGCGCTTATCGATACGTCATAAATACTGACGTATCTATAACTCCTTGCGCAATGATGCGTCATAATGTAAATATGACGCATCATTGGTGTCGCAAGGAGGGCGCAATGAATAGTGACGCATCGCTGTTTTCACGCAGCGATGCGTCACTTTTCATAAATGAGGCCCCAGATATTTTAAAGAATTGGGTGCAGTCGTCCTCACCACCTGCTTTTTAGGCAGTCCTCACTCAGTCTCCTTACTGCTAGGGCTCAGTCTGGAGCCAGTTTTTAAGTTGTACTACAGAGGATATGACTACTGCCCCCGCTACCATGGCAAATGCCAAGTGAGTCCCTATGACTGAGAACTCTTCCCTTCTTTCCTTCACCAGTGCACACATCAGACCTTCTCCACTGTGTTATGTTATGTTATATTGATTTGTATAATGCACTGACCACCCGAGAGGGTATTCCTTGTGTATATATTAAAAACAATTAGTTTACATCTGTTATGTTATTTAATTTATAAAGCGCTCAAATACCCTAAGGTGTCTTGGCGCTGCCTTGGGAGAAGGGGGTGATAACAGAAAAGCATGAAAACTGAAGTAAAGAAAGTTTATGTTTTCTGTATGAAGAGCCATGTATTAAGGGACGTTCTGAATTGGAGAATATCAGGCACATTTTTCAGATCATGTGGAAGAGCATCAGATTTCACCCACCGTACACTGTTTCTCGAGGAAGCTGTGTAGATAGTATACACAAAAGCTCCCGCCAAAGCAACTTCCTTAGATATGCGAATGTGAAAGAGGTACAGGGCCATGAAGGTAGCAGTGCATGATGGGAGCTGAGAGACCCAGATCTGCCCTTGGACAGCCCCTTTCTCTCCAAGTTGTTTTAGAGTCAACCCTCGGTCCCAGCTGCTCTTCAGATTTGGAGAGAGGAAGCAATCCCTCCAGATTGGTAATTAGTTAGCGGGTCATGGAGCCAACCAGGCCCCAACGTGGAAAATGCCATGCAGTGACTTGTCCAGCAAGTGACAGATATCGGCAAGGTCGGACTGGGCAATAGGGCGATGGGCTAGTCTGACAGGTCAGTGTGATGGTCATTTTTAGGTCTCGCCTACGCAGCGCCGCATGCACTGCATAGGAAGGAGACCTTTAGCAATCGCTTTGCCTTTTCAGCTAAAAACGTGCACGCTTTGCATTGCCTTCAATGGCAACGAGTGCACGTTTGGCGAGTCCCTTGCGGGAGCGAGCTTTGACAGATGGTTCCTGCTCGCTCGCTTTTGTTTTGTTTTTACTGTGAGAGCGAGAAGCGCGCGCTTGTTTTCCTTTATTATCATTGCATTCACCAATGGCTTTTCTTCAAGTTTATGTCACTGACTGTTTTGCTGCACATCTTTACATAAACTTTAATACTATTTTTTGATAGCTCAAACAATTAGATAGATACCTGGTATATCCCATTGTGAAAGATTTACATGTATTCAACATTAGGGATGAACTAGCTTTATTCTCACTGTTGGACCCGGCCTCGTGGTGTTGATCCAGCGGCCTATAGAAAATATATCATAAACAACGCTACCCAACTTCATAACCTATAAACAAATTTCTACACTAATTTATGGACCCATTTATAAACATGACATATTTTGGGCCTACTGAATCAGGTGGTCAGATTAAACCTATATACACATTATTTACAAACTATATACAATTTTATACATCTGCGGAAAGAATATTGTCATTAGAATAAATCCTAACCATTTAAACGACCACCATTGGCGATGGAATCTAGCTAATAGTAACCTGCACTTCTGAATAACCAAGACCAGCTTGTTTGTCAAAAGTAAGATTTTATTTACTAAATTATGGTATTTCAAATTGTAAATTTATTATTGTAATTTTATTAGCATTAAAGTAAGCATATTTGAAAAGCTTCATGAGAAAAACACATTTTAGTAAGAAATTCAAAGTTTAAGTAAGATTTAGCAGTTTAGCATTTCTAAAGTCTAAGTCCCTAGCTAAGCTAAATAAATGGAAAATAAAGTAAAGTTCATTAAGGATTCTTACGTGCTCCACGCAAAGTCCAGCAGCACTTCACCCTCATCGGAAAGTCAGAAAGCAGCAGCCAGCCCATCCCTAAGGGCATGACTTTTTATACCTTTCTATGCTAGCTAAACTAAGCGAAGGAAAGTTTTCATAAATCCTCGAAGTCCCATTGGTTGAGAGTGACAAGTGACATGTCACCCACATTTCAAAAGTTCCATTAGGTCACGTTTCTTAAAGACCATTGTCTTTTCCGAATGCAACCAGGAGCTTCCTTGGGTTGCAACAATTGTAAATTAATGTTCTCACAGTGTTCATTTCATTTCCGCGGGTGCCAAGTTAAAGCTGACAAAATTGTCCTTTATCACTTGCTTCCGACCTTGGCCACGTCCGACAAAATGGTGACAGCATGTCAGATTTGCTTAGTGAATGCAGTTTTGACGAACACTTTTTCAGAATGGGCTTCTCGTGTCTTGTGCAGAAGTAAAATTCAGCTTTAGCAAACTCGAGCAAACTAGGCCCAAAAGCAGGCAACTTATGCTTTCTAGTAATAAACAAACACAAGAAAAGTATTAATGTAAGAAATAATGTTGATTCTGTATCCACCCTAGGTTTACTAATTAATTAACCCTCCCGATTAGTCTAATGTTACCTAGCAAAAGCAAACAAATAAAGCAGCGTTTATATTTACCAATCTTCATGAATCCATGAAACTTATGTGCACCTAGAATAGTAGAAATGACATCACATAGACAAGGGAAAGCAAAATAAGCACATGCTTCTTTTAAGTTTGCTGCAGTTAGTAATGACAAAAACGAAAACAACAAATTATTTTTATTATTTTGCACGAACAAAAGATGCAACATTTATGCACGTTTATGAGCACACATGTTAGTCCCCCCATGTGTAAAGTTTAATCTAGGTTGTATTAACACGATACATTACAAATTATTAATATTATTATTCATGTTATGGAAATGTGACTTTGCGAGTTTAAACAAAATTTTGTTTTCTATCTCGCTCCATCAACTCCCTCATCTGGTGATTAACAAATCACCACACCAACACCCAAAATTTTGGTAATTTAAATTTCCGAGAAATTGTTTCAAATTCATTTGTATCAGTAATCCTAAAAATCTGTTTCTGCATAATCTTTGGAATTAGCATAACGCTCTCTATGTAACTCCTGTAATTCAATCTCCCTTTCTTCTTCTTTTCTAAGTTTATAGATTCTTTTCTTTTCTTTCAACTGCTTCTTTCTCTTATGCAACAAACAACCTATTTTTGTCAAAATAAAAATGAATACTATTATAATCAAAGGTGCCAAAATCTTGCCAAGAATTGAACTACCAATATCATGAAACCAATTTTTAATTGCTTGGAATCTTTTTGAAAGTTTCCCTGTAAAATCATCTTCTTCTAAAGGAATTATCTCTGAATGCATTTGTGTAATGTTTTTAATGTACATCTCAATATTCTTACTTTCATCAGGTATATATGTGCAACAATGTTGTACATGTAAAATGCCACAGACTCCTCCCTCTTTTGCTAGGAGTATGTCTAAAGCAAGGCGATCTTGAATCACCATAGATCTGATTGCAACTACTTCAACATTCACTAATTGGAATCCATCAGCTGTGTCTGTTGACAATCTGTCAACAATTGTGGACAATTTTCTAATTCTCCCTGCATTTAGGGTTATACCAACAAAAGGTATCACTGCTTGAAAAATATCTCCCAGAACTTCTGTAAAAGTTTCTCTTTCGACTCTATTTACATAATTATGAATTTTGAACAATCCTTCTGAATCTCTATCAACATGAAACACTTTAGGAAAAACAATTCCCACATAACAAGTTCCATACCAATGGTCTGGAAGGTTGTAGTAGGCTTTGTCACCACAAACAAAATAAATCCCAGGGAAGATTGGATCTTTTCCACCTTTGAATCCCCAACCTCCCAAAATCTGATAAGTATCTTCACAGTTACTTGCACCTACAAAATAATTATCAAAAAGTGTATTATCTCTTCTAATGCAAAGCTTTCCACTAACTGGTTTATCTATGTGAATTGCAACATTTTCAAGCATTTTGCCATTTAATTTCTCATCCTCTTTTTGCCAGAATTTTCACTTAGTCTGCTTGACTAATTCGTTTCTTTTGTAAATTGCTCTTCTCTCCTCAACCAAATTCAAAAATTTCTTTCCCTCAGCACTCAATTTGCATGTTAGGTTATTCTTGTAAGCATACTCGTAAGTGAGTTCGTTAGTAACAAGGAAAAATTCTCTCATTTGTTTAGCTTTCTTGTGCTTATTTAAAGCACCCTCAATCTTTATATTCGCAAAAATCTCGTCAAAATCTGAATAGTAATATTCTAAGCGTCCAGTTTGATAAAATAAGCTAGTTAACACACTACATGTTACACCATATGTGAGAGGAAGCATATTGTATGTCACTCCCTCAGAAACAGAAGCAGGTAACTTGACGCAGACATAGCAGTCTTTTGCATCCATTACCTTGACATATTCACTCAAAAGCTTTGTGAATGTATTACTTGAAAAATCACTAATAGATTTATCTTGATGAAAGTTAGGTTGATGATCAATAACTTTAGCAGGTGCACTATGTTTAGTTTGACTAACCAAAGCTTTGCTTGACATGTTAACTTTGTATAATTCTCTATTCATCTCTAATGGGATGATCACAGCTAAAACTAACCAGAGCAGAATTAAAATGAGCAGACACACCAGAGTCATCTTACAGCATCTCTTTAAAACAGAACACTTTGAAGTGCTCTCCTTAACATATGGCATTTTTGGTTAGTTTTAGTTTTGCCTCAAATTTAAAAACAAAATTTATTTTAAAATTTCTAAGAATTAAACTATTTATACCCCCCTTTTAAAATAATTTTATTTTTAAAACCCTAAACAAGTTTTCTTCGACCTTATGTCATACATAAGATTTCTTCGACTAAACAGTTTTTCTTCGACCTTATGTCAGCTAACAAAATTTCTTCAGCCTTTTGCCAAATTAAAATTTCTGTACTTCAATCATTGTCACTAATTTCTTCTATTTCGTTTTCTTCTTCACTACTACCATAAATGTCAATAACGGGTGGAATTACTAAATAAGTCCACTCAGGAGACTTGTATTTCTGGTTTGGTCTCACTATTCTTTTTCCTTTTCTCGACACCACTTCAATTTTCCTTCCAACTCCCACTTCTTTTCCAGGACTCTTTTGACTACTGATTTCTTCAACTTGCTCTTTAGGTTTCTTGATTAACCTCACTCTCAATCTTCCACCAGGCCAGTAGTCTGCTTTTCTCACATATTTCTTCTTTGGTTCAGAAGCATTTGATTCTGACTTCCAAGCCCTTTTCTTTCTGTTTTCACTTGCACCATCCACGTCACTTTCTTCAGTTTCGTAGTCTGAAATTTCAATTGACTCAGGAACTTCTCTATTCGGCAGTTTTACTCCTTCAGGAACACTTCTCTCATTTCCAATACTGGTACTTGGTAATTCGTCTTCTTCTTCTTCTTCAATTACCTCCAACTTCCCAGACTTTGGATTTCTGTTCCTTACTTCAGAGCTTGTTTTCTGCTTTTCGATACTCTCCTGGTCTGAAACTTCTTTTTGTTTCGCTTCTCTGTCTTTAATAGAAACAACTGAATCCTCAGTTATCTTTCCTTTTAGCAGATTCTCTTCACCTTCAGAATCTATTTCAATAATTTCCAAGTCTTTTCTTGTTGAATTTTTATTCACAGGTACAGGTTCCAGATGTCGACCTTCTTGTCGATCTTCAGGATCTGGATTTATTTCACCTTCTGCTTCAGAATCAGAATCATCTGTAGTATCACTTTCAACATCAGAACTCTCAGGAGTTGGTACTGGAATAGTATGACTAGGATGAATCCAACGTTTCAATCCTTTGCATTTTACAGCATTAGTAGTGATCAAAATTATTTGCCTAGGCTTCTGCCATCTAGGAGCCAGACAATTTCTTCTCCGATGTACTTTCGTTCTGACCCAGTCACCAGGTCTCAGGTCATGTGTCAAAACTTTCTCATTTGATTGTGCTTCAGTTCCCACCTGATTAGATACAGAAGTCACTATATCAGATAACCTTTTACAGTAATCCAAAATAGCACTGTCATTTATGCTTAACAGTTTACCTACAGGTACAAAAGCTTGCCTCATAACTCTTCCCATTAAAATTTCATGAGGACTCAAACCTGTCTTTTTATCTGGTGTACTTCTTAATGACATCAAAACAAGTGGAAGAGCATCTGTCCACTTTACACCTGTTTCAAGACACATTTTTTTCAATTCTGTTTTTAATTGTTCCATTAATCTGTTCAACTATCCCAGATGCCTCTGGTCTGTATGCACAGTGTATTTTCTGCTCAATGCTCAAAGCTTCACAAATTAACTTCATCAGTTTGTTATCGAAATGGCTTCCTCCATCACTCTCAATAGTGACTGGAAAACCGTACCTTGGGATAATTTCTCTGAGCAGTAGTTTTGCTACTGTAATTGAATCACAATGTCTTGTAGGAAATGCTTCTACCCATCTTGAAAATAAACAAACGATTACAAGAACATATTTTAAGCAATTGTGTAAGGGCATTTCAATGAAATCCATCTGTAACCTGGTAAAAGGACCACCCTCTCGACCAATTATTCCTGTCCCCACCAATGATTTTCTGTTTGGATTCATTTGTTGGCATGATAAACACCTTTGACAAAAAGATTCTGCAATTGTTCTGAATTTAGTATTGAACCAAGTCTCTCGAAAAAGTCTGATCATAGAATCTCTTCCAAGATGTGCTGGACCATGATATAATCTGGCCATATCTGCAATCAAACAATTCGGTAAGACTACTCTGCCATCTTTGTAAACCCACACTCCATCTTCGTCACGTGGTCTACAATCTGATCTTAACCACAGATCTTTTTCCTCATCATCTGCTTCATTTTGTAATTCTTTAATCTCATTCCATGTTTCTACAACTGTTGTTAGCATTAATGAATTTGAATCAGTTTCTTTACTCCTTTCCCGATTGTATGAATAACCTTTTCTTGCACAGTATTTTGCCGTTTCATCTGCAAATGCATTGCCTTTTGAGATATAATCAACTCCTTTAGTGTGCGCTGCACACTTGACAATTGCGATTTCTTTCGGCAATTGTATTGCTTCAATTAATCTCCTAATGAAAACTGCATTTTTAATTGGAGATCCTGCTGATGTCATATAGCCTCTTTGAGACCAGAGTTGTCCATAATCATGTACAACTCCATACCCATACTGACTATCAGTAATGATGGTAACTCTTATATCCTTTGATACTTCACAAGCACGAATTAAAGCAATCAATTCAGCCACTTGTGCTGATCGAACTCCTTCAAGACATGATGCTTCTTCAACATCTGCAACTGTGCAGACTGAATATGAGGCTTTCAAGACACCTCCCTCTGATCTCAAACATGAGCCATCTACAAAGTAGACAAAATCTGATTCAGATAGAGGTCTATCTTTGATATCATGTCTTGGTTTCGTGCAGAATTCCATAACATCTAAACATTCATGTTCTGTTTCGATGTTATCAATGATCTCAGAATCAGGCAGTAATGTAGAAGGATTTAGATTTAAACATCTTGAAATCGAAACATTATCTGCTCCTAATATGATTTTCTCATACTTTGTCAATCTGCTGCTTGTCAGATGCTGAGTTTTACCTCTTGTCAGCAATATTTCAACTGAATGAGGCACAAAAACGTACACAGGAAATCCCATAATGATTCCTTCACTCTGTTCAAGACTAACACTTGTAGCTGCAACTGCTTTCAAGCAACCTGGTAATGCTTTTGCAATGGGATCAAGAACTGCAGAGAAGTATGCAATAGGTTTCTTTAAATTCCCATGTCTCTGAATCAATACAGACAATGCACATCCTTCTCTCTCGCTGCAATACAGTTCAAAATCTTTCTCATAATTCGGCATACCTAAAGCAGGAGCTTGGCATAAGCTCTTTTTCAAATTCTCAAAAGATTCCATCTCAATTTCATTGAGAATAATTGGATCTTTTACATCAGACATTGTCAGTCTCTGTAGTGGTTTTGCAATTACTGAAAATCCACTTATCCATTGTCGACAGTAACCAACCATTCCCAAGAACATTCTGACCTGTCTCTGTGTTCTTGGAGGTTGCATTGCTTGAATCATTTTAATTCTTTCTATTGTCACTTGCCTTTTTCCCTTTGCAATTCTGTGACCAAGATATTTTACTTCTTGTTTGCAAAACTGTAATTTTTCTGGAGACACTTTATGTCCCTCTTCTGCAAGGCGATTTAACAGTATTATTGTGTCTGTCACACAATTTTCTCTTGTCTTTGCAGCTATCAACAAATCGTCAATATACTGCACTAACGTAGACCTACCTGGTAAATCCAAGTTTTCCAAAGATCTTTTTAACAACTCATTAAAGATTGAAGGACTTTCTGTATAGCCCTGTGGGATTCTTGACCATCCGAGGGTTTTACCTTGGAATCTGAAAGCAAAGATTTCATAACTGTCTGGATGTAAGGGAACAGTAAAGAATGCATTACAAAGATCAATGACAGTGTACCATTCAGCATCATGTGGAATCTGGTACAGAATTACTGCTGGATTTGGAACCACAGGACAACATGGAACAACGATTTGATTAACCTTTCTCAAATCTTGTACGATTCTAAATGCTCCATTTGACTTTTTAACTCCCATAATTGGTGAATTACAAGGACTACTCTCCATTTCTTTTAATACACCTTGTTTGATTAATTTTTCAATTATAGGCGTAATACCTTCAATTGTTTCTGCTTTCATTTTATACTGTGGAATGTTAGGAAATTCTATTCCCTGTTTCAATGTAATTTTTACTGGATCTACGTTTTTCATCAGACCCATCTCGTTTCCAGTAAAATCCCATATATCAGGTTTCACTGTTTCCTTGAGCTCTTCAGGCAAATCTTTCTTTTCAAATGCAGGAAACAATTTTGTTTCTTCTGCTTCCATCATCATCATTGTCATTCTGTATAAACCATCTTCCTCCATTGTTTGTAACTCAATTCCATCAGGAGAACAATATATTCTGCAATTCATTTTACACAGAATATCTCTGCCTAGTAAATTTACTGGACTACTATTACAAACCACAAATCTATGTTTGTCTCTATAATTTCCAATTTCAACTGGAACTGGATCAGTTAAGTCAGTTTTAATTTGTTGATTGCTTACTCCAACAACTTGGATGGTATCCCCAGAGAGAGGTAGGTTTTCAATTTCCACTGATCTAACAGTAGAACGGGTAGCACCAGTGTCCACTAGAAAAGTGATGTCTACATCGTTAACTTTCCCGTTTACAAATGGACCGGACTGGTCAACCTCAAGAGTGGCTCCAACAACACACTCTTCCTCCTCTCTCGGGCACCGTCAGCAATAATCATCAGAATCACTGTCTTGGCTTTCTGTTAACAAAAATTGTTGTGAAGCATTTTGCATTTGCACCCTTTGTTGCTTTTGCTGTTTTTGCGGTCTTATTACCTGTTCATTTCCCTGAAATCCCACATTTGGATTATATTTTTGAACTCCCCCACAATTCGGAAATGGTGGTTGTGGCAATTGATCCTGACAGTTATTCACCTGTTGCTGTTGCTGTCGCTGAATGTTTAACTCGTTTAACCCCTGTTGCATCTGTAGCTGTTGCTGCAGGTCAACACCATTCTGCATCTGTGGATTTAATAAGGGATTCTTTAAGTTTCTAGGAGGTTTAGGACACTCGTCTCTCCAATGTCCAATTTCGCCACAATTAAAACAAGGTAATCTTTGTTTCAACTCCTCAATCTTTGGGCTAAATTTTCTTGGAAAAATATTACCTTTAAGCTTTCCTTGTATCTGGTTCGTATTTCCAGTTTGAACAAAATTTGTGTTCTTATTACCCATGCTGGCAATTTGTTGCTCAGCTACCTTTACCTGAGCCCACATGGCTTTCTCTTTGAGCTTCTTTTGTCTCACCTCTAACTCATCACTGCAATACTTAGCTTTTCTCAGAATATCGTCCACAGAAAGTGATTGCCATCCTACAATGCTATTCCTGATCATGTCTGCAATTTCAGGTTTTAGTCCATAAACGAATCTATAGATAAAATGACTCATGTCCTTTTCATCTAATTTTTCATAGCCACTGTATTGTTTAAAAATTAACAGTAACCTCTCATAAAAGGAATGAACTGATTCTTTTGTTTCCTGATTTGTCCTTTCTATTTTAACCCAATCAACTTCTTTGGGTGGAATTTTGTTTTTCATCCAAACGATCACTTTTTCGTAAAAATCCATTACAAGAGGATTTGGGGCACCTGTTTCTTTGATTCGTTCAGGTTCTGTTTTTGGCCAACTTATTGATATTTTACATTCTGTCCAAAGATCTGATGGTACGACAATGTCGAAAAATCCATCTAAATCAATCCACAGAACTTTTGACACTTTGATAAATCTATCCACTTGTCTATACCACTCTACCGGTTTCTCCCTCAATTTTGGAAAGTCATTTGTAAATAGCAGTATGTCCTGTCTTGACCAAGGGACATGAACATATCCTCCACCTGCAATCTCTCTCATTGGAAATTGTTTTGACAATTTTTCCAATCTTTCATCTTCCTTCTTTTTCGTCCATTTTACTCTCCATTTATTGAGTTCTCCCAGCTTTTTGATGTAAACAATCAAATCTTTTATATGCACTATTCTTCCCATTGAGTTCAAACTCTCAATGTCACTTTCTGAAAAGTCTAGTCTGTAATGTTTTGCAAAATTCTTTTGTTTACTCACATCAATTTCAAGTTCGGCTGCTAGATCTTCTAATTGATCATATTTATTTTTAGTTTTCCACTGAATACTTTTACAAATGAACAGTAGTTCATCATCTCGATAATAATTTAAACTATCTGGACCAATTGTTCCAATTATTAATTCTTCGATATTTGCTTTTAATTTAGCCACATCAAGTTTTGGAGTAGTTACCCTAACTTCAGGACTCCCTACATCTGAAATAGCACCCATTGGTGTTTTTGGAGATAAATCCTCATTAAAGGTTAAATCTGGCATTCTCGATCTCGAAGAGTTTATTTCGGATATGTCTGAGTAAAATTTTTCAGCAGCTTTTTGAATTTCTGCATTTAAAGGAATAGTTAACCCTTTTTTGTTTGATTCTCTTTGGTCAAATACAGGCTGAACAGGGCCAATTGTTACTGGAACTGTCACAGCTTCCATGCTTTTTGTCATTCGTCTAATTAATTCTTCTTTAGATTTTAAATATTCAGCAGAATCAGCTGTTTCAATATTTCTTGTTTCCCTTGCATAGTCTTTTGGAGCTTCTCTTGCTCTTGGAGTCATTGCAAAATGTCTACCTTCATTTCGAGCATTATCAAATTCTGGTCTTCTTGGAGTTTCAATAATTTCACAATTATTTGGATAAAGTTTTGGAGTTTCATTAATTGGAGGTGCACTCGGTGAAGTTTCAGTAGAAACCACCGGAGTAGACCATGATCTAGGAGGTCTCAAAGGTTGATTCTTTCTAGCTGTAGTGTATATTTCTTCCATAACTGCATCTTCAGATTCGCTTTCTATAGATTTCCCAGCAGGAGTACCCATAACCATTTCCTGAATTAAATACAATCCTTCACTCATGTTTCCCTGCCTCCACATTCGCAATCTGTCTTCATGAGTTTCTCTTCTCCAAGGTGGAGTTTTAGTAGGTCTTTTAATTCCACTAGCTTCTCTTTGTAATTGATACATCTCATCTTCCCACTCAACTAAAGCTTCAAATTGAGTTGGTCTCGGTTTTGGAATAAGAGCATTCATTTTCTCTCGTAAATTTCTCAAGACTTTTACATTAAATGAACCATCATCAGGCCAAGTTAAAACACCGTCGTTCTTTGTATAGCGTTTCCAGCTATCGAACCATAAAACAGTATGATATCCATATTCACCTTCCATGTACGCTGCAGGTGTTTTATACTTATGAAGTAATTTACCACCTCGCGTTTCGATTTTCTTGTCGGGTGAAAATAAATTTTTAAGTTTCTGAAATAATGTTGGCTTTTTCTCAACATGTTTAAAATGATAACTCATTTTTAAAAGTTAAATTTAATTCGTAAAATCGTTCGTAAAATATTTCCGGGATGTTCCGCAAAGCAACCTATCCGTGCGCGAAACACACCAACAAGCCAATGACAGTTGAGCTACGTCAGTTTCCTGCTCAACGAATAAAAATGGAGTTTTTCTGAAGGACCAATCAGCTTACAGGTCGTCAGAGACTCAAGAACCAATCAGAGTATAGCTTGTGACGTAGGTCACCCAATCCCAGCGCGGCTCTGTGACGTACACAGCAGCTGCGGTTTCTTGCTTCTCTCTCCTAGCGCTTACCCCTCCTTCACAAAATCTTTTCACAGCGCCATTTTAAGGACACTTTTCATTGTAAATTAATTCTTAAACAATGACAATAAGGACTCATCTGTTCGTTTCACTATTTAGGATAGTTTACATACATTCAAGTATCCACACTTCGGAATAGTCGGCGCTATTCACACTAAGGATAATTTTCAATTGTCAGTAGAGTAACTCTTACCCCACCCTTCTAACACGTAAAATTATGAACTCGTTTTCCTCTGAACGCACCGCGAAGTGACAGTTCTAAGAGTTCCACTTGAACATAAATTACAAATCAAATTCGCACTTTCACACGGAAAATTCCCTAATTTCAAACACACATGAAATCCGTACAGGACTCTCACCTGTTTATAGAAATCATGCACCGTTAGCAAAATAACGACGTTATCCGTACAGGACTCTAACCTGTTTATAGATATAAAACATGTACCCTTACAGGACTCTAACCTGTTTATAGATAATCATGCACCGACGCTACTCTGCCCTTCATTCAAGCTCGGATATAACTAATACTCTTATCACAGTGAGTTTTATGGAAGGCGCTTTGTCCCTATTCTCATGCTGCTCTAATTTCTTAGAAAACCCTCACTTTACAAGATTCGCACCTAGCCCTAACACTGTGCTGCACGGCGACAACACTATGGTACACGGCGATACCACTTGTGATACTCGGCGATATCACTGCAAACAGAACAGATGACTTGCGTGACTAATTTCTCGCCACACAATCTATACCGGTATAGCTTACAGATAGCACGAAAAACAAACTTAACATGTGTTAAAACATCGATCCTATTTCCATACCATAACACTTTAGTAACCCTTAGCAACCAACATATTACCTTGGTTACCCTTAGCAACCATCAATTTCTGCTACCAGAGAATTGATCCAGCGGCCTATAGAAAATATATCATAAACAACGCTACCCAACTTCATAACCTATAAACAAATTTCTACACTAATTTATGGACCCATTTATAAACATGACATATTTTGGGCCTACTGAATCAGGTGGTCAGATTAAACCTATATACACATTATTTACAAACTATATACAATTTTATACATCTGCGGAAAGAATATTGTCATTAGAATAAATCCTAACCATTTAAACGACCACCATTGGCGATGGAATCTAGCTAATAGTAACCTGCACTTCTGAATAACCAAGACCAGCTTGTTTGTCAAAAGTAAGATTTTATTTACTAAATTATGGTATTTCAAATTGTAAATTTATTATTGTAATTTTATTAGCATTAAAGTAAGCATATTTGAAAAGCTTCATGAGAAAAACACATTTTAGTAAGAAATTCAAAGTTTAAGTAAGATTTAGCAGTTTAGCATTTCTAAAGTCTAAGTCCCTAGCTAAGCTAAATAAATGGAAAATAAAGTAAAGTTCATTAAGGATTCTTACGTGCTCCACGCAAAGTCCAGCAGCACTTCACCCTCATCGGAAAGTCAGAAAGCAGCAGCCAGCCCATCCCTAAGGGCATGACTTTTTATACCTTTCTATGCTAGCTAAACTAAGCGAAGGAAAGTTTTCATAAATCCTCGAAGTCCCATTGGTTGAGAGTGACAAGTGACATGTCACCCACATTTCAAAAGTTCCATTAGGTCACGTTTCTTAAAGACCATTGTCTTTTCCGAATGCAACCAGGAGCTTCCTTGGTTTGCAACAATTGTAAATTAATGTTCTCACAGTGTTCATTTCATTTCCGCGGGTGCCAAGTTAAAGCTGACAAAATTGTCCTTTATCACTTGCTTCCGACCTTGGCCACGTCCGACAAAATGGTGACAGCATGTCAGATTTGCTTAGTGAATGCAGTTTTGACGAACACTTTTTCAGAATGGGCTTCTCGTGTCTTGTGCAGAAGTAAAATTCAGCTTTAGCAAACTCGAGCAAACTAGGCCCAAAAGCAGGCAACTTATGCTTTCTAGTAATAAACAAACACAAGAAAAGTATTAATGTAAGAAATAATGTTGATTCTGTATCCACCCTAGGTTTACTAATTAATTAACCCTCCCGATTAGTCTAATGTTACCTAGCAAAAGCAAACAAATAAAGCAGCGTTTATATTTACCAATCTTCATGAATTCATGAAACTTATGTGCACCTAGAATAGTAGAAATGACATCACATAGACAAGGGAAAGCAAAATAAGCACATGCTTCTTTTAAGTTTGCTGCAGTTAGTAATGACAAAAACGAAAACAACAAATTATTTTTATTATTTTGCACGAACAAAAGATGCAACATTTATGCACGTTTATGAGCACACATGTTAGTCCCCCCATGTGTAAAGTTTAATCTAGGTTGTATTAACACGATACATTACAAATTATTAATATTATTATTCATGTTATGGAAATGTGACTTTGCGAGTTTAAACAAAATTTTGTTTTCTATCTCGCTCCATCAGTGTGGTCCTACCCCTCCCGCATGGCGGGCCCCGGACGACATCGGCCCTCCATCCAGCCCGGGTCGGCCTCGGGCACACCTCTGCACGCCCTCCAAACCACCAGATCCGCCACCCGGCGGCCCACAACCACTGACACGGCACACTCGGGCCGCCCCAGCATTACCGGTCCGGTGCCCACCCCGGACCCTCATTCCAGGCCCGACGCCATCTTGGGCCCATCACGTCACAGACACGTGGTCCCGGACCAGCCGCGGCCACGGCCCCAGCAAGCCCGCCATCGAGGCACCAAGAACCCTCCGGGTGGTAGAGTGGCCACTCAACCAGAGACAAGGAGAGAGGAGTTTCGATGGCTCTCCAACCGTCCCCGGATGCCTGGTTTCGATCGACCTCCGGCCTCCCTGAGCGCTGGCCCCACCCCCTGCGGGGTATCTGGACACCATCATCCCGGCCCCTCTGACCCCCAGGCGAGAGGGTCCGGACATCAAAGGACTCCAGACCTATATCTGGGCCAGCCCCGGAGTAGGACGGCAGTTGTATCCCGGAGTCGAGAAGCCCTGCTGAGGCTGTCGCGGCTGACCCTGAGACGAACTCCCCTTGCTGCTCTACCTGGAACCTGCTGGCGCTGCCGTGGTCCATCTTCGCTGTAACCACCTTGGAGCCTGCTGGCGCTGCCGCGGTCCATCTTCGCTGTAACCACCTTGGAGCCTGCTGGCGCTGCCGCGGTCCATCTTTGCTGTAACCACCTTGGAGCCTGCTGGCGCTGCCGCGGTCCATCTTCGCTGTAACCACCTTGGAGCCTGCTGGCGCTGCCGCGGTCCATCTTTGCTGTAACCATCTTGGAGCCTGCTGGCGCTGCCGCAGTCCACACTCACTAAACCATCTTGGAACCTGCTGGCGCTGCCGCGGTCCACACTCGCTGAATCATCTTGGAACCTGCTGGCGCTGCCGCGGTCCACACTCGCTGAACCATCTTGGAGCCTGCTGGCGCTGCCGCGGCCCAACCTTCCGGAACCCCCCAGCTCGAGGATTGAGAGCTGTGCGTAGGGTCTCCTTGCAACCGACCATCTATAAGACTGTCCCGCTACCTTGCCCCTTGCCACGAGACTTTCCAGATCTCTGGATCTGCTGTATATATTGAAACGATACTTATTGCCCGATAAAGATTGAAAACTCTATCTACGTGTGGTGTATATTTGTAGTGGTGTGGTTACTCTGCTGTATGATTCTAGGAGAGGGCCCTCCCGTCGGAGGCCTCTCGACATCGCTCGATCCCTTCTCTGAAGGAGGAGTAGACCTAGGGGTGGTCAGTCAGACACCTTCTGCCTCCCCCGGGTCCGCCTTTCTAACATTGGTGGCAGGCGCTGCGATCCGAGCCAACGCAAAATCGTACAGAGAGTGATCTACCCGCTATGACGGAAAAACACACAGAGACCATGACGACCCAAGGAACCAACCTACCTGCCGAATTCCAGAAGGAGAAGATAGAAGAATACAGCCACAAAGAACTAAAACAATTCTGTAAAGACATGGGTATCGCTACCACTGGCCTGAGCACAAAAGAGGACTTCAAATCGGCCCTACAAGCCTGGGTGGAAACCCGAGACAGACCACCCCAAGAGGAGAATGGCCCGAACGGGCAACAGGAAACCAGCGCACCCCCGACGGGGGAAAGAACCGCAACACTAAACGCGGACCTCATCTATGAAGACGCTCGAGAACGAGAGCGCAACCGGCTACACGAAGTGGAGCTTGCACGACTCTGGCTAGACGGAGAACTCCAGCTAGCGGAGAAAAAGATAGCCCTCGAGCAACTACGGCTGGAGGGGGATCTAGAAGAGAAACGGAGACAACGTGACCTCGAAGAAAAACGACTAGCATATGAACACGAACGAGGCCTGAGAGAACTAGAAATCAAGGCCAAGATCAACGAGGATAGCGCGGCCGGGGCCAAGACCTCGGCCCCTCCCGTGGACACCAAGGTTCACCTACCGAAAGATGTAGTCAAAGAATACTACAAGAACGATGATATCCAACAATGGTTCAAAGCCTACGAGGTGGCCATGACCGCCCATCGGGTGCCCCTGAAGGATTGGGGCGCCGGCCTGTGGGGAAAGTTCGTCAACGAAGGGAGGGACGCCCTGCTGGAACTCCCGGACACCGAAATGACCTCCTATGAACACATGAAAACGGCCCTACTCACGCGCTACGGACTCACCCCCGAAATGTACCGGCAGAGGTTCCGAGACTGTAAAAAAATCCCCGGTACGACGTGGGTAGAATATGTGAACTTTTTTAGCAGAGCCTTCGAGGGGTGGGTCAAAGGCAGTCAGGTCACTACCTACCAGCAGTTGGTCAACCTGATGTTATGAGAGCACCTCTCCAACAACTGCTTCATTGAACTACGACAACACCTCCACGACAGCAAGTTGACCGAGCCGCGAAAGCTAGCGGTCGAAGCAGATCGGTGGGCGAGCCACCGCGTCCACCGGAACACCACAGGAGAATACGTACGAGGGTCCCCGGGGAACCACCGGCCGCGAGGCGGCGGGTCTGGCATCAGCCGAGGCCGAGACCTCCCGCCGGGGTCTTCGCCCGCCTCCTCTACACCAGCTTCCAGCCCGAGGGGGGCCCATCCAGCCCGACCGGGGCCACGCCCCAACGTTACGTGCCACAGATACCAGCGGCTGGGTCACTATGCCAATGATCCTCTCTGCCCCATGAACCAGCGGCCCGGCACCACCGGGCCCCCCGGTCGACAAATCACTGCAGCTGCTCTGAGCAAAGAAAAGGATGAAGAAGAAGAGGTCCCTATGGAACCAGAAGAATGGGAGTCCGCGGCCATGTGCCTCGCCTCCCTGGGCGACAAAGACATGATCCCCGAGACCAGATTCCGATCAACACCCAGAAGTACCGCCAGTGGGTCACCATCAACGGACGCCGGGCCGAGGCTCTCCGTGACACGGGGGCCAGCATAACCGCCGTCCGCTGCCATCTGGTGACCCCAGAACAAATCTTGCCCCACGTTCTGTGCCCTGTCCGGTCAGCGGACAATTCCGAGAGCCTGTGCCAGATGGCTCGCATCCCCTTCGAGTGGGGAGGAGTGTCCGGCATGCTGAAAGTCACCGTCCGAGACGATGCCCCAGTGGACTGCCTCCTAGGGAACTACCTGGAAAGTTCCCCCTGGGCACAGATCGAGCGAAGAGAGCATCTGGGGATGCTAGGCCTTCCTGAATGGGTTTGCGTAACGACCCGATCCATGTCCACTCGGGACACCGTCCCAACCGAAGACAATCTGCCCGAAGAACCTGAATGGCCGGCACCTCCGCCACCCGCCACTGCCACGGCCGAACCCGAACTAGGGCCGCAGGGCCCCCGCCATGAAGAACTTCCTGAGCTCGGGCCCCTTCCTGAACTAGCCCAGTGGCGCCAAGAAGGGGGCCCCACCCGCGAGCAGTTCCGTCGGGAACAAAAGACATGTCCTTCCCTTGAGGGACTCCGACAACAAGCCGCCACGCAAGCCACAGGAGACTCCTCGGGGTCCCACTGGATCTATTGGTACCAGGACCTCCTGTACAGTGAACAAAAGATCGCCGAGCTGGGGGCTGGCCGAGTGCTAGTCGTCCCCCTCCACTTCAGAGACTTTCTCTTAAACCTGGCACATGATGTGCCCCTCGCCGGGCACCTGGGGCAGGACAAAACCTACAGCCGCCTGGTGACCCACTTTTATTGGCCGAAGATGCGCCGCGATGTGTACAACCACTGCCGAACCTGTCCGACCTGCCAAGCCAGCGGAAAGAGTGGGGGGAAAATCAAGGCCCCACTCCAACCGTTTCCCGTGGTGACCACTCCCTTCGAGCGAGTAGGGATCGACATCGTGGGGCCCCTAGATCCTCCAACCTTTCAGGGGCACCGCTTCATCCTCGTCCTGGTGGACCATGCCACCCGCTACCCAGAAGCTATCCCCCTCCGGACTATCACAGCCCCCGTAGTGGGTCGGGCGCTAATGGGGATCTTCTCCAGAGTCGACTTCCCCCGAGAGGTAGTCAGTGATCGGGGCACAAACTTTATATCGAAATATATGCGGTCCCTGTGGCAACAGTGCGGGGTCGCGTATAAGTTCACCACCCCGTATCACCCTCAAGGGAATGGACTAGTGTAGCGATTTAATAGGACCCTGAAAGGAATGATCAAGGGCCTAGAAGAGCCCCTCCGGCACAAATGGGACGTTCTGCTACCATGCCTCCTGTTCGCCTACCGGGAGGTACCCCAGAAGTCCCTGGGGTTCAGCCCCTTTGAACTATTATATGGACACCCGGTGCGAGGCCCCCTCAGCCTGGTCAAGGAAGGCTGGGAGCTGGCCGCCTCCGATACTCCGCCCGATGTTTTCCGATACCTCTTGACTCTCCGCAACCAGACTCGGAAGTTCCGGGAACTGGCCGAAACCAACCTGAAGGCCAGTCAAGAGGAGATGAAGCGCTGGTATGATGAAAATGCCTCGTCCATTGAATTCGAGCCGGGCCAGCAGGTCTGGTTCATGTCCCCGGTCGACCCCGGCGCCCTCCAGGACAAATGGACGGGGCCCTTCAACGTGGTGGAGCGCAAGAGCCCCGTCACCTACCTAGTGGACATGGAGCCCCCCGGAACCCCCTCCGGGTCCTACACGCCAATCGGCTCAAGCCCCACTTTGTCCGCACCGAACTGAGCCTGTTGTTGGCTACCGATGACGGAGCAGAGGACGACTCCGAGCCTCTACCAGACCTCCTGAGCACCTCCGAGAAAGATGGCTCCATCGAGGGAGTCTCCCTCTCTCCCGCGCTGACACCCAAACAGCGCCAGGACTACCAGAAACTGCTGGGTCAATTTGCGAACTTATTTTCCCTCACCCCCGGAGTCACCCAGTGGTGTGTTCACGACGTCGACACCGGGGACAGTCCGCCCTTGCGGCACCGAGCCTACCGAGTCCCCGACCGAGTCCGGGCCTGCATCCAAGCCGAAGTTTCCAAGATGCTAGCCCTAGGGGTAGTCGAGCCCTCAGACAGTCCATGGGCCAGTCCCGTCGTCCTGGTCCCTAAGGCCGCCGCCCCCGGGGTGCCCCCGGAGCTGCGGTTCTGTGTCGACTACCGGGGACTGAATGCCGTCACCAGGACCGACGCCCATCCCATTCCCCGAGCGGATGAACTGATCGATCGCCTGGGAGCCGCCAGGTACCTCAGCACCTTCGACCTCACGGCCGGATACTGGCAAATCGGCCTCACGCCAGGGGCACAAGAACGATCCGCTTTCTCGACCCCCGATGGCCACTTCCACTTCAACGTGATGCCCTTCGGCATGAAGAATGCTCCGGCCACCTTCCAGAGACTAGTGAATCGGGTGCTGGCAGGGCTGGAAGAGTTCAGTGCCGCCTATCTGGACGATATTGCGGTGTACAGCCTCTGTTGGGACGAGCACCTGACCCACCTCTGGAAGGTCCTGACGGCCCTCCAACGGGCCGGACTAACAATAAAAGCCAGCAAGTGCCAGATCGGTCAAGGGTCCGTGACCTATCTGGGACACCAAGTGGGGAGCGGCCAAGTGGCTCCCCTTCAACCCAAGATCGACGCCATCCAGGCCTGGGAGCCCCCGTCACCCAGACCGCCGTCCGAGCCTTCCTGGGGCTCACTGGATACTATCGGCGGTTCATAAAGGACTATGGGAGCATTGTGGGGCCCCTCACAGAACTAACCTCCAAGAGACTACCCCCGAAGGTGCACTGGACCCCCGAGTGCCAAGTAGCCTTTGAGACACTAAAGACTGCCATGTGCACCGCCCCGGTGCTCCAGGCCCCCGACTACAGCCGAGAGTTCATCGTCCAAACTGACGCCTCGGAACACGGCATTGGGGCCGTACTGTCCCAAATGAACTCTGACGGAGTTGACCTTCCTGTGGCCTTCATCAGCCGGCGCCTGCTGGCCCGAGAACAACGCTGGAGCACCATTGAGAGGGAAGCATTCGCCGTCGTATGGGCCCTAAAGAAGCTCCGGCCCTACCTCTTCGGCACCCACTTCCGAGTACAGACCGACCACCGGCCCCTGCGGTGGTTGATGCAGATGCGGGGCAAGAACCCGAAGTTGCTACGTTGGTCCATCTCCCTCCAAGGGATGAACTTCACCGTGGAGCATCGCCCTGGCAACGACCACGCCAACGCTGACGGCCTCTCCAGATTCTTCCGCCTTGGCGAGGAGAATCCCCAAGAAGATGGGTGACTCTCCCCTGCCTTTAGCTGGAGGGGATGCGTGTTGGACCCGGCCTCGTGGAGTGGTCCTACCCCTCCCGCATGGCGGGCCCCGGACGACATCGGCCCTCCATCCAGCCCGGGTCGGCCTCGGGCACACCTCTGCACGCCCTCCAAACCACCAGATCCGCCACCCGACGGTCCACAACCACTGACACGGCACACTCGGGCCGCCCCAGCATTACGGGTCCCGTGCCCACCCCGGACCCTCATTCCAGGCCCGACGCCATCTTGGGCCCATCACGTCACAGACACGTGGTCCCGGACCAGCCGCGGCCACGGCTCCAGCGAGCCCGCCATCGAGGCACCAAGAACCCTCCGGGTGGTAGAGTGGCCACTCAACCAGAGACAAGGAGAGGGGAGTTTCGATGGCTCTCCAACCGTCCCCGGATGCCTGGTTTCGATCGACCTCCGGCCTCCCTGAGCGCTGGCCCCACCCCCTGCGGGGTGTCTGGACACCATCATCCCGGCCCCTCCGACCCCCAGGCGAGAGGGTCCAGACATCAAAGGACTCCAGACCTATATCTGGGCCAGCCCCGGAGTAGGACGGCAGTTGTATCCCGGAGTCGAGAAGCCCTGCTGAGGCTGTCGCGGCTGACCCTGAGACGAACTCCCCTTGCTGCTCTACCTGGAACCTGCTGGCGCTGCCGCGGTCCATCTTCGCTGTAACCACCTTGGAGCCTGCTGGCGCTGCCGCGGTCCATCTTTGCTGTAACCACCTTGGAGCCTGCTGGCGCTGCCGCGGTCCATCTTCGCTGTAACCACCTTGGAGCCTGCTGGCGCTGCCGCGGTCCATCTTTGCTGTAACCATCTTGGAGCGGCCCAACCTTCCGGAACCCTCCAGCTCGAGGATTGAGAGCTGTGCCTAGGGTCTCCTTGCAACCGACCATCTATAAGACTGTCCCGCTACCTTGCCCCTTGCCACGAGACTTTCCAGATCTCTGGATCTGCTGTATATATTGAAACGATACTTATTGCCCGATAAAGATTGAAAACTCTATCTACGTGTGGTGTATATTTGTAGTGGTGTGGTTACTCTGCTGTACGATTCTAGGAGAGGGCCCTCCCGGCGGAGGCCTCTCGACATCGCTCGGTCCCTTCCCTGAAGGAGGGGTAGACCTATGGGTGGTCAGTCAGACACCTTCTGCCTCCCCCGGGTTCGCCTTTCTAACACTCACAAATCAAGGACAAACATAAGCATCTCTTAACAAGTAAGCGCTAATAAAAAATAATTGGAATGTAAATGTGCGCAAGGGCAGCTAGTTAAAGAAGCCAGAAGTATATTGGGAACTTGCTATTCCATTACCTCCTGTTAGTAGGCCAAGCAGAGGGATATTTTCCAGAGGCCAAAAATTCAGCAAACCCCGGACTGCTCTGAAGGTATCCTTCACTGCCCTCTTGCAACTTTCATCAGCCGGCTCGTTTAAGGAGATCTGACAGGGGTGAACGGCAGGGGAGCAGGATTATATTTGCACGGCTAGCCAGCTTCCTCCCCCAGAAGTTTGTTTGTAAACAAAATGGCACGTGTCATTAGGAGGAGGAAAGGCAGAGAGGAAATGAAACAATCTAAGACAAACTATCTGAAACAATAAACTACTTCAGAAAGTTGCAGAGGAGACACACACCGCACAGGCATGCATTCAGATTGTATGTGTTTGGCAATCAGACAATTAGAGCGCTCACAGATCATCACATTTTCATCTTGTATTGAGCACAAAGGGCCACGCGCCTCCCAGTTCATCCCAGGTGTTCTTTGTTTTGGGAGTTTAGTGGGTGGGGTTTGTTTCCATATGCAGAGACCCTCAAACCTGCTTCTACTTAAAGCATGCAATGCAATCAAAATAAAGGAGCCGTTGCTTCTGTGTAATGTAATCAAACTTAAAGGTAAAGGAATGAAATAGAAGTGAAAATGGACAGAAACCTTAAACCACTCTCTTTAAATTATAGCAAAGATGCTCATAATCGGTTGCTGCTGCACCTTAACAGATCCCAGATGAAGAGAGATACTGTTTTTCATTGCCATCACAACATCTGGGCTTAAGATCCTGATATGTTACCTCTCACCACCCTCTCCTTTCTCCTACGTTTCATCACATTCCATCCAGCCACATGACAGGCAGCTTGAGAGCACAGTTGGTTGAACCTCAAGTTGTCTCTATTTGACGCACGCATCTACAGGGTTTTTATTGGTTTCTTATTTACAGAAGGGGAGCGAATTAGGAGCTGTAAAATGAACCACACAATGCTACATCATAGTGCTTTTCTCCACTTGCTGAGCGCGATGGGTTTGATGCCGAAACTAGACTCCAAATGCACTCCAGCGAAGGTGGAGTTGGAGACCAAGGGTGTAGCTTGGTCAGTAAGATTTGTGTGGCAAGGAGGGTAGGGTATGTGAGAGGTGAGCTTCAGATTTTCCGACAATCAGGTTTGCATATAATGTTTCAATACATTATAGGACACACAGGGTGCATGAGAGGGGCCTAATGGCATAGCTGCCAAGGTTTCAGATTGCTATGTGTGACATTGTCATTATTTCAGTGTAATTATGAGTGACATTCAACGACTATGAGTGATACTTTCACTGGAGAAAAATCAAGCACTGAAGATAAGGGAAACATTTAAATATCAGAAATTACACCCATTTGAGTAAAAAGAAACTCTAAGATCTTAAAACTGCTGCAATCAACAACAAGCATTGGCATCGCCAATAGGTCTCGCCGTTGGGACCTTATAAGTGTTTAGCCATGCAACAGTTAATGTTGTTGCACCAAGGATATTGTGCTGCATAACTAAATACTTATAAGGCCCAAAGGTGAGACCTATTGGCTATTCCAATGCTTGTTTTAGCAGCTATGGGGCGGTTTTATGGCTAGTTAAGACGTTTTTTCCTGTTGATTTCCCTGATATTTTACCACTTTTTTTCCTATTTGCTTCACTAATGGGGGCCACTATTATTTTGGTGCGCTGGCCTATTTTTATCCCAGTCTTGACCCTGGATATCGGGGCTAAAGGGAAGGCGATCAAGATGTTTGCCCTGAAACAGTTGATGAATGCACATTTTTCTCTGATTGAGCAATTGATTAGCCTGGATGGTAATATCTAAAAAGATGGCACCAAATTCATTTACGCCTGACAACATGCTCCATGTTGAAGTGCTAATGAATGCAAGGAGAAAGAAAGAATTTCACTATGGTTTATCCAGGATTGTTACACTGAGAGCTGCAGGGCAGGGGCAAAGGGTACATGTTAAGGGAGAACAGCGAGCTGCACAGCCTGCAGACCCTGCAGCATGCCAGGGTCCATGAAAAGAAATCCTTGCTTAATTTGTGGCTTCCTCTGAAATACACACACACACTCTCTTGTCTCTGCTATAAAACCTGGATAGTTTGTAAACTATTGGTTTAAGT